>NW_013952500.1:1006717-1016971 GCF_001266775.1 Austrofundulus limnaeus | reverse complement strand
AAATTGAATTCAGATGTATTTTTTATTCAAATTCTGATGGCATATATTTACTTCCATATCCAAATAATGACACAGATTTTTTTTAAAAAATTGAATTCAGATGTATTTTTTATTCAAATTCTGATGGCATATATTTACTTCCATATCCAAATAATGACACAGATTTTTTTTAAAAAATTGAATTCAGATGTATTTTTTATTCAAATTCTGATGGCATATATTTACTTCCATAGATACTATCTGCTAATTTAAGCTTTTTATGCTTGTTCAGCTATTTTCTGCAATGCAAGCTACTTTTTAGCTTCTCAGCTAATTTTAGCTTTTTTCAGCTAAATTCACCTTTCAGTGTTCATTTCAGTTTCTCACTGCTTAGTTCAGCAAACATGATCTTTCTGCTTCTTTGTGCTWGATTCAGCTTTTTCAGCTACTTTGTAGCTACTGTTAATGCTAATTTCTACTGTGCTAATTTCAGCTTTTTTGACTTTTACAGCAAACGTTTTTTTACCTCTTTTTTTCAGATAAAATCYGTCAGAAAAGACAAATTCTCTGGTTTAATCTAAACTAGTTTAAATGTCTTGTAGAATGCCTCAAAGTAAAGTCTTCCTGAGTTGTATTGTTATCAGYAGGAGTGCTGATGGGACAGAGCGTGCAGGTGAGTGTGTGCACGTCTGTATGCCCCTGTGTGCCGTGCATGTTGTTCTGCTGGCATGGGCAGCCATGGAGGGCTGGTGARGCTTTAACTTCGCTAAGCTTTTCTCTGCCAGGTCCCCGAGAGATCCCACTGTTCGTTTATATTGAACTTTGTAGGCTGGTGGCTCTGCCAGGCTCCCCTGCTTACTGCTGTAATATAGAAGCTGCTGGGGACCTGCACAGCAAGCAAGACCTGGAGACACAGATCACACCGGCCCTGCGGTTTTTTTTATCTGCATGTGTGTGTGTGTGTGTGTGTGTGTGTGTGTGTGTGTGTGTGTGTGTGTGTGTTGAGGGGAGAGTGTTTTTACTCTGCTTTTTACAGTTTAGCTGCCATTTCTGGCCATTCGGAAGTGTTTGCTTGTGTGAATTTTGTGTTTGTACAGAATGAAAAAATTGCTAATAAAATGAAAGCAGTTTTCTGTCAGCCTTATTTTTTATTTTGTGTGTGTGTGTGTGTGTGTGTGTGTGTGTGTGTGTGTGTGTGTGTGTGTGTGCGCGCGCGCGTTGCAGCTGGCAAAACTCTGCCATGTCCTCTCCAGCTCTCGCAGCCAGTGTCATAAACAGCCACAGCCTCTGGCAGGTGTTGCGCAGCAGTGCACAGATATGTGTTTCCCAAAGTGACACACACACACACACACGCGGCCGCATGTGCGAGCGCTCACAAACATTAATGAACACACATCCAAACACACACCCCAGGGAATCCTCACAGGTGATCCTCTGAGGGTCAACACTTTATTATTAAAATGCACAGACACGTGCACACAGAAACGCACATGTGCACACAGAAATACACATGTGTACACAGACACACACTCCAAGCCTATAGCTTCAATTTCACTTCATCTTTTGAAAAATKCTCCTTAAATGTGATTTATTTCTATTGTATTGACATACACGTGAYCAAATGGAGAAATAAATGTAATTTAATTATGTTTACTAGTGTTGTAGTTGAGACCACCCAACCTAAGRCCCRGTGGTGGGCAGCACTAATCTAAAAATTAGTTCCACTAACCCTAAAACACAAACACAAATATTTAGGTCCCCTAATTCTAAAGCACTAACGCACTGAAAAATTTAGCAAAAGCTAATTCTAAAGCACTAAAATAACCCAATCAACATATGGACATTCTTCAACAGACAACATGAGTCACATATTGTCATGTTGCTCTCTTAAGACTCATCATTGACATTCCACAGCCGCATTAGGTTCATATATTGTCAATATATTGTCACCTAGTGAATAAGTGATACTTATATGAACAAAATCTGACAGCTTTCACCCTCAGATGTTAACATTAACATTGATCAATAACATCTGTAGACCTCAGTTAGTGCTTCTAAATTTAGCTTCTAAATTTAGCAAGTGCTAATCCACTAATAATTTCAAAATTTAGAAAAAGCCCTAAAGCACTAATCAGGAAATTAGTTCCCCTGACAGTGATTTAATGCTTTAGGGGAACTGTGCCCACCACTGCTAAGACCAAGTCTAGACCAAGACCAGAGCGTATCAAGACCGAGACTTTTAGGGATTGGTCGAAGTTGAGACCAAGACTGAGGAAGGGTGAGAACGATTCAAACCAAGACCAGGAAAAAAAAAAGGTGGATGGGTGACAACAGTAAAAAAAAAACATAATTAGCGATAAGTTTTGGATTTGAATCAGTACATTTTACATCTAATGAAAGCGAAGATGTCAACAAATAAACTGGACAATATTCTGGTAATTTAGAGACATTTCCACAGTTGCGGTCTTAAAACCCTAAATCCTCAATGTCTGACTACAAATGAGCAGTGCTGGCTCTAGACATTTTGGTGCCCTAGGTGAGCTGAAGCGCAGCCCCCCTCCCGAACTATGTCCCACCCACCCCAATTTGAACCCCTAATAACAAGTTTGACAGTGTAAGGTACTATGGTAAACTTAGATTTATTTTTTTCCTGATGCGAGTTCTATGGATTTTTTGCAAAATTTACAGATTTTTTTAGGCTTTTTATACAGGTAAACGTCCGAAGAGGTTGACATGTATGGGACAACAAAATACAGACTTGCTGTCACTGAGTTTGTCAACACGAACCGCTGCCTGAGAGGCACTACTAGCCCCTCCCCCGTCAGAGAGTCGGAGCAGGACGAGTTTCAGTTGAAACTCAGCCTCAGGGCTTATAAGGCTGAGTTTCAACTGAAACTCATCAGACTGAGGAAGTCTCTTGGAGGAGAAACGAAATGTTTCACTAAAGAAGAACCCATCCAGATGACCAATTTATCTTTTCTCTTTGGTAGTTTATTTTTCCTGTAATACTWCATTATAGTTTTTAAGACAAAGCTAAATAAAAGGGGCGCTGAGCAGAGTTACAACCAAGGATTGCAGCAGATGGCGCTCTAGGCGACCGCCTAGTTCGCCTATGCCAAGAGCCGGCTCTGCAAATGAGATCGAGTCAAAGATGAGGCCATCATAAAGTCACCAACACTAGTCTCAAGACCAAGGCCGATCTTGAGCACTAAAGCAGTGATGTTTACTACATTAATAATTAATGTTTCTACTTATTTGCCTTTTTTTTTCAACATTAAAATTTTTTTTGTACAAAGCATAGTTTACTATTCCATTGGGAACAGGTCACTAAAGATCTGCAATTACAAATTATTATAATTCACTGGTATTACAAGCTGATACAGAAACCATAACAAAACAAAAGCCACTGGTTTGGACTCTCCAACTATAATATAACAATCTCAGCTCTCTCTTCACAGATTACAGAGATAATTCCTACAAAGTGTGTCCAGAAATAGCAGTTCACCAGTAACCCTATAGTGCTATTCTCTGTCCGGACCCAGCAAGATGTCACTAAATGTTTAAGAGTGGAGGTAAGTGCCCGCAAGTCCTTTGACAATACATGCATGGTTTCAAGCTCCCACTCAATAAGCTCCACTCCTCAGAGGGTGAAAGAGGGAGAAGGTGTGTGTGGGAGGGGGTAAGGAGTTTAGGGTGGAGGGAGGGGGTCAAAGAGTGTGTAGCTAGGGACTCTGTGTGTGTATGTGTGTGTGTGTGTGTGCGTGTGTGTGCGCACAATGTCTCCTCTCAGAGGTTCTGAACAGAAACATGGGACTGTCTGTGCAGAAGGATGTCGTCCCTTTGCTTCAGTGAACGCTGCAGCCCTGCAGAGCAAAAGACAAACAGGCAGGAAGGTTCTTCTCAAACCCAAAGAAAAACAACATCCCCTGCAATCTAAGCGCCAGTTTTAAGGTTAGCACGGCAGGAAAAATAAAGAAGTATATTATTGTTATTTTAACTTAAAATAAACTATTCCATGCAAACTGCACTTTATTTTGAAAGAATTCTCATGCAGCAAAGCAGCATCCCTGCAGTTGATCGTCGTCATTTAAACTGCTTGGTTCTCACGCGGCTGAACCCTCGAAAAGACTCGCACCTTTGCCTGAATACCAGCTCGGTCATTTCTTTTTCACACTTTGCAAAGCAAAATTGAAGCAAATTAAATTTTATCTAATGTTGTGGTGCAGAAGCAACTCCACAGGAAGCGAGACGCTGAGCTGAACGTGGCACAGTGACGAAATGCAGAAGTGAAAAGAGAGGCCGAGTCTCTGAGCGAGGGGTGGGGAGGTGGGGTGGCCCTGACAGAGCGTGGGGGTCTCGCTCATTTCTTCGACGAGCTGATTCCATGGCAGAAGCCTTTTAGACGACAGCATCGGAGGTTCGGATGGCTGAGTCAGGCTGAGTGAGCGTGTGACTTTGTTAGAACGAGGCGGCAGGAGTGCGTGCGCACAAGTGTCAYATTACACACCTAATCATGATAGAGACACATTTGTGCTAAGCTGACATGGGAACGTGGCAAAATCTGTGTGGAGTGCGCAGCTCAGCTCAATGAAAACAGGAGGCTTTGATTCAGGTTACAGTTTTTAAAAAATGTACAAAAAAACAACCAATTTTTTGAATGGTGTTTTCGGCCTCACTTCGGAGAAAAAAGGCCGAACTCTGACTAGACTGAGGAGGCAATGGCAACTTCAACTGGTCTAAATAAAGCAAAACAATAATAATTCTGAATGTGAGCAAAGTTAAGGCAACACAAAGTTAAAATGCATTTTTATTTCAAGATGAGATCTTTGAGATCTACATCTGGAGTCAACCCAAATTAAGATGGCTGCCACAACTAAACAGCATTAGCCAATGCAAAAATGACTTTCTCAATTAATTAGCAGATATTGAGCTAAGATTTGTTGGGGTCACATGTTAGAGCAACACGGTTTCTGATTGCTTTCATATCTTTCAGTATTTTATGTGAATGGATATTTATTTTGTTTGACACAAACAATTGCAACTGTTTCACCTGAGACATTGCGATTCAATACAATTTTTGATGCATTGCAGTTCAGTTTCATTATCGATCCATATTATTTTATACTTATCAATGTCACTGACTCAACAAAACCACCAAAATATTATAAAACTACATATATTTATAATTAATTATACAATACCAGTTTTTTCAAATCGAGTACAAGGACTTCAGTTTGCGTACTCGTCGATACCAAGTACAACTTACTGAGTTAGAACTTAAACATTATAAAACCACATTTTTTTAAAATAAGAACCTGGTACTAAATCAGATACATATCTGAAGTTTGTCAAAGMGAAACCAGTGGTTCTCAATCCTGGTCCTCAAGAACCATTGTCCTGCATGTTTTTGTTGTTTTCCTGCTCTTCAGTTCTGAAGAAGTCTCTCAATCACTCATTCAATTAAACCAGGTGTGCCAAAACAGGAAATCATCTAAAACATGCAGGATGTTGACTCATGAGGACCAGGATTGTGAAACACTGCTGTAAACAGTCATGTCCCATTTCTCAGACTTTTACATTTGTGAGGTGTGGGTAGACTGATCTAGCCAAGTAATMATGATGCTAACCTTGAGTCATGCAGTTTGGATATTTTAGCTCCACAAACCATAAGTCCAGATGCTTYGTCTTTTTCTTTTAATTTTACATCTTCTAGGTGACTGATACCTGATACTGGTATTGGTGCATCCTTGTTTACAATTATGTAAAAAAAAAAGTGTCCAAACGTTTGCTTTTAAGGACAAAAGTGCTTCAAGATTATTGATCATTGATCTCACTTGCGACGTGATGTTACGTGTTCTGAAAGGGCCAAGTCACGTGATCATCCGAAATTACAACGTGTAATATCTAATAAATKATAGCAGYACAAACTGCCATTTCAACGGCACWAACCTGCTCAAACAAAGCACTACAAAATTYGACTAGTTTGGTTCATTTTTGGTTCATTTTGGAGYGAGTGGGTGGGATGGTGACCCCTGAATGACCCTTACGAATAATCTTTAATATATRAAAAGCCATAGCAGCACAAATGACAATTTCAAGTGCACAAACCCGCACAAACAAAGCACTAACCACTCATCCTATTTGCCTTTGTTTTTCTGTGGTTCGTTTTTTGGGAGGGGTTGGTTTCATTCAGCTATTACAGGAATCATGCATTGTTATACTGCCCCCTAAGTGTTGGGGGGTATCAGTTTTAAAAGAAAGAAAATTGATACAATATTGTTTAAAAAAACATTAATAAATATCAATATTTATATTTTTTTGTATAGCCCTATTCTAATCATGAGATGATTCTTATGTAAGAGCTTTGTTGTCAGACAATACGCTTTTCTTCAAGAAGGCCTTTTAATTTTCACATTGAGAAGTCTTGATATCATATTAAAKTAACAAAAATCTGTCCATTTTTCCATCAACAGATATAAAATATACAGCTAAATAAAAAAGTATACATACATACGGTATAAGAWACATAAAGCTAGAGGACAGAAAAGAGGCTGAGCTGCCTCGTCTGTACAGAAACAGATTCTCCCACACCTCTCCCTCTTCTGCCTGGAGGCTTCTCACAGGTATGATTTCTTGTCTTGAACTGAAAATTAGAATCTTCAAATTAGAAGTCAGGGAGTCGTGTCGGAGCCTGACCTTGGATTCTCACCTCCCATCCAGCCGGACCTGTGAATACTGGATCTGATCTACTGAAYGCTTCTTCCAAGCCTTCGCACTCCTTTTTGAACACTTGTTGAACATTTCTTTCTACTTTATGTTATACTCAAGAAGTGTTTTTTTAAACAATACATGTTAACCTTATTACACTCGACAGGAACTGATGTGAAGGCAGAACCTTGTCATCTCACAGCAAGGAGTCTAGTTTAATCTTGGCTTTGAGGACCTTTGTATGAATGGTTTTCATTAAGAATGGAAAGGTTATTGCGGGTAAAATCCAAGCTGCATCTGTTACATCATATCATGAAGGTAATTAGTATGACTGTGGTACTTCATTAGTAATCTGGGCTCAAACAAGTTCATTGAAGTTAGTTGACCTTTTGTCACACACTTGTCTGGAGAAATTTGTCGGAATGGAGTACTGAAATATGAACAAATTATTTTTAAAAAGCATTTGTCCTCGCTTCAATCAAAAATATTTCCTAAAACTGAACAAGTTGTACATTTTTGACTTTTGGTTCCCCATCTTATTTGTAATTTGTTAAATTTGAGCAGGAAAGAGGTGATCAAAAAYGAACTATTTCAACCACATCTTATTTTAGATGTGCAAACTGTGTTTTTCTTTAAGCTGTTAAACAGTTTGAGGCCTGAAAACATATTGATTTTCATGGCAGATGGACATGAAGCGCACCCTGCAGGGTTCCACAGTGACAGGTCTGGGACCTAGCAGTCCATTACCACACATGTCCTGTCGGGGGGGATTCCAGCAGCGATCGGTGAGGCCTCAGTATGAGACCGTCCATGCTGCTTGGAGACTCTGGAACACTTGGCTCCACGTCATGCTGTTAGCACTTTGGGATGAGCTTCCCATCGGAATGAGGGAGACRCTGGTTTTCTGTATAGAAAAAGGAGAAAGTAAGGTTTGCTGATGCGGTGGCCCCTTTGARCCATGCAGGGATTGAGAAGTAGTGCCTGGGGCTGAACATGACACCTTTGGCCCTGAAGCAGCATTTTCATTTTTCACTGTTAGTGACATTACCCCTGCACGGATGGATCATAACGAACAATGAACACAACAAAGGAACAAAAGTAAAAAAAAAAAAAGCAAGCAAGCAAAAAATTGTTGCTTAATTAGTATAAGTTTTTATTTATGTTTTTCAGAACTGACTCTTAAAAAGGAAGAAAATATTCTACATTGACAGTATTTGGGCAAATCTCCCAACACCTTTACTTGAGTGTGACTCACAGCTCTTATTTGAATAAATCAAAAAGCCAGGCAAGACTAATAAAGTAAACAAAGTTATCTTTGAGCTTCAGTGTGAATTCACTTTTAATTTCTTGCCCCCTTTTAAGTGTTACTTTTTAATTAAAATGATTCTGTATTGATGTTTCAGCACAACAATTTTTGATGTGATGCTGGGAGGGGGTTGAAATTAACATTTTTGAGTTTTATATCATGTTATAGTGTCATTCCCTCATTAAAAACATATCTAGAGTGCAGTGGTGGACACCAGCCATTGCGGACCTAAATATTTTGTTTGAGCTTTAGCGGTCTTACTAATTTTTATAATTCATAAGCAGATTTGCACTTTCTAAAATTAAAATGCAGTACCGCTAAATATTCACCAGTCATCATTATCTTGAACAGCGAAAGGTATGGCTGTCAATCACAAAATGTGATCTATCCAACAGCACCCCTCCCAGATAAACACACTTATCGAGAAGGTATACATCCTTGCTGACTGTTGCTTTCTTGCACTTTAAAATTAGCTTCCGCTAGTTTTTCTATGGCATAAGCGCTTTAGAAATTGCGAAGCTAATTTGTGGATTAGCGCCGCCCACCGCTGCCAGAGTGTTGCTTCGACTCRTTCATGCATGTTTGACGAATCCTTGAATCTCCTGTGGAAGCCATGTGGAGCTGCTTAAACACTTGAGGGTACAAAGCTCTGCCCATTTGAACAAAGCTCCTCCCTGAAACTCAGTTCCCAGACTATGTTGAAAGTCACATTTATTTTTGATAAATACAGCGTTTTCGTTCAGCATTTTCCCTTGATTGTGGTTTAGAATTGTACTGTGTACCTTGAAAATACACAACCTGCCCTTTAAACTAGGTGGAACCGTCTGTCTTTGGTCTATCAAGTTCTCCTGAAGCATAGTKATATTCTTTATGGTTTAGCCTTTTTAATTTTGAGAGATATTGACAGATTTTGACTTCCAAAACGTTTCAAAAACAATGACAAAAAGGCACCAATACATTTTTATGATTGGCAAAAGTGATAAATAACAAATTTCAATTTTTGTACTAAAATGCTATTTTTTAATAAAAGACTAGAAAATGAAACATATTGTATTTTACTGGTTAACTTTAAAGAGGACAAATCATGCAAAAGCCACTTTTTTCCCGTTAAATGCATTTTGTTGTCTACTTGGAGTCTCTAGTCATTTGAATTTAGTCTCTTTCTTTATATTATGTTTGTAAATTTTTCAACCTGTTTAGTTTTCTACAGCAGGTAAGATATTCATTACTTGTAACCTTTCAACTGAACCTCATTTCAAAAGATTTGAACTATTCATTTAGGTTACAGAGCTTGCACTGCGAGAAAACCAACTGTTTTTGGCCCACCATCATTTGTTGGTGGTCTGCAGGTTCAAATTCATTGCATTCAAGGGGCAGCTTTAATACCTACATCAAGCTGTCCATTATACACAAAGCAAACAGCACCCTCTCCCACAAACACACACAACAGCCTTTGACAGACTTCTCTCATCAGGTTTGTAAAACACGCTGCTAATGGGAGAATGAAGGACATAAAATCACTTTCAGAGGGACAGAAGAAAGCCATTGTGCAGCGGCCTGGTGGTAATTACACCACACAGACTTAGACTGAAGGAAGCTATTTAGCAATCCAGCCCTGGCCTGGGCCTCTGCTGCTGATCTCATTTGGCTGCATTAATTAGCTTGCTCAGAGCTGGGTGTTGCTTCTGCAGCCCACTGCTTGGCTGCTTTTGGTTAGACGAGATGACTAACACAACGGTCTGTTCGGTTTTCTTGTCAATCTACAGACCTCGTGAACTTCCTTACGCCTCGCTGTCCCCCCGACCTCCTCCAAGCCCATCAGTCAAAGACAGCTGGGGCTCCACAGAGGGCACGGCGGCTCCCTATTCACCGCTTTCAGTCCTTGTGGCACGGAGGGGCCGAGCAGCCGGTTCTATTTGTAAAGGCAGGAGAAATGCTTCAATTTGTTTGTGCTTTAAATGAGTCTGATTACAAAGACTGAACCTTGGCATTGCTGCAGTGAGAGTGTGAGAATTTTTAGTTTTTGATTCAGAATATAGCTAAAGCTCAGCAAATATATATACTGTATATATATTGGAAGGATAAGAAAGAATAAATGTTTTGTTTACAGGAGCAATATCATGTAAAATCAACTTTTTTGAGTTTTATTTCATGTTATAATTTTATTCTCACATAAAAAAAACATGCCCAAAGCCTTGCTTTGACTCATTCATGCATGTTTGAGAAATCCTGCAGCGTTTTTAGGAAGCCATGCTGAGGAG
>NW_013952500.1:1003005-1005502 GCF_001266775.1 Austrofundulus limnaeus | reverse complement strand
ACGCAGAGGAACTCATTGTATTGCTTGGATGTTCTGAGAAGTAACGTTATGTGTTTCTAGTCTTTATACATTTGAAATWAATTTGACCAAACTTTAAAAAAACAACTCCTCATGGTGCTACATGCTGAAAGTGAGCCGTGCATGTAAAGCGAGGTYGGCCAGGTCATTTCCATAAAGTGCAAGTGGAGCAGGTGACTGGAAGGGGCTGGCAGGAGATGGGACAGAGGTAGCGGGGCAGATGGACCTGTCTTGCACTGACCATGTATTCCTGCACCCTGCTGGGGCTCCAGGAGGGCGCCGAGCAGGCTCCCAGAAAGGAGGATGTCCCACTGACGTCCTGGCATCAAGTCTTGGCCTGCACCCATCTCCACAGCCTCGCCCCTTGCCTCCAAACCCCACCCTACAAAACACTCTAAATGCTGACCAAGCCCTCAGGGCTCGGGCCAGACTCCTGGGCTCACAATGGGCCAGACAACAAGCTGGTCTTTGGAAAGACCGTGCCAAATGAGGATGCGAGGGATGGATTCTTGCGGGGAGGGGGTGTGGGTTACTGCGCTCCATTTTCTGTTCTTACTGCGCGGTCACGTCTAAGTTTGCACAAACCCGCTTCGAGCGTCTGAGTATTTGTTTTTGATGTGAAAAAAGTAATCTGTTTATGCAGATGCAACTTCTCATCTTTTTATCTGCTTCTTTGGAGGTCCAGTCATTTTCCGTTATGTGGCAAACACACACAGCTTGAGCTGTGAATTTTCTTTGCAAGGTGATATTTCCTGACTATGTGCAAATAAAGCACGCACCAAAACACTGTCACAGACAAAGACTGAGGTGGATCGTCTGTGCGAGAAAAGACATATTTTCCTAGTAAAATCGTGTTTTTTTTTGCATGGAAATAAGAGCAAATTAATGCAGCCGTCAACAAATTCATGAAAGTATCATTAGCGTGTGATTAAAGGGGACCTTTGCTTTATTATGTGAACCCGCTTGGTGGTGTGCACAAGCTGGAGCAGTGGAGGCAGGGGGTCTGAAATCTCATGTAAGCTTTTCAAACTATTATTCTCCAACAGAAACTCAATTTGCACCACACTGGATTACAAGTTGTCTTTATCGACCCATAGCCGCCTCTCTCCAGCTGCATGAAGCCTGATTAAATCATGAGGGAGGAGGTTGGTAGGGGGCTGCGGAGCAGTAGATTGGCGATAATTGGTTGAAGGACAGTATACAGTGATAAAGGGTCTAAATAGCCGGGCTCGTTCCTGTCATGTTTCACCACTTCTATTTCCATACCAATTAAACCTTGATGAAGCTGGCGTAATGAGAAAAACGAAGGTGCAAAGGAAGTGGAATAGCTGAACACATCAAAGCAATGCTTTGCTTTTATTTATGTAATTGCCTTTTAAAGAGATTTTAAATATAATTATTTTAAAAAATGTATCTTTCCGTGTTGTTTTATGACTGCAATGCGTTGTTTCAACAGAAAATTCTTCTTGGTTTCATGCTCCTGGTCTTGCATGTCTGAGTTTGGATCTAAAAGTATGGCAGTTTCTCCCAGATTATACACAAAAAAGCTMATGCATTTTATTCAAAATCTTAAATAAAATTTGGATAATCTCATTGCATCTGTCTCTCATATAGATATATTCAAAATGTGGGGAGGAAGGCATGAGCTGGAAGAYGGAACGAGTGACTGAAAGCAAAGCAAATAAGCAACATGGCGCTCTGGAGGATGGATCTCCAGAGAAATCCACCGGTGCTTTTTCTCCCATGATGAGCCACCTTTAATCCACGAGAGCTCATTTCAAAGTAAGATTGCAGGTTGTATTGATTCCTCTCGACTGAGTGGCGCTCTGATGTAAGTTTGAATATATGAGCCCCGTTTTTGGTTCGGGTGAAATTGGCTTTGTGCATCAGATATTCTTTTGCTGCCCAGCAGACCGTGTTGCCTGTGACAGCTCCGGTGTCGCTCGTACCTGCACAGCTGGAAGGTGTGCCTACAAATGATGCCATAAAAAAATTAACAAGTGGTTCACTATGGTTATGTTCACACTGCAGGCATACGTGTCTGATTTTTTTTTTTTTTCATGACAGCTTGAACGCAACAAATCAGATCTTTTTTAAATCCAACCCAGGTCTTTTCAGTATGAGGACTGATCTGTACCTGATGTTTTTCAATGCAGCTGCAGTCGTGTTGCATTTTATCTATCTTTTACATCAGTGAGGAGGGGGTGAGCGGATCAAACCAGTAACACTGAAACTAACCTCAAGTCACACTGTTTAAATCTTGTAACTCTGCACGACTTAGAACAGAAGTCAAGTTGCTTTGTCTTTCTTCTTTTAATTTTCCACACCTTGGATGACTGAGAATCTACAAAAACATACACTGCCCGGCCAAAAACAAAGTGTCCACCTGGATGTAACTAATGTTCAGAGTTGTAAAGTAACCAAGTACAACTACTTTGTTACCGTACTTAAGTAGAAATTTTGGTTATCTGTACTTTAC
>NW_013952500.1:998675-1002141 GCF_001266775.1 Austrofundulus limnaeus | reverse complement strand
GTGCTGGAGAAGGTCAGACTCTACCATCATCAATGAAATATCTTGGTGAAAATTAATGCAACACTGGATGGAAATAAATCTTATGACACTGCAGAAGCATATCCAAACAATGCCACAGAGAATGCGTGCCGTAATCAAAGCTAAAGGCGGTCCATGAGATATTAGAAGGTGTGACCATTTTTCTTGGCCAGGCAGTGTGTGATAATAACGTCAGTTGCTGACTGTATCGATGCTAAAGTTACTCGATGGATATTTTGATTTTAGCACGTCGCTTCCTTCCAAAAATGAAAACATGCACCGGAGCGTCCGACTCAAATATAAACACTGAAATAAAGCATGTCAGATAATTATTTTATCTGCACAACAACAGCAGAATCAACATGCTAACATGTAGCATCCATGCTCTGTTAACAGTGAGCTAAATGTGACACCATTTTCATCGCTGTACAGAGTTTGATGGAAGTAGCACTTATAATACAACGTGAACGTCAACGCAAAAAAAATCGAATTTTTGCAAAAWTTATAATTGAGTATTWAGATCTGCAATGTGAATGTAGCTTATGACATGACAACTTWATTTGCAGCAAATCTCACAGGCCTGAATTTCATCTCATAGAACCTTAAAGCAGCTGTTGAAGTTAATAAACAGCAGTTATTACTCCCCTAAATGCTGATTTGAATATATAATTTAAAATATTATAATTTTAACACCGGCTGAGACAGTATTCAGAGTTCGATTTGCTGTTTTGTTTCAGCTTCCATTTTCAGATCCCTGGAGTTAAATACGGTTTGACTCTGATTCCATGTATTTGAAGGGCACTGGTGAGTAGAAGCCAAGCAGCCCCATGTGAGCAGTGTGGTTCCCCCCACTTTATTGTCAAAGCAGCGTCCCTCCTCTGGGCCAGTGTTTACGTTTCCCTTCGAGTGTTTCCCCCCATGGCGCTCCATCCAATTCTCCTCGACAAGGGGACATGAGCGAGCAGGATGAAACCAGAGTGGGCCCGTGAATGGACGGGGACAAACTGACATGTGGCGTTTTGTGAGGTGAGCGCCCAACCTCTCGACCGCTGATTACCATTCGCTAATGAGCACTCGGGTTTGTGTGTGTCTCTCCGCAGCTTCTCCGCAGAATGTTCTTTCTCCTCTTCAGCTTTGTGCGCGCCCAGAGCGGTCGGTTGACCATAGGTGTCCTGTTAATAGGGAGACGCACACATGAGTAATTAAAGCAGCAGGGGGTCTTGTACTATACCAGCTCTGTCCAATCCTCCTCTTTTTTTTTAGAACCCGCCCTCCTGCTTATAACTCAATCCCGTCTGCCCAATTGATCATTGTTCAAGGCAGTTTTGCCCCTGGCGGTTCTGTCACTTTCTAATGATTTCTTTCAGAGATGCRAGGCCTGTGTCCTCCAAGCACCAGGGCCAGTTGGGGCCAGTTGTTGTTTTCACGCCAGCCTCACTGCRTTTGATTTGGAAAAGAAAAAGAAACCCTTTGCAATCAGATACAAGAAAATGCCCCGACAGGTAGATAAACACATTGTGAGCAATTTAATAAATGACTTCAATGCACACTGATGATGAATGGATGAATAAATGAAAACATTACTAATAAAAATYATATGATCWKTTTGTTAGCAYTACAGTATGTACATGCCTAAACAAGGCTTCCATTTGATGTTTTTTTTAATTCCATCTTCAACGTAGATTTCTTYAAAATTCTCATGAATTGGCACAAGTTGTCTGAAACATTATAACATGGCAGGGCCTTTAGAAAAATCAAAATCCACATGAAAGTAACATTTATAATGAGAACCTGAATCAATGTCTAAAGAAATAAGTCTTGAGCTTAGACTTATAGAGGCCCGGGTGAGAGGTGGAGCGAAGGTCTAGAGGGAGTTTGTTCCAGAGTCGGGGTCCTGCCACTGAAAAGGCCCAGTCATCCCAATGCTTCAGCCTTGACCTTGAGATATTGTTTTTTTTTTCTTGATTGTTATTGCTTTAAATTAATTACAGAAAAAAGGGGCAGATATTATAAGGGTATATACAGTATATTATACCCAACGTTATTCATCGTCATTAAGCTCCTAAGTTTTCACATTTCACTATGTAAAACCTCTGTTTTATTTCCTTGTATGAGTTTGAAATGGTTTGACTCTTTATAAAGTGCTTCCTGGCTCCCCCCGTCTCCAAACTTTGAGGCCCGGCAGCTCTCTGTTTACAAGCCTAGTAGCGAGAAACTGTTTTGATTGGTTGTTTCGGAAATATAGAGTGTTTGAGGAAATGGGAAAAATAGGTTTCATGGTGCAGTCACACACTTCCTGGTCACAAAACGTTATGTAATTATGCATATTATGGCAAAAATTGTTCATCATTAAATCTGGTTTTAACATTACTTTTGTAGAGCTTGAAGTCCGTGCTGTCCAATCCAGCTCACTGTTTTTTACAGAAGCCCTGTGAAAGCATCACAGCTTTATCTCAGAGTGTTAAAAGAAAAAAAAATCCTGAATCCACATCGTGATCCAGAACATCACCAAAATTTACARGTGCGTTCCTTGGCCCAGTGCCCACATGTGGTAAAAATGTCATGACAATYCGTCTGCAAGTTTTTGAGTAATGTTGTACACAGACAGAACGACAGACAAACAGACATACGCGACCAAAAACATTACCTCGTCCTTGGTGGAGGTAATAAAAGTTGATTTGATGATCTCAGGGATCTCCCATGTACAGTTAGACTTAAAAATTCTGATAAATATGGTGGGTTAGTGCCATTAAGAGCTTTGAATACGAACAATAAATTTTTAAAATCAATCCTACTCTAATTTTGATGATTACACCGGAAATAAAAAGGCAGGAAGTTGGTAATCTGCGTTTATTTTCGACAACTGGGCTGCAGTGTTCCACATTCAAGGTGTTCTTGTWCTCCTACATGATCATACAAGCCTGCACATAACAAGTTCAGGTATACTACAATGGTAAAGCCAGTGTGAGATGATGTAATGTATATCTAGAATATACAACAGATTCYATGTAGAACTATGCCTAGTCCTCTCTCTGACAAGCCACAAGGCCCAAAACCTCCTTATTGTGTACTCAGCAGGCGATAACAATCCAGTGGGAATGTCTCTCACTTCTGCTGGCCGCTCTTATTCATAGTGAGCTAAAGACAGCTGGGGATCTCTGTGTCAAAAGCTTCATTTTGCAAGTAATGGCAACAAATTAGGTCAATGTAATAGTTGCAAACAGGAGTTTTGAGTTTGATAACTGGTTCATTTAGGACGCTAGGCCGTATTTTGTTGCTAATTTTGTGTTGTTGTTTTTTTCTAACCTGCTTTCAACAAAAGGCCAACGAGCTGGACCGTCATTAGGCTCCACTTGTCGCTCTGTGTAACACTGCAGCTCACCCTTTGTAATTAAAACAGCCATCGTTGAGGTGTTTTTGACACGGCTTCTCTGAGCCATGTTTGCTC
>NW_013952500.1:993353-998665 GCF_001266775.1 Austrofundulus limnaeus | reverse complement strand
CCCACCCACCCACCACCACCCATCTCTTAGACCCCCTTGAGTATGGCGTTTTACATTTCTGTTTGTAAAACTGTCAACACATCCACTGGCTGTACTAACGTGTGATTTAGCGCCAACAGAGAGGAGGGATGGAGAGCGAAGGAGAGGCAACTGCATGAGATCTTGCACATTCTTAAAGTGGAATATATTTTCACCGTTATCCTCCCAGACCCCCCTTCTACTTCAACCCCCAAGGACGCCTTGACGGTGGGAAAGTCGTCTTATTTTTGTACAGTCGTAAAGTCACCACTATCACCCCTTTGGTTATTTTCATTTTCTGCATTTTTTTATCAAAGTGATTTTTATTTTCATCCGGTTTTACAATAGCAAGAAGCCAAATGAGATGAAACTCCTGAAGCAACAAAGTCTCAGTGGCTCCTGGATTCTGACCTATACCAGTAGAAGGTAGTCAGATTTAATTGGAATACTGTGTGGAGCTGAATTGTGTGTGTGTATGTGTGTGTGTATGTGTAATTTACACCTGTCTCGCTCCTGTCAAATCAGAAATCGTCCTGTCAACGCTAATAAGAACCTGGGGAACGTGGTGGCACCTCAGAACCAAGAAAATAAATAGCARCTTTGAATTCTGCTTGGATTTTTTTCCGCCCTTCCTCTTTTTGAAACCAACAGCTTGATTATGTCACACAAAAACCCTTCTGGATTACACAARACCTATTAAAACTGATGACTAAAAACAGCCGAATCAAAACTTTTATCATTCGCAACCAACTGGTGCGAGTTGAAAACCTCGCACCGGCATCAACGAGAAATCGAGGAATTCCGCATTTCAATCACAGAAGTATTGTGATTTTTCYAAGCATTTCTTGACTTTAATTTACACCTTTTGTTTTGCAGCTGCGAGAGGGGATTTCAGTCCTGGTCCCAGCGGAGAGGAGCGCTGGCAGCAGAACATTAGCTCATTTTAACGGCCAGTGTAATAATGTGTGCACCGGAGGGCCTCGGTTGGAAAGTGCTACTTTCCACCGAACGCTCCCCTGTCAATAACGAGACAGTCACTTCATTATAGCCTCACAAGTCATTCATTTATTATCTATTGGCCCCAGCAGAGAAGGAAAGAGCACCGAGTCAGATGTTACCATTTATTAATCAAAGATTCGGCGTTGTGTCAAAATGTAATTTTCTGCTCCAGAACTGCACGTGTAATTGTTTGATTTGATAACACAAGCGCACAATAGACACAAGGACTTTTTTAAAGAGCCGAACTAAGACTTGATGAAGTGTTTAAATTTAAAACAAGCAGAAGGAAAAAGAGAAGTGAGAATGTGATTGTTAAAAAGGAGGACGTCAAGACCCTTCTATAATTATTGTTGAACGCGAATGAGGTAAAAGTGGAAGCTTTGCTTTTAGGCTAACAATAAACTTATCAGATGATTAAAAAGGGAAATTAATCGAGGCTGTTTATTTTTGCTAAACATTACATCAACGTCTTRTTTTAATTCCGTAAAAACCACAATGTTTAGCGGCAAATTTTGCTGCCTTTTTGAATGTTAAGGGAGCAAACATTAAAATTCATTGCCCTTCTTTAATGTGATGCATACTCCTCACACTAACTTAAAGCAAATTCTAAAGTTGCAGCTTGGGGGGGAAAGAAAAAGAAGAAAAAAACATTCAAAAAGAAAATGGCACAACACTTCTGAGGGCCTTAACGTGTGAATCCACAGACACGTCTGCATGAGCGTAATGGCTTGGTGCCGATTATAGTTGCACCAAATGTTGAATAGGACTTTCAAAAAACACATTCACAAGAAGCTGTGAGAAATTCAATCACACCAGCAAATGCAAAAGCTGACCACAGCCAACTAAAGGAGTGGAGCAGAGGAGCCATATAGCGAGCGGGCAACCATAACTTCAGAGAGGAAGGAGGCTGCAGAACAGCCAAAAACAAAGAAAGACAAAAATAAAGATGGAAGACCCTCATCAGCGCTTGAACACTTTTAAACTTACTTAAAAATAAGAGGGTAAGTCTTTTTTTTATTTTTATGGCTGTTGATAATTCTAACATAACAGTCACAATATAATTTCACATCTTTCCTCTTTATTTGAAGACAGTGGAGGCAAAGTTCCCCCRTCGCACTGCCAGAGGAAAAGCCAGCACGAGACCCCAGCAACCCCCTTTCACATGTAATGATTACTCCCCTTCATTAAAACTGCTAGTAACCCTGTTAGGCTGGAATAGACTCACTACGGGTAATCGTGAAAACACTTTTAATCAACGCACAGCAACAGTAGAGACCTTGCTAGAATGCATTCACTCCAAATAAAGCAGCCTCTTTATAAACAGGCGCAGCAAAACAGCTAAGACCCTGATAAGACTCCTCACACTCTCCATGGCGAAACCTGCCTGTGAATGTCTCCTGACAGCTCCTTAGCCCTTGTTAGAGAGAATCACTTCCTAATGATTCAACCCAGCCTGGAAACATCAACAATCGCAAAGTAACACTTGGGCGTGTAGTTTTTTTTTTTTTAACATGAGGGAAGATGCTGCGATTAACTGGAGTCACTGATGTGCAGCAGCTCCACTCCAGTGAGGGTCAACACAAACGTTGGGTCTGTCTAAAGCTTAAAGGGATCCATGATTAGTTGTAACATTAGACTTTATTTAAGAAACATACATTTTAACTGTAAAATAAAGACTGTAAAAATACTGTAGGCTGTTTAGTTTTAATAATTTTTAAACTAAAAGTTTAGAAATATATTACACGTGAGAAGGGGATAAACAAAGTGGGCGTGTCACAAGAGTGGGCGTGTCTAAACCATAAACACTGTGGGCCTTCATGACGGTATCCTTAGACCCTGCTTGATCTCTTTACAGCCTGACCCTGACCCCAACACTAAGGTTAACCAGGAGAAATGTGACCGAAGTAGGGGCCTCCAGAAAAATCGGTGCCGTACATTAACGCCCCTTTTGTTCTTGTCCAATCAGGTGGTGCCGTACATTAACGCCCCTTTTGTTCTTGTCCAATCAGGTGGTGCCGTACGGTGTCGCCCCTTTTTTGCTTGTCCAGTCAGGTGTGTCCCTTTAACAAAGTCCGCCAAATCAGGTGTGTCGCTTTACAATCGCCTTTTGTTGTGACACGCCCACTCGTCTGCAGAGACGAGTTACACGTTACACGTTGCATTTTATTTACACGCAAAGCATTCTGGGTAAATGATGGCATGGATAGGTCCTCAGTGTGAGGCTGCTAGCGAGCTATATCCACCCTGAAGGTTGATCTTGGACAATATCTGATGATCGACTCTTAAATGAAACCAGAGAGCGTTGACAGAGAGGAGAAGGTAGAAATGACTCAGTCTGTAACTGAAAATATGGATGGAGGACMWCAGWKYAGCTTGTTTGTCGGCGCTAGCACCGGGCTAATACATATAAGGCAAGATAGCGTCAGTGCTGGCGCGAAGGCTAACAGGCTAATCTGAGGTTCTTCTTCCATGAAGCAGCTCTGTTGTCCTCCATCTATATTTTCAGTTCCAGGCTGAGTCATTTCTACCTTCTCCTCTCTGTCAACGCTCTCTGGTTTCATTTAATAGAGTCGATCATCAGATATTGTCCAAGATTAACCTTCAGGGTGGATATAGCTCACACCGAGGACCTATCCATGTCATCATTTACCCAGAATGCTTTGTGTGTAAATAAAATGGCTCCGTCTGTGTTAAAATATATTTTTGAAAATTTACTAAACTAAACAGCCTACAGTATTTTTACAGTCTTTATTTTACAGTTAAAATATATGTTTATCAAATAAAATCTAATGTTACAACTAGTCGTGGATCCCTTTAAAAATGAAAAATTTTACAACACTTAACTAAAACTCAGCGTTTCCAGTTTCAGCATCATTTCTCTCAATATTATTTTTTCTTCAAACACAGTTAGATTCGACTTTTCTGATGCCTCTATTATAAAACTGATTGTACTCTACTTCTTTTTCAGTTCACACCCAAAGAGAGGCAAAAAAATGCCACCTCTGTGCACGCTGCKGATCACACAAATGTGCTGTTTCTGTGTGCTTGCTCACAGGCACCCACATGCATGCACAAACTCGGGCGCGCACACATGCACAGACACAAACAAGTCAGATGACACATGGTAAATCAGCAGGCACAGTTCTTTTGTCCTCTTGCTTAGTTCTAGCAAAACGAGCTCTCTTGGAACATGTTTTGCTTTTGTCCAAAAAAAAAAAAACAGAAGAAAAAGCATGACATAATATTATAATAATACAACCACAGCAAAAAATGTGTAATTTCATTCAAATTTATAATTAATTTGTCTAAAACAATAAGAAAATTATTTTGTAGTCGTAATAAATGCTGTTGTATAAGTTTACATTTTAAATGTGTTTAAAATCAAAACTTCAAAGATCTTTGATAGTGTTTTATTCACATTAAAACAACAAAAATCAACATGTTATTAGGATTTTATGCAATTCTTGCCCCCTTTTGTGTTTTAGTGATGCTGTGTTGTGTAGTGTCTGGACTTTGCCTGATCTTTGAGTCAAATTCAGCTGTGGGTTGAGCTTGAGTCATGGAATTATCACTTTAACAGGTATGATTCAGCGGAGAGCAGGCATCCATGTGCATAAGCAAGCACACAGGCGCTTCAAACATAGAAGCAAATTGTAAAAGAAAACAAACTGGGGTTTAGCTTATTTGCACTATAAAAATGCAAAAATGACTTTCCATCAAATAGTTTTTATCGATCCAGTGTTTATCCTTTTACAATCCATTTTATTAAACAAAACCACTCATCCTGAGGGCGAAAAACAAAGATGATCTGTTGAACTCTTGTGCTTGAGACCCTGTAGCCTCTTGTCAGAATCAGAAAAATGTTGCAATAAACACAAATGCAAAACCCAAAAAGACTGAACATTTTCTACTATAGAAAAGAACCTGCTCAGTGGCCAACGTTACAAAAAGACAGGCGATGTTCTCTTATTTTGATCTTCTAGTRGAGTACAGAAAATACAGCTGGATTGTGAGCGGAAATACCCAGCTCTGAATCGATGTCAGTCGGCCTTTTAAATTGTATATAACCATGTATAAAAATACATGTAAAGCTGGTTGCATTGGGTTGCTTACATCTTGCGTCAGTCTGAAAAAGAAAATGCTTAACTGCTGACACTTTTAGTGAAGCTTCCCCGGAGTGTGGCATGTCCMCACAACAAACGAGGCCAACTTTAACATACCCCAGTGTCTCTTTTTTTCTTTTGGTGTTCCATAAAGGATGTAGAGCAGGTTTTAGGTTTACGCTTATATATATA
>NW_013952500.1:991516-993343 GCF_001266775.1 Austrofundulus limnaeus | reverse complement strand
GTATATTATTGAACAGATCAACTGAGGCACTAAAACAATACCCATAGAACTATGGAACAATGCTTCTGGAAGAGAATCAAGAGGTAAAATGATTATAATTCATTGTGAAGGAAGGTGATAAGATGTAAATCTGTCATAAAAATGCATGGAGAATTTAGCATGAATTAATGTCCAACTATTAAAATGATTGTAAAGRAACCACTTTGTTATTATTACTTTTGATCCAAAGTCTCAAAGTGCCCCCTAGTGGGTGTTTCCTGTGTGAACATCTGACCTTATTATGAGGTCTTGCTGGTTATTAATAAGAGGTTATTTTCACAATGGTAACACTCATAGTCTAACACACCTTTAGTGCTTTAGCTGTTGTCTGTGCTATACAAAACTGCTAAGTGTGTGCAATAATTAAAACACAAACAGCAACTTGACTTTAAGATAAATGTTAAAACTCACAGCRAGAAAAGTTTATGAGCCTGTAGCATTTTGCTATTTCTTCTTTACTTAAGTTTACTTAATCAATAAATCTTCCTGTTGAAGGCACATAGAGGCCTATACGAGCTCCAACCATTTTCTATTGATAGTGCAGTAATTCAAGCCGCATGGAGCTAAACATTGGAAACAAGCTGGTCAGCCTGCGTGAAGCAGCCTCCCAAGCATTGTTGACTGACAATACACTCTGTCGCCCCATCTCCYCGTAACTCCTGCCCACAACACAACCTGGCACCTTGTCCCACTGGTCGGCCCAGAAGGAAAACAATTACCAGGGAGGCGGAACAACAATACCCAGAAAACATCTGCTTGTGCCGGCGGGGGCCATCAGTGTGCCTGACTGCGTGTCCCTGCTGGCTTCCACAGAGGACACATGCCTGGATATGGCTGAGGGGCCCAGGTGTGCAGGGCCCATACCTCCTGCTCCACGATGAGTCTAACCCTCCCGCCTGTTCGCCTGCAGATCCACCTGCCTCTCTCTCTGTCCCTGCCTGCCTGCTCTGGTATCAGCGGCTCTGTTTGAACAGACGAGGGTCCGCCTGTCAGAGCAGTTGTTCGTTTGGGTAAAATCCCTTCTGCTTGGATGAGGCGGCGCAACAGAATGCTTCTCTCAAAGACGAAATGGACAAGAATTCATATGATACTATAGCTTATAGCTCAACAGATGAGAAGCCTCATCTTTGGTTCTAAACAAAGAAAAAAAASGAAAAAACAAAACAAAGATCTGTCAAAKTTTAAAGACTTTGAGCACTGCATAATTTACTACTTGAAATACATATAATATGAAAAATAAGACTTCAAATGCTCAGACATATTTTCAAAGAGACTTATTTGATATTGCTTAGAAATTAATTTAAACAGAAATCCTCTACTTTACTCCACTGTTTTCTGAGGTAATGTTGCCACCTTGTGGACAATATTAAAAATTACACATTATAAACTTACAGTAATTATCAGGAGTTAGATTTCCAAAGTCTTCACTGAATACATTTCATCAAAATAATTGAGCTTAATACAAATAATCGAGGTATTTTTTTATTAGAGATGCAAAAATGCATTAATCTGTTTTGTTTTGTTAACTTTTAAAAACATTATTTTTTGTTTTTACTGTAAGTTCTGTCAATGTTATGTTTTTATTTTCAATTTGGTGTTTCAGGTGGCATATGCTGTTTAAGTAACCAAATGCAATAAAAGTTGTGTTTGTGACTTTTTTGCATGCGCCGTTGCGCACGGATGTTAAATTAGAAAATAAGTAGGAAATTATCGTTTAAAAGTAATTCAAATGAAACATATTCTCTTAATTATTCATAAAATGTATTTAACTAAAAGACAGGATAATTC
>NW_013952500.1:989430-990997 GCF_001266775.1 Austrofundulus limnaeus | reverse complement strand
GGTGGCATATGCTGTTTAAGTAACCAAATGCAATAAAAGTTGTGTTTGTGGTTTTTTTGCATGCGCCGTTGCGCACAATGTTAAATTAGAAAATAAGTAGGAAATTATCGTTTAAAAGTAATGCAAATAAAACATATTCTCTTAATTATTCATAAAATGTATTTAACTAAACGACAGGATAATATGTTCTCATCTGAACAAATGATTGAGGTCAGCTCCTTCCACTGTAACTGTGGGAACTTTTCAATATGACACATTAAATACAAAGTGTCATCGTTGCGTACTAGTATTTTTAGTGTGCGTGATGTATTTTAAAAGAATAATGAATTTACTGCAATAAACCTTTCCTGTTTTGAACCCGCTGCACGGCGAGTTTCTGAGAGCACCTGAACGCACCACCGGGTCGCGGTGACAAAGGCGGAGGTGGGCGGGGTTGTTTGGTGACAGCCAGCGGGGACACACCCGCGGTGACAGCGGCTTTGACGCGGTGCTGCCACCTCCTCCGAGCAGCTCTAAAGTGCGTTAAAGCCTCTCGGCTAGCTTCTTGTTTGTTTTTATATTTATTTTGACGGAGCAACTTCTCACACAGCTCAAATGAGCCGGTCGCCTGTTGTTGTGCGTCGCGCTGCTGCTGTGGCTTTCCGCGTCCGAGCAACAACAAAGATGTAAAMGCAAGTTGCGCTGCCGCATCTGCCTCTTCACGCGCCTCTGACGTAACGAGGAGTCCAGAAGCGACGGAGGTATTTCGGCATTTCTTTCTGCCGCTTGCTTGTGTCGGYGTGTCGCTGCTGGTGAAACAGAGACGGGGTTTGGAGCGACAGACTTGATCATTTTCACAAGTCGCTGTGACAACATTATAGACAACATTAACTTTAATTTGGTATGAACTCTAGGCCTCACCTGCTAGTGCTTTTACCACATATAAACATCTCACATATAGTGGGAATAGTGTTTTAAGTGGCAGGTGACGTCACAGTGATTAATTTTACTAACAAGTGCGTTCATCTGGATTTTCCCAAGAGGAAATACTGAGTAAAAGGTCCTTKAGGACAAGCGTTTATGAGGCAGCTCATCTCGGCTGAGAGAGATAAACTAACTGGTCTTATTATTTATTAAAGAGGCCAGAATGAAGTGGCTCAGTGACAAACCTCACCCTGATCCTGATTTCAGGTGGACAGTTTTGATCAGGTCACCTCAGCTGACCTTGGTTCTTTGTCAAACTCAGTAAAGTTCTTTCAGATGTAACTTATACAGTTTTGAGTGTCGTATTTATTACATTATGATCACATAATATAAGTCGTAATTTACCCAAGGACTGTGGGCCAAATCCAATAATATTATTTGTTTATTTTAGAAGAGACAATGAGCATTAGACTACGCCAGAATTAGCCATGAAGGCTAGTTTTCCCTCAGTCCCATATAAATTTACACACAAATATATGTCATGAAATCAGTATAATTCTTGACATGCAAATACTTTTAAATAAAAGTCATTTTATGCCCTGATGCATCTCAGTAATCCAGGTAAAAAAATCAAAAATAAAAAAATTGTATAGGTTTTCTGGAC
>NW_013952500.1:987746-989420 GCF_001266775.1 Austrofundulus limnaeus | reverse complement strand
GAATTTTACCTGAAACTCTCAGACTGAAGAAGTCTCTTGGAGGAGAGACGAAACGTTTCATTAGAGAAGAACCCGTCCAAAAGTCATTTTATTTTTTATGATCAAGCTAGCAGCCAGTGCGGTGATCCATGTTTTGTTTACACATCTACACGTGCACTTTAATGTAATCCAATTGCTCTTGTATTTCATGTTTAAACTATCTGCAGTACATAGTCATTGTGGCAACAGATGAATTCACTGTGAGYGGGAAATCCTGCGTTTGGGCCAAATCAAAAAGCTTGGTGGACCAGTTTTGGCCCGCAGGCCCCACTTGCATTAAACAGTGTGGAAGAATGTTTTGCGTTTTCTGTCAATGCAAAAAAAAGTAACAAAAAGGTTTTCAAATATTATTTTTCTGTAAAAGTTGTTTTACACTAAAATTATGCTTAGTTGGGTGTAAATTGTGTACCTGTTTTGATATACCCATGCAGTGCAAGATCTCATGTAGCACATAAAAGTAGTGCTAAGGGTGACTCTCAGCAACTACCAYGCCATTTTTGCTCAATATCTGCACAATTGACAGAGTTACAGCCATTTTTTTCATGTTGGCTAATGTTGACTGGCTGTGGCGGCTGTTATAAAGAGGGTTGATTTTGCTAACAGACAGGCAAATGTGGGCAAAAACATTATGTTCCGAGTCCTTTTTGGGAACCTTGGGAACAGCCGCACCGTAATGCCTTGAAGCCATTAGAACTAACAAGGTGATAATCAGAGGATCTGTCAGAATGACAAAGATCCCAGTTGATGTGAGATGCTGCACTGTTTTCTGCCTCTACACCTTTCAGGCTCTGCAGAGGAAGATGGAGGTCCGAAGTGGCGTTCAGCAGCCTGAGCCCCACCCTCTGGACTCTCCTCGGTCAGGGGCCGCTCAGCAGAACGAAATGAGCGACGGGCGGATGGAGGCCAGCGGCAGGACCTTCTCTGACGACGGCGAGGACGCACACCCTTCAACCCAGCGAGAGGACAAAAAAGTAAGTTGCAGACTCCCGCTCGTGCGCGTCTGCAGGCGCCTTGCTGTGTGTGTCTGGGTGTGTCTACATGTGTGTGTGTGTGTGTGTGTGTTGAGTGATGAGATCCTGTCTGTTGAGCTATTCCGGGTGATACATCCTCCACATTCCATCTGACTCATTCCCTATGCGAGGAGCAAAGTTGCAATGAGATTTGCATGTTTTGCGGTGTTGAAGGGGACCTATTATGCAAAATTCACTTTTTAAAGTTTTTTTTACTCAACTTTGGGTATATACTTCTTAAAAAAACAGTCCTAGGACCAAAAAAAATGCACCCAGGGGCATATTTACTGTAAGTAAATGTATTTTTAATGTATATTAACGACAAGTTGTGTATTTGCGTCATTTTGTGATGTCACAAGCCGTACGACAACCCACCAGAACCTGCGTTCAGCCCCTTACCTAGCAACCCCCAGGTGAGGCTCCACCTCCTCAGTATAAAAAAGCCGTCACCTTGTTGTTGTGTAATGTGCAGCTCATTTTACAACAAGCCTCCAATAGGGCAATGGGTAGAGAGTTGGACCTGAGAGTGGGAGACCAAGGCCAGCATGGACACAATTTAATTATTTATTTTCATTCGTTATGAACATGTTTTCTCACGTACCTCTATTGTTTAGCTTATTAAAGC
>NW_013952500.1:985989-987459 GCF_001266775.1 Austrofundulus limnaeus | reverse complement strand
ATTGAATGAACATGGTCTGGATAGCCCACAGACATACCATGAAAATTTCTAGGACCCATAATTGGTCTCCTTTAAGTGATCCCAGGCATTTTGTGTGTGTGAGCTATCCAGCGGTCGTTGGACCTGCTACAAGGAAAAAGTGAAAGTGTTCATCTGCTGCAGCAGTTTTAAAGGAAGTAGTTAATGTGTTATGCTGCCATGAGAAGCAATCAGAGCAAACTTTGAGCAACAGCTAAGTCATGCACATTTCGAATCGCCTCACTCATATATACAAACCCAAGTGGCTTCTGCAGCCTCCACATGTGAGCACCGACTCAAATATATCAAGCTTCCACCATCTTGGAGCCCTCGGCACATCCGAGARTGACAGTAAAAATCCTCGCTGGCTGTGCTCCATCTCAAGGGCATCAATCATGCTTCTCTGGCAAGAGCCAGAACCTCTTTCCGTCAATCAGCCCAAGAGGCTGTGCACGCCTCGGAGCAGAGCAGAGACAGAGGCAGAATAAACATAACAGATATATGAAAACATTCACCAGATGATTGGCCTGACTGCTACTGGCAGCTCGGAATGGAGGGCTTGTCACGACTCGCTACAGCAAATCTTCAGTAATCAAACTAATTTTGGTTTGATAAAAGAGCTTCTGAAGCGTTGCAATAAACAGCAAAATACAAAAAAATGAACTTATATAGACTTTTAGGCATTGTGTCAGCTTTTGTAGCCAGGAGGTCGCTTTTTGTGTCAAAGATACAGGCTTAACTGCATTTAGGTGTAATTTTGCAAATTAAAAATAATTAACTGTTGCAAGTCTAGATCTTTTTGTGTGTTTTTTGTCAGATGAGTTTTAAAAAATGCTTTATTTCTGCAGGTCGACATTTATTGCATCTGTCTAAAACAGAGATTCTTAACCTAGGGGTCGGCCGCGAGCGCCACCTTGAGGGCCTCAAAAGAACAACAGTTTTTAACTTTAGGCCGCAGAGGGCCGTGGGACCTCATTGATTTGGTGCAATACACTTTCTCACCACTAGTAGTGGTAGTGCGCCACTCAAATGTTTAACAACTTTTTTAGTACGTAGAAGAAAAACCTTACAGCCGAAAATGGAAACCTATTTTAAATGAAAAGTAGAAGCAAAAATGAAAGTAACTCATCAAAAAATGCCACAGTTTGTCACTAATATGAAATGCAGCCTCTGGTTCTACCATGCAATATTTTAAAAGTTCAAAACATTATCAAATACAGTTGCAGATACAGCTATATAATTAGCACTTTATCAAAAATAATTGTTGTAATTTATTTTTAAACATTTTGTCAAAAAGCTGTTGTTACTGTTATTGTTTGTCAGTAATATGAAGAGCAGCTTCTGGTTGCAAAAGTTTTAAAAGGCTTTATTTTCATTTGTACTTTATCAAATTTATTTTTACAGTTTTTTTATTTGGAATATTTACATTAAATAATTTTGAATGTATTTATT
>NW_013952500.1:982024-985629 GCF_001266775.1 Austrofundulus limnaeus | reverse complement strand
ATATGGTAATGTGTGACTGGGCCTCGTGTCACTTTATGTTCAATAAATTGGGCCCCGGGGTCAAAAAGGTTAAGAACCCCTGATCTAAAATATAAAACAAACTTCTCTTATCATATTTTAGCATTGTTATCACCTGCTGCTCATGTATTCCTTCAGTCTGGTGCATTTACGATGCAAAAAATGTCATTTTGCTTTGCTATTTTTTATRCCTTTGTTCAGTCGAAAAATGACTTATTGTGTAACTCTAAAACTGAATTATTAATTAAATTTTAGTTTAATATTCAGTCTTCTTTGTACAGTAATCAGGAACCCTTATTCAGTCCACATTTTGTGACTGAAGTTGGCTCCAGGTTGGCTTTTTAAAGCCCTCATTGTTTTCCTCATGCCAGCGTGAACTGTGTACTGAAGTATTAGAAGAAATCAGTTAACAGTAAAAGCTGCAGCGATGATTCTGCCTCTGCAGGAGGTTGAGTATGCATTGTTTATGTTCAGCACAGCCGTTGGTCTGTCTTTGGCTGCTGGTATCCTATTGTGAAGTAATGAGGCGCGAAGGTGTTAGCCTCTTGGATTTAAGAGTTCCTAACAAGCTCACAGTGGTACTGCCCCTGTCATTAAACCCTCCTCCATCTCTGTGTAAAGGATGGTGTGTTTATTTGCTTAATTTATTTACTTTGTTGTTAATTAGCTGTGTAATATTTCCTCTAAAGGTTGCCCAAGCCGTGTCAGTCTCTCTGTCACTTTCTGGCCAACTAACTGGCAAGCTGGCTGCTACTTAATTCATTGATTTCTCTTGAGTGTGTTTTCATTAAAGCATCATCAGTAGATCTGGAGCTCTGCTCTTGTTCTATTGGACGGGTGTTAGCATCTTGTCCACACATTGTAGAAGGGGCACAATTTGACCTCTAGACTTGGACTCAGCTACATTGGGACATAAACAGAGGTGTGTAAAATACTTTAAAAAATATCTAAGGAAAAGTAAAAAGTATACAGGTGAAGTTGTATGGATTGTCTGTAATTTGCACATATTTTCCTCTGTTTTAACAGGTGCACAAGTAGAGAAATCTCAGCTTTTTTCAAAATCAAATTTTGTCTCACATCCTGTATTGTAGGGGTTCTCAAAGCGTTTTGGGTCTGGGGACCCCTTACAAGGGTGAACAATTTCCAGGGACCCCCCTTATAAACCCCATGCTGTTTTAAAAATAGTTTACTATCATTTTACCTCCGATATACCATGGGAATATTATCTTTTGTTTGGTTTAGTATGTTTGTTTTACTAGTGTATTGTGCCCCATATGCATTTTTAAAAAATAAAAATCACATGAACAATTTATTGAAAACTTCTGAGGACCCCCAATATACAGCTCGTGGACCCCTGGGGGTCCTGGGACCCCAGTTTGAGAACCTCTGCTGTATTGCATAAAAAAAACAAATAAAAATAACAATCTCCTAACTTTTTCTGCCGCCACAAATGGGTTTTCCTCCTTTCCCTGCTCCTCTGCTGTGCAGGTGCTGTTATCTCCACCCCGCGTTCTGTCTTTTCCCGTGGCCGACCGTACGGATTTTTGACTTTGGTAAAAATGAATTAAAAAGTGCTTAAGTGTAATTCATAAAACTGCTCACAATAATTGGGAAACTAAAGTACTTTTACACACACTCTAAAAAATAAAGTGTGAAGTAAATTCAACACTTCCTTTTTTTAGAGTGCGTAAACGACTTCTTTCATGAGTTCCAGTCATTTTTAAATGTGTAGCGTGCAACGAGGTGTTAAATATTAAAGCAAAAATAAGTAAAAGTATCACTTATGTTTTGATTGTAACAAAGTAAAAGTTATGATGAAAAAACATTTGATAAAATTGCAGATCCAAATAAATAAATAAATAAGTACTGAAGTGCTTTATTAACTGTGGACACTTTCATCAAGCGTAGGCAGGTACCAAAYTACTTGAAACAATATTGTCACTGGGAACTAAAATTTCTTTTCTATTTGAGATTTAAACTAGAAAACTTATTTGTGTTTTATGGAAAACCCCTAAAGCATAATTAGGTAAAGTTTTCCTCGAAGTATTAATCAAGCTGACCTTGCACTTAACCCTAACATGGTACCTGGTATTTTTGACCCTGACTTSTGTATTAATCTCTGACAGTAACTGAAGAGCAACACAACCTCTAAATCCACCCAAGGGAGTATTTCACATGCATGCCTTAGCATGATTGGATGATTTTTTTTAGTGCTTATTATTTCATAATTAGCTTTGTTGAAATCWCCAAACATAATTCGTCCACCAATACTGATGAGCCGCAGTGCTGATGTGAAGTGTTGCAGTAATTGGTGTCATAGCAACCCACTGACCTTTAACTCATTAACTTCAGCGGAAGCAGAAACAAGTCAGCAAGCAAAAAAAAAAAGCCTGTGGCTGCATCTCAGAGTTAACTCGCTGATCCTGCAGTTTTTCCTAATTGTTCTGCACAGTCCTCTTAAAAAGAGTATCTTTGTGCACGTGTTAACATCTGCGCTTGTATTCTCACTAACGACAGTTTAGTTTGGCTCTCATATGGATGTAAAACAAAGCGATCTGTTCCTCACTGTTGTAAATTGGGTTTTCTTTCCATTAGAAATGAGTCATTGTGGACTGAGCTTTTATGCGTGGACTGAAATAGTACTAGCAGTGATTATTGCTGCTGTATTTGATTACACAAATGAGAAGCATTCAAGAACAGAGGAAGCAAATTATATTAAATTGCTTTGAGCGAATCTGTGTGGACTTTCAAATGAGGGATCAGAAAATTAAAATTTGTGCAGTTGATAYTTAATTAGAATGTAAATGAAATTTATTTTATTGTACTATAAAATCATATTTTGTGAGCTCCAGTCAGATAAGTGGCTCTTTGCTGGCTTTGTGACGACTTGTTGTTTTGGGAGTTTTTGTGTATTTGTCTTGCTTATTGTAATTTTTCAGGTAAAAGCTTCCTACCTTGCTTAGTAATTTAGTATCAGCTGCACTGTGGCAGGTTGGGGTCTCAGTGACCTACATTTTTTTTTCTTTTTGTAAACTGCAAAACAGTGTTTATGTTTTCGTATCCAACTTTGTGGAACAGCTTCTTTGAAAACTGTTTTGAAGGTTGCACATGTACCAGAGACAGACATCATCCTCTGCAGCGTTTGCTTTACAAAGATGAGTTCATCGAGTTGATGCAAATCCTTACAGACATCCTCAGCATCACCTCTGCTGCCCCTTTTGTCCTCCACAATACAGATTTCCTTGGTGGTGGCTGGCAGGGCCCACATAATTACCTTTTGTTATTTCCCTTCCCACACTTTGCTTTTGAAATTGTAGCTGCTGAGCAGCATCACCTCTAACAGCATCCAGGCATACCATTGATCCCTCACTCCTCCTCCGGATATGAATGTCTAGTAGCGGCTGACTAATAGCTGTGGAGGAAAACATCTGCTTTCCGCAACTCTCATAGCTTAAAGATAATCATTATATCCATGGTCACAGGATGCTCAAATGGCTGTAATATGAAAACGAAATCCCAAATGAAAACATGTTCTTTGTAAAGTAAGTGCACATGCTGAGAATAGGTTTATTAGTGAACAAATAATG
>NW_013952500.1:978117-982014 GCF_001266775.1 Austrofundulus limnaeus | reverse complement strand
TGTACATTGACAGCAAAATATTATAATCGACCAAATCATAGAATTTTAATAACTTCAATTGATGAAACAATATATTCGATGGATGGCTGTAATTATTTTCTAGTAATAATTCTTAGTGCACTTTTCTGTAAAATAAAAATAGGATTTGTGATAGTTTTACAAGCTTTACCCCATACTTCAATACAGTAAATTAAATGTGGAACAGTTATGGCGTTATACAACATAAATAGTGCTTTATCATTGAACAGTTCTCTTACTTTGTACAGGACTCCAATAGATTTGATTATTTTTGTTCATAAACCATTTATATGATTTTACCATGTCAGTTTTTCGTCAATAATGACACCTAGAAACTTCACTTCACTGACTCTACAGAACTCAACATCATCAATTTTAAATGAAACCTCTATAGTTCTCTTATTATTACAGAAAATCTTGTAATTTGTCTTGTCCAAGTTTAATGATAATTTATTTAGTTGAAACCAACTTTGCATTTTCACAAATTCTGTCTGTACCGTCTCCAACATACTGGAACAAAAGAATGTTGTATCATCAGCAAATACACACCCAAAAAGTCCCAACACATTGACCAAATCGTTCACATACAAAATAATTAACTTATGTCCGAGAATGGAACCCTGCGGCACTCCACATGAGATGCTACAAAACTCAGATCTTGTATTATTTATTTGTACAAATTGTTTTCTATCTTTTAAATAACTAGATACCTGTGAGTTTCATTTTAGGACAGAAGTCCCAAGCTACTGAAGTACCGTCGTTAAACCAGTTATTTATTTGTCAAATGCTAAATCATTCTGGTAATGAGTGTTTACAAAATGCTACAGACGTAACATGAAGAATAGACTCTGATTCAACTTTCTGATTCTGATACAAGCTGTTGCCGTTGTGCTAAAAATTTATCCTGACTCTGACTTTACAGCTGACATTTTCTGCCGTCAGGCTTTAGCATCAAGGATTTTCTTTTCCAACGAAATTCTTTGGTCATTATTGAGTTTATAAAATTCCAAAATCAGATTTTTTAAATGTAACTTACTGTTGTTGCCAAAATTACCATTTGTGAGGCTTATTATAATGCATACAAGAACATTTTGACAACAAATACAYAATTCAGAAAATCTGAATTATTAGGATCTTCTAAATAAGACCAAAAGGTTACCAGTTTAAAAATAATTTGACCTAAATACGATTTTGTCTGACAGCATTTTATTTATTTAGATTCCAGTCTCAATAAAAACTGATATTCTCTAATCAGTTGAAGTAAGTGAACGGTCTGTGGAGCACCGAGGGTGAGATGTAATTRGGTTAACTTCTTGTTTAGTGACTGAGGTCAAGTCTTAGTCTATGATCCAATGTTTTAATGATAGATCTTTTAGTGAAGCTACAGAAAGGTGTTTTTTTTTATCTTTGCATAAATCATTTCAAAGCTTTTAACAGAAAACCTTACAGGATTCTATAATAACCTTAAATACCCGATGTAGATAGAAGAAAATGCTAATTAKTTTTCATAGAGACTTGTATTCTTAYTTACTATCTTAGTCCATTTCCTCTTTAATCTGTGATGCTGAAGCAGAAATGAGCACCAGGCTTGTCAAATATGCATCGTCTTGTATCAACACTCAGCTTCTGAAGAAGCTCTATTTATTTATCAGAACATGYAGTCCTCTTTTCAGAACCTAGTTATAGTATGAATACACAATGAATAATCATGTGTGCACACAGACACACACAGTGTCATAGTACCAACAGAACAGAGGCACCTTATTAGCAGCTGTCACAGAACATTTATCCTTCATCTTTTGCTGGGAGCTGTCATGAGCTAAAGGTTGCTCTCTGCTGCAAAGTGGGCTCCTCTCTGTGTTTTTTGATTCTCTCTAATGGAGAGCGATGGCATGAGCCCTGGCCGTGTCTATCTGTGGCTCTGTAAAAAGCAGGGTGATTTCTGACTGAAAATAGCCCCGCTGTCAGCTCGCCTTAGCTGCTGAGAGTCAGTTAAGTGGATCAGGGCTCAGCGCAGCGTCTGACTTTGTGGTAAGACATGGTGCTGATAACTTTTATCTTAGATGAGATCACCGGCCGCCCCTAATCCCCTATTCAACACAGATGACCCAGGAGTCACCGGTTCAGGCCTGCCGGACTTCAAACATCTGAAACCGTTAACCTTCAGGCAGGACACCTACAGCTTTTAGTTTGTTTTATTTTGACTTTGGATCATTGTTTCCACAAAAAAGTCACCTCTCAGATCTGTGTGTTCGTCCCACGCTGACAGAAAACTAATAATTCTAAATATCTAGTGCACGATTTTGTGGGATATTAAGTCAGTAATTTTACTTCGGAGGTTTAAAAAAAAMCATAAACTACATTATTAAAAAAATAACCCCAGCTGCTATTATGAATTTATTTGGCTCGTAATGAAATATTTGTTGGACGTTCATCTTGATTTGGATGCCAGCTTTACAGCTTGGAAACATAAGCAAGAGAGTAGCCCATTAAGGGAGCCATCTGGAAAATCCTTTGCTGTGATTTAAAATAAGAAAAAATCCTCCTCTTGCGATTTTTAATAACTTGTTCATCCCATGAATGTTTGCTGCGTGTCAGCTGTGTGTTGGTGGTTTGTATCCGACTCGGTGTCAGGGATGGAAAGTGTTCACTTTGGGKTTTTTTGATGACTTAGCAGCAGAAGAAAGGTTAAGGAAGGCTTGTGCAGAATTGCTAAACGTGCCAGATTAGCAGTAGTCAGCCCTGGTTTTCAAAGTGTGAAAATCTCCAGAGTTTTGTCTGTTGCTGGAAAAAGGTTATTTCTGATTATATGCATTATGTAGCTTTCAGAGCCGTAAAACTGTTTGCAACATATTAAACAGATGTCTGCTCGTGGTGAGGATAAAGATACATTTTTTTTATAATCTCAGGCTCATATGGAATCTGTGTACAAACCCATGTCTCATTCCTGTTTCACATCACTAAAGGTGACTTTATTAAAGGAATGCAAAGAGTTCAGTTGCTTTTTTATAAGTGGTTTTCTGTTTCTCAGAGAAAATTGTGTTTTTTTTTACCATATAGGATGAATTGCACAGAACCACAAAACTAAAGCACAAGATTAATAAGATTGTGTTTTATCAAAACAATCTCGTTTTGAGCATTTTTGCAAAAAAATGTTTCCGTGCAAATAAGAGGCATTAAAGGTTTATGTAAGCTTGTATTTGGCCACAATTGTATTAAGAGTTTGATTGTATGTGTGTTTGTAAAGAAAATATGTAGAATCTTTTCATTTAAAATGTGTGTATCAAATGAACACAGCATTATTTTACCACACTTTTGAATGTGACAATACATTAAAATCTTAGAATCACCTAACCGTGTTGCAGCGAACAAATTGTGATTTCCATGGAAGGCTTTGCCCTTATTTTGTAGTAATAGTTATGAGGATTAACTGTGGGTCTTAACAATAGTCAACCCCAAACTCTGATAGCTTTGCAAAAGCAGAACATGCTAMTAATCAGCTGTTATTTATTTTATTTTACCTTTTACAAACCTGAGCATGTTTCAAATCAAATGACTCAGGTTCAGTATCCATCATACCAGAGATTCTTACCATGGGCCTGCGCCACCTTGAGGGCCTCAAAAGAACAACAGTTTTTAACTTTGGGCCGGAGAGGGCCGCGGGACCTCATTGATTTTGAGTAAGGTGCAATACACTTTCTCACCACTAGTAGCAGTAGTGTGCCACTCAGTTGTTTAACAACTTTTTAATATGTAGAAGAAGAACCTTAGAAACCTGCCGAGAATGGAAACCTATTTTAAATGAAAAGTAGAAGCAAAAATGAAAGTAACTCATCAAAAAACACCAGTTTGTCACTAACATGAAGAGCAGCTTATGTT
>NW_013952500.1:975572-977486 GCF_001266775.1 Austrofundulus limnaeus | reverse complement strand
TATCAAATTTATTTTACAGGTTTTTTGATTTGAAACATTTTTAATTTATTTGTGCCCACACTTTTATTTATTGAATTGTCTATTTTTGTTATTGTTTATGTTAAAAATATATATATATTTGTGCTGATAAGCCTGAGTGGTCTGTTGACTGACCTTTATTGTTCAAATAATTGTTATGGGCAGGTTACAATATGAAAATGTTTTTTGTCATAATCATGTCTTGGGATTTTTGACAGGAGTTTTACTTTTAAACTGTGTGTTTAATTTAGTTATGATAGTTATGATAGGTTAGTTATAATATAAACACAATAAAAAATAAATCAAGATTTAGATTAGAATAAGTATCATTTTGATCCATACATTGGTAATGTCTGACTGGGCCTCGTGCCACTTTGTGTTCAACAAATTGGGCCCTGAGGTCAAAAAGGTTAAGAACCCCTGTTTTACAACATTGCTGCTTTCAAATGAAAATAAATCTTGCTTTTTTAATTTGTACCTACTACCTTGTCAAAGCAGAGTCCAGGTTCTAGTCTAAAACATACGATCACAATGAGTGCTCCCTTTRATAGATACTCCCTGCTCGGGTCTAGCACAAAGTTCTGACTTTGAACTCTTTCCTGTATATTTATCCCAGCAAATAAAAGGTAAAAAGAGACATATCTGTATTAATGGGGGGTTTAAACCATGTCAGAGTGTGTTATCAACACCATTAGTTGCAGCTATTACTCGGCATTTGTCCACTCATTAGAACTGCAGATTACGATTTGAGACAATCATTACATGAGAGAATAAAATACTCGACTGGCTTTTAACTGATGGTGGGTATGAAAAGGCCGGCGAGTTAATGCATCACACTGCGCCGTGCCACGACTGTGTTGTAAAGATGTGTGTTTTTAAAGCAGTTAGCTAAGCTTAGCTGCGAGCGAGCGCACAGGTCAGCCGACGGCTCTGTGATGGTGTGCAAATGAAATGGTAATGGAAGGTTTCATCACCGCCACTAATTACTGAATGACAGTTCTCACACCAGCGTGTAAATCTGTGTGTATGTGAGCATGCCTGTGTGTGATAGGCCTAATTAGGTAAACTCCCATTACACTTAAAAGTGCATTACTGCTGCTCTTTTGTAAAGGCTATAATTAGAACGCTTTGGAGAGCGAGCAGTAATTAAGTTATTTCTCAAGTATTATTAGTCTGCTCATTATATGAGCCTTGTATTGATAAGAATAAAATACATTTTGATTTCTTGCTTGGGTTTTGTTGGCATAGATATTAAAGTCAAGTTCTTTTCCTCRGTGCATTGTTTAACTGTAGGCAATATGTTGTAGCTTTCTCAAGAGATTTTTATTGATAAACTGAAAACAACACAGTGAACAGTTTCTGCTTGTAACATTGCAATGTTAGTAAAAACACCCACATTTCTCTCTACTTTTAACCTTACATGGCATTTCTGTTCTTGAGCCTCAGATCCTTTAAGGAATCCTGACTGCCTGTAATCCCAAACACAATATCTTCTCCCAGTGACTCCARTTACTCTGCATAATTTTACTTAGTCCCTTTTTAAGTCGTCACCAAAGAGGAAAAAAAGTTATTAAAGGGGAAATATCATCTAAGATCAACTTTTTTGAGTTTTATATCATGTTATGATGTTATACTCTCATAAAAAACATGTCCAAAGCCTTTCTCTGACTCATTCATGCATGTTTGAGAAATCCTGCAGCATTTTTAGGAAGCCATGCTGAGGAGCAAAACGACAGGTGGGGACCAGAAACACCTTTGGGGACCAGAAACGCCCCTGGGACGTGTCTTTAAACCAAACTTACTCATGGAAGAGTGCACCCCCTCCCACCGCCCATGACTCCTACAGGCTCTTGGGTGAAAGTGAAACCTAACTGTCTGCTGAGCTCTCAGAATTAG
>NW_013952500.1:973185-975163 GCF_001266775.1 Austrofundulus limnaeus | reverse complement strand
CCCCGCGAGTGTGTGCGCGACCCCCCACCTCCGCACCGAAATGGGCGAGACAGAAGCGGAAGGTGGTTCTTAAAGAGACAGAGGCCAATTTCAAGGCATTTAGAAGAGGAAGGATGATAAGTTTATTTTCTGTTTAAACAGAAAAACAGCATTTTAATAACAACTAAAGGTGACATGGATACTTTATTATTGTATAGTATTTAAATATATGCCTGAGAAACACATAATATTGGCCCTTTAAGATTATTGTCAGAACTCCAAACTGTCATGGTTAACACACGCTGAAACAATATTCAAGTGCATTTTGAGATTTCTTTGCACTTCTGCTTGGTTTTGACTTGCTTGTCACATTTATTTTAATTTATGCATTAAATAAAAGCAACAGGTAACTGACCTATATCACTAATCCGATAAAAGTATATGTTTTATATTTAAGTTCACAGCAGGTATAAGTAACTCTTGTTAATTTGTTAATCCTCTCTGTTTAGCAGACCCTTCCAGGTGTTTAAACAAAAAGGCTGGAGGACTTGGACAGTTACGTAATTGTACAGGGTGAGGAAATCCCATCAGAAGGGTAGCAAAGTGGATTTAGAGCAACGGCTCTTTTCCAAGAGCGCTGCATCAGATCCTCTTTCAACACTGTTCTGAATGGACCTACTTTTAGCAYGGAGTGCTTTTCTTGGACTGATAAGTCTTTGCAGACACAGTACTTTGTGTATTTGATGGTGTCTAACTGATAAGCCAGAAACTGAGATAGAAATAAATCCATAGAGCTAATGTTGAAAAATTACGATAGGATTTTGTCATCTTCACACTTGTATTCAAAGAAACAATGAAACATTCATAAGAAGTATGGAAAAAAGACGTGAATTCAAACATCATTGCATCAAAAACCCAATTTTAATATTTCTGAAACACCTTTCTCTGGCCTCAGATGCTGCAAGAATCCATCTAGCACTTCAACCTCTCTGGTACAAAATGATAAATATGTAAATGCAATAAAAACACACTATGAAATATAGATAAATGACTGCAGCCTTTTTTAGTACTTACAATATTATGGCATAATAAATGACTAAGAAGTCAAATCAATACATCTTACATTCTCTAACATTCATTTCTAAGCCACAATAGATGGCAGGGTTTTACAGCTTGGATGGCCTGCAGCTGTGCCACAGGTTGTTTTCTATGATGATAAATCAGGTTGTATTTTTAAATTATGTTTGAGATTTACTAATAAGATGCATTTCTGCCTCGAGGCTTTCAGATTAGACTGAAAAAAAAAGGAGCCAAAAGAATTCTAAGGCAACAGCTATCAAGGAGTGTAAATGGTAAATCACCCGTGGGTCCTAGCAGAGTGACAGGGCAGCGCAGGGACTGCACCTCATTATCTACCTTATTTAAAGTGTATAGATTTCAGAAATATAATGGAAGGAGAGAGGGAAACATTTATTTTCCCGAGAGGGGCATTCCAGAATGAATGTCGCGCCCGGGGTTAGCAAATCTCATTTACAAATTTCTCTCAGGGAGATATTCCTCCTTTTTCACAAGGATGCTTCCTATTTARCAGAGCTGAAGTCCACAACTCTTCATTCAAACCAAGCTCTCGCAGACGCTGTTGTTATTTTTAAAAATGGCATAAATTCTGTTCAAATGACTCGAGGCGCATTTGGCCTTCTTTGTAAATATGCATTGATTGCAAGAAAAATGGTGTCCCTGGGTAAGAGTGTGACTTTATTTGATAAAGACAAATAAATGTTAAAAAAAATTCTCAGATAAAAAAGTGTGATGCACAAATATTGCATTTGCTTAAGAGTACGTTTGTAAAATCTCCTGGAATAACTGTTCTTAATAAAGTTAATTAAGCATGACATCAGCACCTTTTTGAATAAGATTGTTAAAGGGGCAATATTATGTGTTTCTCAGGCATACATTTAAATACTATACCATAATAAAGTATATATGTCACCCTTAGCTG
>NW_013952500.1:971145-973090 GCF_001266775.1 Austrofundulus limnaeus | reverse complement strand
AACATTATAACATGATATAAAACTCAAAAAAGTTGATTTTAATTTTACAGGATATTGCCCCTTTAAGATTTCCAGATAAAGAGCAGGCACTTCATTTGTATTTGTGGTGCAAGTCTGCATAAACTGTATTTATCTGCAATTTATTGCTGCCGGCTCCCAGCATTTCTCTTTGTTATTTTGGGACATGTTTGCAACAGAACAAAAGGAGTTAAAWTTTTTTTTTGAGAGACGATCAGATGGTCTCCCCAGAGGAATCTTAAGGAGGAGAAAGATCCTATTTTCAGCCGCGCAGCAGTGGAGAGTGGGACTCATTATGACTCTCAAATCTGAAATGCTGTGGATGATGATGATGTCTGATTCAGGCGTAAGGGCTAGTGTCCGCTGCCATGGTGATGCACAGCCAAATGTAACTGAAGTTGGTGCACATTAGAGTTGGAGATGAAATGAGGGAGGCTCAAGAGGGCCCTGGGCTGCTTCTGTATTGTAATTGCTATTTTTTTTTTTTTTTTGGAGGGACTAATAGCGATGAAGAAATAGGTTTCTGGTTTGTGTGTGTAAGTATTTTAAATGTTTTAGTACTTTAGCTGCTTCCAGGCTACGCCAACGAATTAATGGCTAATTTAAAAAGTGATTTATTTTTTCTGAAATTCCTAGTGAAGAATATTTCTTTACTTTCTGCAATTTTGAAGGAAATATGAAAGTGATAAATTTAGTTGATTCGACCTCAGCTTGTCTAGACTAGTTTAGTTGGAAACATGCTGTTGAACCAAATCTCAATTAAATGTAATAAAGCTGAAAAAGCACAGCCACTAAGATGGTGTGAGTTTCCCTTTTGAAATGATCAAATTTTTCATTTTTCTTGAAAAGTCTGAAAGTAAAATGTCCTCAACAGTCTTCACCATTTCATAATTCTGAATTTTTGTCACTAATAACATTGTTTTATGGCTGAACTTTGTAGGCGGATTAAAAAACATTACAACAGTCATATTTGTATTTAAAGATTAAAAAAAGGCGTAACAGCTTAAATAATAAGTGAAGACTGWAACGTCTGATTAATAGAGTTAATAAATGTGATGATGTGAGTTTAATTTAACTATCCAGCACTGCGGTGCTACTGTTATGTCAGGACCGGCGGCAGAAATTAATCCAATGTGCTGCTTTGGCTCACACAGGTCCATTTTCCTTCCATCCATTTTCCTCCAGGTCAGGAGGGAGCTGGTGCTTTTCTCCAGCAGGAGGTGGGGTGCATCCTGGACAGGTCTCAGGTCCACAGGGACACAGGCAAACAGCCACTCCCACTAAGAGACAAAATAGTTAGCTAATAACCTAACGTGCAGGWTTTTAGTCAGTGGGAGGAGCCTGAAGTAACATGGAAACATCACAAAAACTACCTCAGGCAGGACACAAACCTGCAGCCTTCTTATTGTGAGGCAACAGTTCAAACCACTGCTTCACTATGCAGCCCCAGGTTGGTTTTCAGTAATGGGAAATTAGAATAGAGTCAGTGCTAAGCCTTGACTTTTGTTTTTAAGCCATTTTCTGTTCCTTTTTCTATGACCTTGAATCCTCAGACACCTTCATCTTACAGCCTCACAGATACCTGAGGTGGCTGTGCCTCAGGTGATACAACATTTGGCTCATTGACGAGTTTGCAGTTGACTTCACAGAACCTTCATATGTTGATGTGTGTCGGGGCAACACATGAAATTCCAAGTTTTTACATGTGGTTGCATTCTGCGTGGCAGCTTTTTTTTATGAATGTGAGTGAGAAACTGCGCAAACACTTTGGAAAAGTAGCTCATTTTTAAAAAAGCTTTACATTTACCAAATATTGTGACAAGTTAATCCAACTCATATTTGTGTATCTATATCTTGGAAATAGTGTAGTGTGTATTTTCTTTCATGATGATTGGAGAATAGTAAAGCCTTACTGTAAATTTACAGT
>NW_013952500.1:969670-970640 GCF_001266775.1 Austrofundulus limnaeus | reverse complement strand
TTGTATGTATGGATCACTTGGGTTGTTACCAACACCTGGTGAAAATTTCATGTCATTAGCACCTCTAGTAATAGCCTATATTTACTGAGAAAAATGGTGACGTGTTCAATACTTATTTTACCCGCTGTATATCTTGGAAATAGTATAGTGTGTATTTTCTTTCATGATGATTGGAGAATAGTAAAGCCTTACTGTAAATTTACAGTTAAGTATTAATATTTGATGTCAAAAATAGGGGGAGAAAAAAGAAACAGATTCTAAAAACCCAATATTTTTTGTAAGGGAAATWAGAAAAGTTGGGAATGGAAAATGTGTAGAAGCCCTGAATAATAACTGACACTCCTTTAGTGGGTCAGAGATAATTCTTCACGTTTTAAAACCACATGAGACCTTTTTTATCATCAGGCTGCCCTAAAGCCAGATGTGTGACCTGAGAGTCAGAGACAAGCAAGCAGAGCTGACTGAGCTACAACCTGTCTCTGTCAGCTGCTACTGAACCAACTAACCCAGGCTTTTTAAAACAAATCTGTCTAAAACAAAAAAATCATCATTGATCAGAAACTTGTTTTTGACACTCTTATATGTGACCCATCATATCAAAATGAGGATTAAGTGCAGACATTTAAATCAAAACCCTATATTTGCTTGTTTCTCCACATTCCACTTTTGGATTTAATCCTTGTTTCAATGTGATGGGTCACATATTGTTGTTGCTGTAATGTCTAGTTTTTATATCTAAGAGTATTTGTCTGTCACTTTTTAAAAGGTTAGTTTTAGTGCAGCCTAATTGCCCTCTCATAATGATCTCATTCTTCTTCCTTGGCTTAAACAACTTGTTTCTTGTATCACTTTACCACCTTTAAACATCTCTTTCAAATGTCTTTGCTAGTTTTATTGGGCCTCATGCAAGAACATGTTTGTATTCTTATCCTAAATTTCTCTTACTTTTGTTCGTACAAAGGGTTCATAC
>NW_013952500.1:967714-969660 GCF_001266775.1 Austrofundulus limnaeus | reverse complement strand
GTATGAACCCTTTGTACGAACAAAAGTAAGAGAAATTTAGGATAAGAATACAAACATGTTCTTGCATGAGGCCCATTGTGTCTGACTAGGATTCAGTAAAACTGAAAGACACTGTTGTGTTTGTGTCCATATGGCTTGTCATTTTATCATACTTACATATGAACAAAAATATATATACTGTTTTTTTAAAGAGTGTAAATGTTGTGGCCACTTTACAACTTGTGTACACCTTTTCCCATCCTCTTGTAGCACAAAAGTATATATATTTTTCTCCTCTTGCACTATGTGCCAAAAACAGATTGTAAAACAGGCAATTTGAAAAGAAATTGCCTGTCTCTCACGCCTGCAAACACCTTCCTTTGATGTGGTTTTCATCTCTGCCACTGACATTGATATCATTATCTTGTTGGACAAGTGAAGCGTCTCCCCCGTTAAAAAAAAAAAAAAAGAAGAAATTTTCTCTCCACGAGTTAAGCTGTTCACTCTGCATTTCATCCTGCAGGGTTTCACAGTTCTCGGAGCATGTTCACATTTTAAAACTAGTAGATCTCTTTTCTAAGATTAATTTTATTCAGAGTAAATCACGTGTGAGCTCACAGCCGTGTGTTTGCGTGTACGTGTGTCTGTGTGTGTCAACAGGCTTTGGTGGCCTGTTGAACCACTTAAAGGATTCTATTTAACGGGTCAGTCGAGCAATTAATCAAGGGTTTAATTGGAATCCCGAGTGGAGTGACATGATTTATGCAAATGAGGTCATTAATATGCAGGCCTGCTTTCCACGCCTAAATTAAAATGGCTCATCCACCAGTGCTGGCTAGCGCTTTCATTACGCTAAATTAGAGAGCGATAATAACTTGAAATACACATATTTATTTTCCTCAGACATTTTGAGAGGGACATGCCCTCAGCAAGAAAAATGTGAAAAGGCAAAAAAAAGACAAGTTCTCATGTGGGAGACGGTTAGAAGGAGGCAATGCTAATGCTGTTAATTAGATGTCATTAGAAACACACTGCTATCTGCAGGGCTTGAGTTTTAATTGGATCACCAAGCAATTTCAACCACATTTGGTTCCYAATTGCTTTTTTTCTCCTCCTCATCACAGTTTATTATAAATGGTACTGCAGTGGTTGTTTAAGATTGGCCAAATTTTTCTGCCCGGTCAATGCGGCGCASTGATGCCAGCGTTTGACCTAAACTCTTGCCCTTGGTAACTTTATCCTCAGGGACGGTTTGTGATATCCACTCTGAAGTGTCTGGTTCGTTCACCCTCACTATCTGCTGATACCGGGACATCAGAGACAATCCTGCAAGGTCTCCCGCCACTGCAGAAGCAATTATTTCCTGCTACTTATTTTTATTAAAGTTGCTGCACAGAGGTGYGGGCTCTCCAAGCTTTTACATCGTGAGATTTCTCCAAAGCTCAGCAGTTGGAGGAAAACAATATCCATTATTCTTGTCTCCGTGGATTCGTTTCTAAAGCAGTATCAGTGAATAAGTAGCGATTGTAATCTGGTGGTTGTTTATCTGATTAAAAAAACAATTAAAAGAACAAAATATTCAATCATTTATTATGTAGTGTTAAGAAAATATATTTTTTTGAAGGTGGGTTAAAGTCACAACTTTATATATAAGCAGAGCATGACCTGTGTGTTAAGGTTGCTTTTAGGAAAACAATAACTGTAGATAAAATACCATTTATCTGATCCATTTTAAATTTAAAGGGATCCCCGATTAGTTGTAACATTAGACTTTATTTGATAAACATTTATTTTAACTGTGTAAAATAAAGACTGTAAAAATACTGTAGGCTTAGTTTTTATAATTTTTAAACTAAAAGTTTTAAAATATATTACACAGATGGAGCCATTGTATTTACATGCAAAGCATTCTGGGTAAATGATAACATGGATAGGTCCTCGGTGCGAGGCTGCTAGCGAGCTATATC
>NW_013952500.1:962641-966618 GCF_001266775.1 Austrofundulus limnaeus | reverse complement strand
GATATAGCTCGCTAGCAGCCTCGCACCGAGGACCTATCCATGTTATCATTTACCCAGAATGCTTTGCTTGTATATAAAATGGCTCCGTCCGTGTATATATTTTAAAACTTTTAGTTTAAAAATTATAAAAACTAAGCCTACAGTATTTTTACAGTCTTTATTTTACAGTTAAAATAAATGTTTATCAAATACAGTCTAATGTTACAACTTATCTGGGATCCCTTTAAGACATGTATGTTAGGATCCTCCTGAGCTCAGGTACAATGATGGATCGTCAGGTGCTTCTTTGCTTTTAGGCAGTACATCAGTGTCATGGAAGTGTTTTGCAAGCTTGGAAAATGGGAGGCGAGCTGCTTAGTTTGTGATTGTCACGTAAGGTTGTAGCTGCAAGGTGAAACGCAAACAGCCAATGAGTCATGCCGTGTTATGAAATGGGACGAGGAGAAATGAAATATTGTTATAGAATTGTTTGTGTTTTATTATCATCACACAGTGGTTCTCTGCCAAAATCCTGTTTTTTATTCCTGCAGCTAAAGGAAATACAGTATCAAACATTTTCACTAATTTTATACACTGTTTCTTTCATTGAAACCATAAAATATGCATAATAAGTATGAAATTTGAACATTTTAAACCAAACTGTCAAATTAATCTTAAAACATATTTGAAGTTAAATATTCTGCTTTAATTTATGCCAGATATGTAGAATATTTGAGTGTTGTGCTGAAACCAAATCCATCATTTTTAATATGGGAAAAACTGATGAAATCACTAAACTRAAAAATATCAGCTCAATAGAAAAAGTTCATTTAGCTGAAATATCATCCAAGTTGTATGTTCCAGCAGCACCATTTATACTGTAAATCCRTTATCTTCCCTTTGTTCCAGAGTCGGGTTGCAGAGAAGCAGCTTGGGCAAGGAGACCCAGACATTTCTTTCCACAGCCACCTCTTACAGGAGCTGTTTCCAGGCTAGTTGAGAGACATTGTTTCTCCAGCGTGTCCTGGGTTTTCCTCTGGTTCTCCTTCCAGTTCTGCTCCATTCTTACCTCACTTGTGAACAAAAACCTTGGGATTCTTAGTTGTCTCCTCATGAGGATGCATCTTACTCCCAACCCGGAGCAGAGACTACTATTCCTCTTCAAGAGATCAGCTGCACAGTTTTAATTGTGGGTGTACTTGGATAACTGGTGAATAGTGGTGTGAAGCGACAAGATAGTAGATCCAGATACCATGCTTTATCAGGGGAAGTGATACACACTGACATGACTGATGTAAACAAAACCAGATCAGGCCACCTTTTTCCATTGCTCCATGGTCCAGTCTGATGCTCAAATCTCCACTGTTGGTTTAATTTGACGGATGCTTTCTGGTATTTATGCAACAAATTACAAAGCTCTGTGTACTGATGTGTTAATGTAACTTTGTCAAACTTTGCTTTGTATCAAAGGTGCTCAGATCCTGTTTCCATCTTATCTTCAATAAGGACAGATTATTTTCTTCTTGCTCAACAAATTAGGACTTAAGTTTTAGATGATGACAATATTCCCTAGCATTGAGTAATGTGACATCAAAACATGCTGATGATAATTTATGTGGCAAATACAAAATTGCATTGTAAACAGACATATAGCATTAATTTATGTATTTATTCAAATGCATGTGGCAGCTTTAAGCCAATTGTAGTCTTAGGGTGTGAACTGCAGTGTGTAAACCAAGMTAAACATGTAATCAGTTCAAACCTGGTGCAACATGTTTGTCTTTCCTGCTAACCTTGTTTATATTACTTTACATTAGCCGTATTTCCTGCGATTGTTTTTATGCSCATTTGAAGTGTTGCATTAGAAAAGCTTGACAGAAATGGCAAAATCTGAAAAAAAAAAGTTCTCAATTTTGCAAAAAAAGGTTTTATGCTAGCTTGAGATGTTTGGATTTCYTGAGAAAAATTCAATGCGCAAAAGGGGAGATTGGAAATACATTTGCTGAATAAGTTCTGACGAAGGGAACATTTACCTCAGGATTGATCAGCTGTTTCTGCTGTCTGTGTCTTCCAGGATAATCCCATAATCTTTACATTTCTTTCTCTACATCTTTGTACACCTTGTACTGTAGCATCACCAATACTAGCTGACAAGACAGAATATTTACAACTTTGTCTGATAGCAACACATTCCTGATAAATTCTCTCCATTGTCCCGAGATGTGTGTGGTCSCTAGTTTGCAACCTCTACTTCCTGTATGTTACAGTCATGGATAATTTCAGCATCTGATTAAATTGCTCTTTGGTTGATTCACTATAAACCAGTAGATGGAAACACATCTGATTCATGTTCATTTAAAAAAAAAATTCTGTTTTTGCAGCATTTTGAAAGTTTGCTCAAAAATTACATTAGAATTGAATGGAAACATGGCTACTGAGACGCKAATGAGCATCTTGTCGTTATTTCAAAACCCTTTGAAACATATGTATGTATTGATAAATTCACATAAAATCTTAATCATTTAAATCAACTATTTGATGGTTTACCCTTCCAAATGGTGTTGATGTTTCTGTTTTTCAGAGGTAAATGGTTTTAGCAGTTTTTGAGTAAACTCGCAGATGTTTTTCAGCTTGATGGTAAATACTTCTGGAGCTTTAGATTGTGTCCTGCACAAAAAGCTTTCGGTCAAATTGTGTTAGTCAACCTGCTAATACTTGCTGTCACTGTGGATATCATTAACTGAAACCACTAGCTGTTGTATATTTGTTTGTGTCCTTCATGGTTGCTTTGCTCTGTTGTTGCAGCAACAGCTCTTGTTTTCCAATAGAGCTTAATGGGAAGGTTTGCCAGCTGGTTTATGAGGAGCTCCATAGGTAACAAAGCAAATAGGAGGGAATGGAACAGGCTGCAAGTATCAAGTACTGTGGTGGGATTATAGATAGATAGATAAATAAATGTGCTATGATTAGTTTCTGATATCATGTTTTGAAACATAAACGTCACAGTTTTGTTAACTCGCTTTATTAAAGTTTCAGTTTTCAGTCACACACTGTCTCAGCAATTCATCGCTTTTCTTCTGTCACTCACTCACACACACACACACACACACAGGTCTCGTCCTCGTGTGTGCCAGGACTCACCGGCTGCTTAGGGTTTTCTGTAATTACAGCAGTGAACGGGGAGCTGTCTCTTGCATGGCAGATGGTCCAGCACCATGCTGCATCAGGTATCCGTGACAACCGCCTCCCTCATCACAGCTAACAGCACCATCATGGCTCTTTACAGTGACCAAATGTCATTATAGTCTCTGTAGAGGCAGACAGAGCAGCAGCAGTGGCTCGAAGATGGGCAGAGAGGTTGGATTGGAGGCGATAGCTTGGATTAGTTGACGTGATGGCGATGGAGAAAGATTAAAGCTGTTTTTTAAGATGCTTCTGTTGTCAAAAACACAAACAGAACTCATCTAACACTTTAACTTATGAGAAAAAGCTTTTATAGTCACATTGAAAAAACACTTTAAATGTTAGCTTAAGGATTTTAYTCACCTTTTTGAAGCAACTTTTATCTTCAATTAATCTCCTGTTAYAGCTGTCAGCACCGCAGTGAACCTTTTAGTCAAAGTGATTAACCTTTTTTGTGTATCATATTTGAACAACGTTGGCCTCCACCGTACATCTGATACCTGATTGACGTCATCACGACGTGGTCAAATAATGTGTTTTCAGTAAGTGTTTGAGAAGCCGGGCRGTACAGATAGTCTGTCTCCTCCTCAAATTGTCACAAGGCACCTAACTCGTGTTACATTTTCAAAATGTTCTTGTGTTAACGGCGGCAGCACTGCAGGGGTTAGAGCTGTCAGCCTTTAGGGAGAAGGTTGCTGGGACAATTCTGGGTAGAGCTTGCACTTCCTGTGTACGTGGGTCTTTTCTGGATACTTGGGTTTCCCTTCACAGACCAAAAACATGCATTTAAAGAGATCCATGATTAGTTGTAACAT
>NW_013952500.1:957105-962037 GCF_001266775.1 Austrofundulus limnaeus | reverse complement strand
AAAAACTCATTTATCCCAGCAGCAGTTAAATTCCTTAATGAACATTTGTGATTTTGTGTATGAATGTTTTTGTTTAGTTGTTTTTACTCTATTGGCTGTACAACAAATTGCCCTTCGGGGATAATAAAGATTCTTGAACTCTTGAACTCTACGTTTATCAAATAAAAAAAAGTTACAACTAATCAGGGATCCCTTTAAAATGTCGGAAAGCAAATTATCCCCACGCTCTGACTTCTGCTGCTGATTTGGGAGAAGTATTGGAGACGTTGCAGCTGAGTCTCTGAAGAGCTCAGAAAGTAAAGCTGGCACTCTGCTCCTGAGGTGTGTGCTTCCCTGCAGAACCAGAGGGAGGCAGTGGCACACCTTAATGAAGCAGGGGGTTTCTGAGGCATGTTTTCCCCAACACGGACTGATTTGTTCATTTAATTAACCACTTATTCACCTGTTCACCTKGTTAATGAACCAAACAAGTCAATCATGTTTTATGCAAAACATCACTTGGTGTTTCTCCTGTTGGAGCTTCAGCTGCTTGTGGAAAATAAATAAATAAATGAAAATTTGACTCTGAGTCATTGTGGAAGCCCTTTATCATTATTGGCTTATCCTAAAGGCCTCTGCAGCCTGTTTTTAATAAAATATTTAACTCTTAATAAAATGTTTGCTTTTATTTGACTTAAATTTCTCTAAATTCAGAAATGGAAAGAAAACATGACATTGAAGAAAATACTTGCTTTAAAGCTATTTGTTTTCCTGAAAGTAAACTTAGTATATGTGTTTTTTTTACTAATTAAGAAATATTCTGTAGTATTGCATTAATGTTGTACAAGAGTTGGTAATTAATAAAACTGTAAATATGTGGTCTTTATAGAAATAACAGTGCAAAATGATTCTGTACAAGTAAATATTTCAGCAATGAAAAATGTTCTCGTTATTTATATACACAGTAACTGCGAGTCTGTATTCATTTAATTAAACTTAAATGATATCTAAATGACTTTATGGAAGACCTTTTCTAAAAACAAATCTGATCACATAAATAAAGCATCATCTCTGCTGTTTAATTACCCCTGTTTTTAGGTGGGATTTTGTACTTTGAAGTAGTCAATATCTTACTTTCAGCAGATAAGTTTAAAGAACATTTAAGCAGAATAAATTATTTGACTTATGTTTTTGTTTAATTTAAGATATTAATACTGAGTCAAATAGTTATTTCTGTTAAATTTTTACTAAATAAGCGGWCACAATTACACGTTGGATAAAAAGTTTGTTTAAAGGAGACATGCTTTTAAATCCTTCTTTTTCAYATTCAAATCATTCAGCTGACCATATAAAGCGGAACTGTAATGTTTTGGTCTGAATTACTCCTTATTGTAGCTCCACAAGCCCCTCTTTCRCCCCGTTTCTGAGGTGAGTCTCAGATYAACTCATTTTGAGGCTGTCTCTTTAAATMCAAATGAGACWTTTTAAACCCCACACTCCTCYAGAGCGGTCCATTCTAGTTTGATAGAGGCATTTAAATGCATTTAATGGGTAAGGAATTGAATTTTGCAGGTAAGTACCCTTTAATTCAGTAAAATATTATTAACTGATCAACTGACTATGTAATAAATGCCACAAAGACAAATGGATACATTTAAAAGATAATGGAGGAAAAAAAGTCTTACAGTTATAAACTGATTTTCTAAAACTATAGTTTTTGGTTTTCATTGGTGTTTTAACTTTTGACATGTTAAATGAAGGGAAAATTGTCTGCATGTTTTTATTTTATACCTAAAAAAATAATTTTACCTTTTCACCTTTTTCCTGTCGAGTGTCGTCCTGTCCGTCTGCATCTCTCGGTGATGTCCTGTTTACTGCTGCGTGCAGATGTAGTGAGCTTAATAATGCGTTCAGGAATTTAACAAGCACTGCAGATTTTAAGGCAAATGATCACAGCAAATGATTATGAATTAAAAAAAGTTAAAAGGCTGACTTGTGATGCTGAAAATGCAATAAGTTCAATTAAATTAGCTGCTATTGATGGGAACGTACTGACAGAGTTTTAGATTTTCCTTCATCTTCTCTCCTCCTGCCAGCGCGTCGGTTCGCTTTTTAAACGTTCACACTGTGCTTTTCAATCAATCGTTGGTTTGTGCTTTGGTATAATTTCTCGCCCCCTGTCTGATCATAAATGTACCTCTTGATCTGTCACTGCTGAGCAAAATCAATAGCTGTCCAGAAGGCCAGCTGTTAGGATTTTATTATTGCTTAAATCAGTCAAGTTTGCAGTTTAAAGTCACAGTGGTGGAGGCAGAAGCAACAGTATGGCTTTAAGTTCATAAAACTAATGTGTCTCTGAAACCTGTATATGATGGTATTGATCCTGTGCTTTGAAAGCAACAAGGTTTCTATCCTGTGTTCCAGTATCCACAGCAGTGGTGCTGTTGTGTAAAATGGTTAGCACAGTGTGATATTCTGGTTAGACGCTGGGTTGAGGTGGCACGAGGTGTCGGWGATTGCTTACATCTTTTTTTTTCTTACATCTCTCTGTAAAAGTGCCAGGTGTTTTTTTTCAAATACAGAGTTTAAACATATTGTCACCTGTTTTTTTTTTTAAGTTGATGACATTTTACAGTTTATGATACATGTTTCATTGATAGTTAAAATAATGTTCAAATTAAAGTATTATAAACACACCTAGATGAAAGATGTATCAAGATGAGGCAAAACGTAACTGTTTTGTTTTTGGTCACTCCTGCTTTGCATTGTGGTAAAAAGAGTAGGTGTTGATAATTACCAATATTTTCAAACTGTTTACAACTCTTTCATTAGATCTGGGATGGGCAGCTTAAACGATGGCTTGTGATTTCAGTAAACTTCTCATATTTAGCTTTGTGCAATGTGGTGACCAATTAAAATCCTCCATGACAACATCTCTAAGCAGATTMACATCAGTTTACATTGAAATTCTGTGAACAGATAATCTACMCCCCCCCCCCCACACACACACACACACACACACAAACACACAAACCAACCAAAACCAACTAATAATAAAAGAAAACTGTTATTTATTTTTATAATTTTTGCTCGTTGGCAGACCGAACGAAAGTCAACACATGGGCGACTTTCGGCCCGCAGGCCGCCCATCCCTGCATTAGACTTAAAACTCAAATAATAAACAGTAAGTATTTTTTTCACTTTTTCTTTTCAGTTATCTGTCATAATCACAGATTTTTAAWATATATGTATAAAAAGTGCGCAACAATGCTCTCAATGATTGCTTAATTTATAATTTTGTCATTTTATTTCCTCTTTGAGTTTTGGGATTTGAATAGATGACATAACAAAAGTATATATTTTTTATATTAACACCTCCCGGATTAATGACACAAAGAATAATTTTTGTTAACAGTGTTGGGGCACCAGTTGATGGTGATTTGATGTGCCACGCGTGCTGAGTTTTAGTGTCTCTCTCTCTTAATATGTTTTAAATAGTGATGATTACCCTCCCACTGCATGTGGTATGTTTGTCTTTGAATAAAATAAAATATGGTTCTTGTGTTTTAATTTAGGACCTGTTAGCTTTATAACCTGACTTTTGCCCTCAGCTGCATCTTGCCCCACTCTTGAGGCCATGTCCGCCTGAGGTTTTGTCTCAGAAAGAAGTCTCTCTGTCTCCTGTGAGATTCCGTATAGTCCACCAGTCATCCAAGTCAGACCCTCATCTCACCGAGGTCGGGATGAAAGAGCATCTCACCGGAGCCGAGGTCCAGCCGTGCATGGCATTAGAAAAGGGAGAAGGCCTTAGCACGAAATGTCAGCGGTTTTCCTGTGRAGCTTGACTCATCAAAGGAGGATTAGTGTCGGCCTGATGGCCTCGGTGGACGAGCAGCCTGTGATGGGGGTAATCTGATGCATCAGAACAGATATGAGACTTGACCGATGCTCATGGACACTCCAACAGACGCACGCACATTCGTAAATGCTGAGTCTCTCCGATAAACAAACAACATGAATCTTCTGTCTCTTGAAGGTGGAAGTTTATCTATGAAGAAAAAAAATCTTTAGCCACTTTGAAAATATATCTGAGTCATAAATGTGTGACAGCAACTGTTCAGTTTGGTGGTTGAGATGATCTGAAATAGACTAAAGCAGGGGTCTGCAACMTACGGCTCTGGGGCCAAATGTGGCTCTTAGATCCCTCAGCAGTGGCTCCTTAAAACTTTGAACAAAAACTAACCTGAAATTTATTATTTTTTCTCTGTAAATTCGTTTACAAATATGCAATCGTTAATAGTAATACAAGGAAGGATCATTTAGTTTGTTGGCCACTTTAATAATCCAACTTCCAGCCTTACAGGATGATCTTTTCCAAATTTGTCAGGATTGTTTATTTAAGACAAGTTACATAGAAAGAATATATTGAGCTGATTAACAATAACTATTGAGGGGAACAAGTATTTCTCTCCATATTTCAGTGTTTAAGTTTTAATTAAATTTGGTAAATAATAGAAACTAGAGCTTATACCATTTTTTACATGAATATGGTTTTTCCTTTCTACTAAATTGTAAAAATAACTTAAAAATCTCTATATACTTTTAGGTTTATAATATCACTCCTGCTGGCCGGAATAGCCCCTGTTTAACAAACTCTAAGTGGCCCTCGGGCCACCAGTTGATAATCACACTTGTAGCACATTTTTGCATTTAGAAATAGGYTTGTTGATAATAGAAATTGCAGACTCCTGGACTATTTCCAGGAGGTTTGATGGGGTAGTTTTAGACCACTCCAGATATATTTTTAAACAGATGTATTTGTCTCATTTCAAATAAAAATATTTTACATGACAAATAGGAATTTACCAGATACAAACGGCCGAAATGGGTTTCCCCCACAGGGTGGCTGGGCTCTCCCTTAGAGATAGGGTGAGAAGCTCGGTCATCCGGGAG
>NW_013952500.1:947548-956503 GCF_001266775.1 Austrofundulus limnaeus | reverse complement strand
GAGGGAGGTCTGGGCCTCCCTTCTGAAGCTGCTGCCCCCGCGACCCGACCCCGGATAGGCGGAAGAAAATGGATGGAAGTATGGATTTAATCAGAAACCCTGAATAATATGCACAAATACATTGTGATAATATTCACAAATGTCAAAATTTAAAGACAGAACATTTGGTGCTTGTTTAATAATGCTCCAAAAACAAATAATTCTTATTTAACATGGTAGCTAAATAGTTTATTATTAGCCTTTCAAGTTCTGAAATGAAGAAGAACATGCTGTAGACTAAACACTCAGGCTGCATGTTGGTAGGATCATTTCCCACATTCTCAATGGGCAGTGAATGCTACACATTTGGATGGTAGTTGTTTTATAAAATATTTGTTTCTGTGTTGTTTGGTTGTGTCCACCTGCCTTTGATTTCCATATTTCAAATCCAGCTCTCACCCCTACCTTTAGGAGTACTGGGTGTGGGGTGGAGGGTGGGGGGAGCTGCACACAGTGTTGGTTTGAGCTAAATCAACCATTTTGCAACAAATAAACTGCAAGACAAATAGGAACATCATTCTTAATTTGGAAAAGCGACAGGGCAAGAAATGAGAACAATATGAAGGCCCAGTAACGTGCTCTTCATTAAAGTGTCTGTCCTCCACACATGACAAAGCAGATTGTGATTGTGGCACTGATGGGCTGTGGACGATTACAAGTGATGTATTTATGGATTTACAGTGCGATCCAGTGTGAAATATAGCTGCTGTCAGTGCTGAAAATGTACCGCACATTACCAGAACTGGACTTCGTCCGTATTTTGTTACAGAAACCACAGTCGATGCTCAGTAATGAAACAGAGAATTTGTTTATGAAGGAGTGATTTATTTTTGTTAGCCATTTCTGGGTTTGTGTCGCTATTATTGTTCCTCCTGCAGATTTATCGACATAATCAGAATGTTTTTTATAAAAAGCAGATGACTGCCTGTGTAGTTCAAAGACAGATATTTAACTTGTAAAAATGACAATGTGGATCAGGTTATCTTTCTTCAAAAACATAAAAAAAAGAAACTTGCCCAGCAGGATAATAAACGTGTTTTCCATTTTTAGCACACTAGACACAGGCAAAAATGATTACAGCTTTCAATACTCGTCTTTTTTAAATAAAGTTAAAAGCTAAATTATTATCTTCTCGTGTGAAAGGTATCATATGTCAGCAAATTTATCTGAAGTATTTTTAAGGGTTTGCAGTGTTTTTTTATTTCTTTTATTGAAAATCTAATAATCTCAGGTTAAATATATCGTCTCATTTTCCTCCACCAAAGAGCTGCTTTTCCTGAATAATGGGACTTTGTGCACAAGTTACTCAAAACCTGCATTCAGCCTCAAACACATGCGGTCTTATTTATTAAAAGAAGGCAGCTCGGCGGTCGCTCACTCGAATGGAGAATGCTCGGGTGTGCTCAGAATCCCGAATGTTTATGTAGCTCACCGAGGAAATGAGATAATTCTGGGGTGCCACTGATGGCAGAGTCCTGACAGAGGATTTGTTTCATTTATCCCATCGGCATCAAGGTCGACGTGGTGATTACCATAGTCGGGGGGGAGGGGGGGAGCTGAAACAGAAAATCATCTGGCCCCATCGGTGAATATACAACAAATCACCTGCTCCGTGGAGGGCAGGGAATTTTTAAAAAGGGTGAAGCAAAGTGTAGCTCAAAGGGAGACAATTAAAGCACAGAGGGAAAGAGTGACCGCTTTAATAGACAGCCCAACAGAGCAGCTCTTTAATGTGCTTTATGCTTTCAGGGCTGGTTCGGGGACATGATAGTCATCTTTCTGTTTTATTGAGCAACATGTAGTGGTGTTTTAGTCCTGGATTACACGCTTAACAAGCTCCATAACAGTACCCGTGTGCATTCATTGTTTCCGATGTTTTCCTCTCAGTTAGCACTGAAAAAACAAACTTTTGGGTGTAGTAACATTTATTTAATTATTCTTTTAAATTTTACAAAAAAAATATCAAAATCTCTAAACTACTAGAATTTACTAAATAAGCAACACGCATTATATTATATACAGGTGCTGGTCATAAAATTAGAATATCATGAAAAAGTAGATTTATTTCAGTAATTCCATTTAAAAAGTGAAACTTGTATATTATTTTCATACATTACATACAAACTCATATATTTCAAATGTTTATTTCGTTTAATTTTGATGATTACAAATGACAACAAATGAAAATCTCAAATTCAGCATATCAGAAAATTAGAATATTACTGAAGACCAATAAAAACAAAGGATTTATAGAAATGTTGGCCAACTGAAAAGTATGAACATGAAAAGTATGAGCATGTACAGCACTCAGTATTTAGTTGGGGCTCCTTTGGCCTGTATTACTGCAGCAATGCGGCGTGGCATGGAGTCGATCAGTCTGTGGCACTGCGCAGGTGTTATGATAGCCCAGGTTGCTCTAATAGTGGCTTTTAGCTCTTCTGAATTGTTGGGTCTGGTGTATTGCATCTTCTTCTTCACAATACCCCATAGATTTTCTATGGGGTTAAGGTCAGGAGAGTTTGCTGGCCAATTAAGAACAGGGATACCATGGTCCTTCAACCAGGTACTGGTAGCTTTGGCACTGTGTGCAGGTGCCAAGTCCTGTTGGAAAATGAAATCTGCATCTCCAAAAAGTTGGTCAGCAGCAGGAAGCATGAAGTGCTCTAAAACTTCCTGGTATGTGGCTGCGTTGACCCTGGACCTCAGAAAACACAATGGACCAACACCAGCAGATGACATGGCACCCCAAACCATCACTGACTGTGGAAACTTTACACTGGACTTCAAGCAACGTGGATGAAGTGCCTCTCTTCTTTTCCTCCAGACTCTGGGACCTTGATTTCCAAAGGAAATGCAGAATTTACTTTCATCAGAGAACATGACTTTGGACCACTCACCAGCAGTCCAGTCCTGTTTCTCTGTAGCCCAGGCAAGACGCTTCTGACGCTGTCTGTGGTTCAAGAGTGGCTTGACACAAGGAATGCGACAGCAGAAACCCATGTCTTTCATAMGTCTGTGTGTGGTGGTTCTTGAAGCACTCACTCCAGCTGCAGTCCACTCTTTGTGAATCTCCCCCACATTTTTGAATGGGTTTTGTTTCACAATCCTCTCCAGGGTACGGTTATCTCTCTTGCTTGTACATTTTTTTCGACCACATCTTTTCCTTCCCTTCGCCTCTCTATTAATGTGCTTGGACACAGAGCTCTGTGAACAGCCAGCCTCTTTAGCGATGACCTTTTGTGTCTTGCCCTCCTTGTGCAAGGTGTCGATGGTCGTCTTTTGGACAACTGTCAAGTCAGCAGTCTTCCCCATGATTGTGTAGCCTATAGAACTAGACTGAAAGACAATTTAAAGGCCTTTGCAGGTGGTTTGAGTTAATTAGCTGATTAGAGTGTGGTACCAGGTGCCATCCATTTTGAACCTTTTCACAAGATTCTAATTTTCTGATATGCTGAATTTGAGATTTTCATTTGTTGTCATTTGTAATCATCAAAATTAAACGAAATAAACATTTGAAATATATGAGTTTGTATGTAATGTATGAATATAATATACAAGTTTCACTTTTTAAATGGAATTACTGAAATAAATCTACTTTTTCATGATATTCTAATTTTATGACCAGCACCTGTATGAATATTACTGTGCAAAAAAATGTAAATGCTAATATTATTTTACCAGTAATATTTAAGTGCTTTTTCTGGACAGCACATGAACATGAATATATTAAGTAACTTCTCTTCTGGGCTAAAACTGAGGGCGCATGCACACACAAAGGCTGCTGCTCCTCGTTCCCTTGCTTCACTCTTCAAGGAGAGGACAATACATGGTCGAAATAAAACATAAGTTGTCTGGTTTCTTTTTCTTGAATACATTTGTTGGTGTGCAATAGTTTGATTGCATTATGTAGCCAGTGAATGTTAGCAGTACTAACTCAGACCGGCTGTTTGTCATGTGACTGCAGTGGAGGATTGTGGGTAGGATTCATGTTTGTTGTTGTTAAATCATTTTAGGGAATTGGTTAGCAATTAGTCTGTTGTGTTACTCTAATTTATGTGTTCATTATTTGTTAACTTGTGTTAAACTGTTCAGCAGAAGTAATCATAAGTGAGAGTGGTAGGCCTAGTCATTAATAAGACCTGTGAGTTTCACTTTGTCTGTGTTGTTCATGAAGAAGAATCCAATAAAGGTTCTTCAAATCCGCCACCTGGTGGGGAAGTCTTGAACTACAGCATGAGCTACACCTCTCTCTGTATGGGGTGTCATGCTATTGTGCTTGACACATGTGCACTGTTATAAAGAACTTGTAAGATTTACTAGAAAAAAATCCTCGTAACAATTTGCACTAATGTTTGTTAAGTAAATGTAAATGCTACAGATTCAAGTAATATTTACTCACCATTATCTAGTAAAAGTTATTAAGAATTAGTGATGGGATAAATGGCTCTTTGATGGGATCAAGATCTTAGGATCTCGTTTGTTTCATAGAGCCGTTCAAAAGAGCTGTTTGATTTTGACCGAGTTACGTCATCATGTAGGGAAATACGTCATCACGTATGGCGACTTGATGACATCATCACGTTACGTGGGCAGAACCATGTGTTTTGTCAAGCCGAAATCTCCCTCCACCTTTCCCGTGAGCCACTGTTCTCCACCGCTCTGCCTGTTTTCTATAAAAAAGCAAAGCGGGAGCGATTTAAGGATGAAGAAAATAAAGATTATATGAGGAATAAAATATATAAAACTACAAATGGCTTGTTCCTGCCCACGACTCGGCTCCCATTGTTCATTGTAAAGAGACGTTCAAAAGATTCRGATCGTTCATGAACGTCACATCACTAATATTTACTCATCATTATCTAGTAAAAGTTATTATGAATATAGTTAAAGAATTGTGAATAAATCAGGTAAATTTTACTTAATTTGATCAAGTATATGTTACAAGATTTAATTGAGCAAATTAAGTAAAATTTACCTGATTTATTCACAAATYTTTAACTATATTCTTAATAACTTTTACTAGATAATGATGAGTAAATAGTACATGAATTTGTTGCATTTAAATTTACTTAAACGTTAGTGCAAATTGTTATGAGGATTTTTTTCAAGTAAATCTTACAAGTTATTTTTTTCAGTGTAGGTTTGGTATAAATAACTACGAAGAAACCTTCCTTCGTTATTAGTATGTTTTCAGCTTTCTAGCAGGCACTTGTCACCGAAAGCCTTCCATCTCCCTCCTCTACGCTCACCTGAATAGCTGCTCAATGTCTCAGTGTTGTCCCTCTTGATCCCTTTACCGCAGCTTTCCCACTTGCCGGCATCCTTTCCTCATCCGCTCCCCTCATCCTTCGGGCTCGTTACAGACTGTCAGGCCAGCAGCACAGCGCGCTCGCCGCGTTCACGCCACTTGGTCAGCGCAGATTGGCATGCACGCTGCGTCTCCAGGACTGACCTGCCTGCCCGCGCTGCTCTCCTATTAAAATTCCAGTGCCAGATCCCTGATGAGGAGAGTGTAGCAGGGTCAGCCCGGCTCGCCGGCCTCTCTCCTCCTGCCTGCCTAATGAAGAGGACGCCTGCAGGGTTCATTATTAAAGAACCGCTAATAACAGATGGGGTGGGGGAGATAAAGCGGAGACAATTGAAGAGGATCAACAAGGAAACAACTAATTACACTTTTTTTTATCTGAAAATAATTTCACATCTTGGAGAACATGTTAAAATAAACGCTCCTGGTTCCTCTCTGTTGTGCTTCAGGTGTCTTCAAAGCCCCACCCTTCGCTTGTTGGCTGGTAACCAATGGTAATGGGGTTAATTTATTTCAATTTTTTACATCATGCACACAAAATTATGGTTTGCCGTAGTTTAGTTTTACTACACTTAAAGTACTTCAGAAATCATATATGCAAAATAGATAAATAAATTAATTTGGTTCTTTAAATACCTTTGAAAAGTCATATTTTTAACCAGATATCTGTAGGTTTGCCGGTCGTCTCTAAAAGTATTCAGATGCGTTTAACGCCTCTGTCTGCATTAAACTTTCCTATCCAAGTGAAGCCATTAATTACAGAAAAATTATCATGTAAATATTCAGCAGACCACTACATTAGGCAGAGAGAAATTTCCATATAGATACTTGATTTTTTTAGACCAATGTTAGAATTCCTTATAGCAGCCTGAAGCACATCCATTCTAAATGAGTCTGTCTGCAGCAAACGCTCTCAGTAAATGATGTGGGGTATTATACAGGGTAAGGAGTCTTCAGAGGCCCAACACTGGCTGTAGAAATTCACTTTGTGCATTTGTGCACAATCATTTGTGCTATGTTTCTTTTTCTCTCTTTCTTTTTTATTTTACTTATTTATTTTTTTGGTAGGGAGGTAATCATACGTTTACCAGCATAGCACCCAACCATATGTTTCTCAGGTGTCCTGTCTCTCAACATGAACCAGGCTTAGGTTTCATGCAAATTACTAACCATAAACAGCCAAGTGTAACAACATAAATATGTATCACCGGCTCAGCGGCAGAATCATTTCTTTGAAGAGAAAGGAGCCCGTCTCGTGCTTTGAGAAGGTTGATGGGGAAAAAAAAAGTAAAAATCCAGTGATGGAATGAAAGTCTGTATATTTCTGCGAAACGATTCAAGGATGTTTATACGGTTTAATAGCATGACAGTGGCTAATAGTGTCTGGTCGCTGCCAAGAGGCAACCATAAAACCTATTAAAAAGGAAGTTTGCCTATTATTTTAAGCTGGATAAAGGATACAGCTGCAGACAAAGTGCAGCACCAAACAATGCGTTGATGAATATAAATCAAACAGAAAGTGCTTCGACAGCATGTGTCCGTTTTGTAGACTGAAGCACGTTTTATTCCACTTGTTTCAGCACGAAGAAGAGACTGCTTAGATTAGCATAATTAAGCTTCCTCTCAGATTCTTTGTCTCTCAGATATTTGCAGTCAATCATCCACAGAATGCAACAAGAACACAGAAAGCTGCCATAAAATTTCTCAAGACAAAGAAATTATTGAAATTCCTAGTCCCCACCACTCCTCCCTTGGCCAAAAAAAGCATGTTTGTTCAGATAAATCTTCTGAAGTCATTAGAAACGGAGAACATGTGTTTTCCCACTTTGTGCTTTTAATCTAGGTCACAATTGGACGGCTCATCCCAGCAAAGAAAGTAAATCCACTCAACGATCGCAGCAAGCCTTATCCTGCTGTTTACAACAGGTCGATATCCATGAGAGGCGTTCAGATAAACAAACCATAAACGCCTGTGCTTCATACTGGCCTTGAGATTATAGCTGTGAGAATGATTAATTTTAACAGCCTTGAGCTAATTGTCTTCAAAACTTTAGTTAACAGCAAAATGATCAAGCCCAGGGTGCTTCTCTCCTCGGCAATGAAGAATAATGAGCAATGGAATCACATTTGGCTTCCTTTTCTCCCCCTGTCAGCTTTGTAGACGGCGCTGGGGCCGACAGGATGTGAGTCCAGGAATCAAAAGATAGTCTTTGTGTGCTGTTGTCTATCTGAAAGGAAACGAGCAAGGAAGGAAGAAATAAAGACTTATGTTTGGCTCCAAATCAAACCCAAACCTCTTGACAGATGTGAGGGAGTTAGCCTTTAGCCTGTTCTGTATCAGCCTTGTTTCTGTGCAGCGGCCCCGCTCTTTACTTCTTGCAGTCGCCTTTGTCTCATCAAGATGAAGCACCGTCATTTTTGTCTTTATGATTGATAAACTCATTGTCCTCCTCCCTCCTTCTCCTTAAACTCCTAATCATATCTCAGCCTACTGCCTCTTCTCATGTGCCAGTGCACGCAGAAGTTCATAACGCCGATACCGTCGCAGAAAGTAGCTCGGCCTCGAGCAATCCCTGTGATTTCCCCCTTCAATCTTAGCCGTGTGCTGCGAAACTACCTGAGGCGGGAGACGAGGCCTCTCCGTGAGTTGCAGAGCTCTTGCGTCGTCTGTTATCTAAACCATCTTTAGTGGAGTGAGGAAGAGCAGGCAGAAAGGAAGGACTAGCCTCGTCCCGGTGGATAAATATTCACATCAAAGCGTGTGGTGTTTATGTGGAGGAGGAGACCTTCAACACACGCAGACAGCACACAGGATATTTTCTTGTCRTTTCCATTGTATACCTTGTGAGAAGAAATCCAATCAATCTGAAATGCTTTTGCGTCTTTTTTTTTCAGTTGCCCATGTGATATGAGTACAGAGTAAATGCTTTATACCTCCCACTCGATTTCTGTACTTTCTGCTCTTTTCTTTTTGCTTGTAGGAGGAATGCACACAATTGGTATGGCCAGTGTGGACTTGTAGGGCATTTGTATTGTTATTGCATTCCTCCTTCACCAAGGTGCAAAAGGAACMTGACCTTTAACACAATCACTCTAACCCACACAGTATCTGACACAGCACAAGCTTATTCATATCCTCTGCAGGCGGTCTATAGGCACCTCTGGAGAGTCAATAGATGTACAGAAACTTCTTTGAGCCATCGTTGGGTTAAATGTGTACATTAAATGTGAGATGCGGTGAAGAACTTAAAACTAATGTCCCACTTTAGCCCACGTACTTTAGACAGCTCCTCTCCTGGATGAATTTATGTTTCTCATGGGGAAGAATTAAGCAGCTTTTTAAAATCTTTTCATTCGTTTTCAGGTGGACCAGTTTAGAAGCCTTTTTGAACCGTAAACTTCAAATTAATCACTAACCTTTAWGGAGACAGGCTCTTGTAAGAGCTCRACAGTTCTGGGGTCACTGTGTGGAAGGAAGCTTCACTTAGGAGTAATGGTTTAATAGTTTATTATAGTTTTATTATAGTATATACTTAAAGAGTAACTTACTCCAAAATTAACTTTTTTAGCTGATAAACTGTCTATAATGTGTCTAAAATGTTATATAGTAC
>NW_013952500.1:938644-947244 GCF_001266775.1 Austrofundulus limnaeus | reverse complement strand
TTTAAAATCAATGAATTATTTCCTGAAATAATCAGGTGGTGCCCCTTTGTTATGCTAATAATTACGAGGTATTTATGATATAGCATTGTCCATAACATCGACAAAACAGCATATCCCCTACAAGTGGATCTGTGTTCGACTACTCCACCTAGGCTGCACTGTCGAGCACAGATACACTGAGAAACATTCTGTTTCAGCAACATTTAATTGAAAAAACTGTACTTTTGAGGTTAAACAAATGGTCGTAATTAATTTAAATAAATTACATGTTAAAAAGGGTATGGAAATTTCTTTTTTTGTATCGAAAAAATATTGAACCATGAGACTAAAGTATTGAACTGAATCGATTTTCTGTATCGTTGCACCCCTATCTAAGATGTCTTGTCAAGACAAAGAAATTATTCTCAACTTGACTAGTTTTTGTTTTGTTTACTAGAACCAAGTATAAAGAAAAATAATTCACCTGACACATTGTGTAACCTTAAAAAAAAACCAACCTGTATGACCCCAGTGTGTCTCTAGGGGCTGCAAACATACAATGTAGAGAAGAGGGTCATTGAATTGTGCCGGATGCCTTGTCGAGATCTATGAGAGGAAACAGCACCACATTAAAAGTGCTGTTGAGTCCAATCAGGCTGTTCACAGGCATCCAACACAGATATGCTGGTGCACTAAGCAGGGCTACTCAAGGGCTTAATTAGAGGGATGCTTGTGTATTGTTTGTTTTCAGGCATTAGTTAAAGTCTGGGTGTCCTGATAATGGAATTGGCTGGAAAGTGTAATCATTTGGGTCTTCCTTCGTGCTGTTGGGCCAGATACTAACTGTCAACACCATTGTTTTCTAACCCTCCTGTGGAGTCCCTATCAATGTCTGTGATAGGAGGCCGGTCTGGAGCAGCTAGCCAACCATTCAGCTGGAGCACTCGCTCTTGACTGTTGGTTAACTTTATTTTTTAAAGAATTTCCCTTTTTTTGTGGGCTACGTTTCCTGTAACAAGACGAGTGCTACAATCCACAACAGATTAGTTAGACCCCTAACCAGCTAAAAGCTCCCTCTTCATACCAGGATAAGTGAAGCTTCTTCCTGTGGCTGAGGCAGGAATTCAATCAGTCAGACTATGGGACTGGGAAACTGGGCTTCCGACACAGATATGCTTCAGCACTTTTCAATTTGTGTTTGGCCTGCCTCAGCTTCTGGCCTGTAGCTCATCATTGATGAAAGTCACATTAGGCGTCCGTGTCGTCTTTAGTCATCCTGCTCAACCAGTAGGAGGTTTCATAACTGAACAGGAGGCCAGTGTTTCGAGCTGGATGCAGTCTGTTCTACGCTTCAAGTCCACTTAACAACTATAGCTTTTGTCAGGACATAATGTCCCCCTGCTGCTTTGAAAATCCCATATCCTGAAATAATGTTTTTTTAATCAAGCTTGTACATATAAATTGTATATCATACTTAATTTTGTTACTTAGTTTGGGCTATTTTCAAATGCGTTGCTTCCCTTGTATATCCCCAGTTAAACTATAGGTCTACAAGCAGTTTTGTCCCCATAACACACTTTTGATAATAAACAACTGAAACTATGTAAGACCCACAACTTACGTGTGTAGATTTTGACAGAGAACAGAAACCAAAACTTCAGTACTGATTGAAAAAGAGGATTTACAGTCTGAATTTCTGCAAAGTTTTTTCTCTGGGTTTTCTTTTGCCAGTTTTGTAGTCGTAACATCAACATATGAAAAACGCGATCATGCCATTCAGTGAGAGCTGCAAAAGGAGGCAGTAGTGTCTATTTAGTCATTTTGACTAATTTAGTTTAGTTTATTCATTCATTTCATTAAAAAAAACAAAGCAAATTCAGTATACAAAAAAATTGCAAATGAAAAATAAAATTAAAGGCAGCAGAAAGAAGAAAAAAATCTTACAATATATGCACCTTGTTACATCAAAAGAAATTCAAACAATAATAAAAAACAGGAAAAAAATAATAAAAAACTAAAATCTTTCTCAGAAAAATTTTAAGGATATATATGTCATTTCATATTTCTTCAACAAACTGGATTTTACCATTCTTCTAAACTTGTACACTGATCCTTCACTTTTAATATCATTCTCCAGATTATTCCACAGTTTTGTTCCTTGCACTGAAGTACATCGTTCCTTCAAACTAGTTTGGGTTTTAGGTTTCACAAACACCGCTGTGTAGTAACTTTGTCTCTTAACAAAATTCGATTGGATGTTCAAAGGTAATATATTTTTATGAACCTCATACATAATCTGCAAATGTTATAATCAACCAACTCATAGAATTTCAATAATTTCAACCAACAAAATAATGTATTTGATGGGTAATCATTATGTTTTTTTGTGATAATTCTTAAAGCTCTATTCTGCAAAATAAAAACAGGATTTGTAATTGACTAGTTGGTTGAATTACAAAAACATAATGTTTTAAGAAGTGAGAGCACAATCAGGTCTAAAAATCTACGAAACTTTATTTTTTAGACTCAATTTTGGCCTTGTTTACTGTGGGCAGTTTACTCATTCAGACCTCTTTTTAACCCCGTGATGCTCAGAGGGTTATTGCAGAATCTAACATGTACAAATCAACATCCGTGTTTATGGAATCCATGTCACATCTGTGACACAGCATTTACTTGATGCATTTTGATGCCTTTCTATCACGTCAGGCTTATTTAACTTTGACAGGTTATTGGCAGCAAGACTCCTGTTTTTGGATCTCGCTTTAGGCTCTTCTTGTTCTCAGTGTCTTCCCATTGCATTTGCTGTCCATAACGTGTCACTCTCTTAGCCTGCATCACCGTATCCATACTCCAGCTGTCAAAAGAAATCACACGTATTTATCTGCCTGTGAGACAGGATGCGCTAAAAGTGGTCCAAGCATGCGATAACTTGAACTTATAGTGAGAATTGGAAAGCTTTATTTGCAGCAAGAAGTGACCCAAATGCAGATGCAGGAATGTTAGCTGCATGTTCCTGCTTTTTACGTGTATGATGAGGATCGTTCTGTTTAACAGCTTCGTAAAACAGGGTGTGGAGCATATGGAAACAGTGATGCTCCTCCTGCAGTTGCCTGCATGGCCAGTCTCCGTCCCAGAGGACGCTCTCTGCAGTAGGAGGATTTTTGTTGTGCAATGCAGTGAAATGCATCTCGCCACTGAAAAACTCTGACCACGAAACATAAACCAGAACCTTAAATGATAGTTTCTTTCTCTCCTTTGAACTGAAGGTAGATTTGTGGTGAGGGTTCGGAAGCTGTTACTGTTTTTTTTTTCCTCCTGACAGAACCACAGAGATTGATCACCACAACTGGCATAAATCATGAAGTTTCTTGAGCTGACTCAGTGGTCCTGAGCGCACCCTCCCTGCTGTTTTCTGATTTACTGTTAGTTTGGCAATTTGCTGAATGTTTGTGAACCCTTCAGCATGCGCCAAATGATTTGGTTTATGAGAAAGAATAGCTAAAGCAGATAGTGATGTCCTGATGCATCTCAGTAATCCAGGTAGAAAAAATCAAAACGAAAAAATAAGTAGGTCCTCTGGATGGGCCTGCATTCACTACATGCACATAACACGACACGGGTCAGGTGATGGGGCACATGACCCTCTATGAACAATAGAACTAATCAAGCCTGTTGTTAGGCGATGGCCCTCTTTTGCATGTGACTAACCTGTTTGTCCATGTGGAGGCAGTGCTTATAAGGCTGAGTTCACCTGAAACTCATCAGACTGAAGAAGTCTCTTGGAGCAGAGATGAAACGTTTCACWAAAGAAGAACCCATCAAGAGGACCTACTAATGTTTTTCTTTTTGAGCAGATAGTGATGTTTATTAGTTGGCCCACTTTTTTCCACACTGAAATGATCCAAAAATCATCTGTCAGCTGACTCAAACAGTAACACACATATGTGACAAAGTAATATTAGGATGACTTCTATGTTTAAATGTGTTTGGACAGTTTAAGCAGTGAGGAAATGGGAATGATTCAACTTTTAAAAATATGTTCACAGTATCCAGTGTGCTTCTGTTTTTAAATCAAAAAGAAAAAAAAGTAGGTCCTCTGGATGAGGTTCTTCTTTAGTGAAACGTTTCATCTCTCCTCCAAGAGACTTCTTCAGTCTGATGAGTTTCAGGTGAACTCAGCCTTATAAGCCCTGCCTCCACATGGACAAACAGGTTAGTCACATGCAAAAGAGGGCCATCGCCTAACAATAGGCTTKATTAGCTCTATTTARTCACATGCAAAAGAGGGCCATCGCCTAACAATAGGCTTGATTAACTCTATTGTTCATAGAGGGTCATGTGACCCATCACCTGACTTATTGGTTGCTCTGTCTTTAAAAATTAACATTTATTTATAATGTCTTTTAAATCTACACTGCAAAACATTTTCTTCTTCTTTAGAGACTGAYAAGCAACATGTGCTAGATTATTAATGTAGAAATGTTTCTTTCTTTCAAGAAGTCCTACCAAGTAATTTGAGACGATTCGGACTATAATCTAGTATTTTTAGCTTATTTTCAGATGGCTAATTTTTGCAGTGCATCTTAATTAACCTTATCGATTCTGCAAAAGCAGTTCTGTCTCTGTTTGTATTAGTCCATAAAACGACCTAAGCTAATGATATGTATCTTCACATATAGCGTCCCATTTATCCTCTCATGCAGTTTGGTTATGTTTGAGTCTACTGTGACACCTCGGCATCTGTTATTTGCTGTTTCAGAGTGCATAAGCTCGTTTGAATATAGCAAGAGGCAAGATGATGCTTTGTACCATTGCTGAGTAGAAAATATTCACTTTGCACTTTCTAACTGCAGGGCAGGCACAAGTGCCTGCACTTAATTAACTTAATTAATTGCTGAAAGCATGCATGTTCAAGTGCCACCGCTACTTCCGCACATCAGTGCTTTCCTGGCTTTTAACTGTGCCTTTTGTACCTGTTGAAAAGTGTTAAAAAAGGGAAGAGGGACCTTGGTCATTTAAAAAATAAAAAACGTTTTAACCTAGAGATGTGAGATATTTGACAAGTTTAACTCTTTAAACACAGTAATAAATCCCTTATTTATTTTAATTTATTTGCTTTGGGGGTTTTGCTTGTGGAAAAAATAAAACTAGAAAAAAGAAAAACAAAGCWACCTCTATGACAATAAATTGAGCATTAAAAAAGAGGGAGACAAAACAACAGAGAGRCAGCAAAAGAAAAGSACACATTTTCTGACAGGTGGTGGASCACCAAAGTCACTACGCAGTCCCTTTAAAACAGTGGCAGTATAGCTGTCGAGCTCTCTCCGGGGGCCTGAGAATCACAGTTCTGACATGTCTCTGTGTCAGCGATCTGGAGAGAAGCTGGAATGTGGTCATGACTCTACATGTGTACTGTGTTATGCTCCACTGGGGTGCAGAGTGGCAGGATCACTCCGTTTTTTTCTTTCTTTTTTTTACTTGCAGCCCCCTTTTTCACTTTTTTATGTTAGATGAGTGAGATGGAGAGATAGAGATGGACTGAAATTTGACACTGCAGAATACTTATATGTTCATGGTCAGATTTTTACTGTATTGTTCAGACTTTTCATTCAGAAATACGTCCTTCTCTAATACATCTGCAAACACTTAGATGAAGTGGTTTGCTCTTCAAATTGATACAAGAAAAATCCTCATATTGCTGTTTTTTTATTTTTTATCTTTTATATTTTTTTGTTCTGTAAATATTTTAAAATAATCTGGCCGCTTTATATTCTTCAGGGCCTTATTACTCAAATAAATAATATTCCTGGGCCATAAGGTCACTCAGGCTCACCAAGGCTTCTGTAAAAAGTTTGTGTTTGATGCGACCCTTTGCTAAGGACCAACCTGAAATAGATGATTACAGAAGCTTGATCCAAAGAGGAAATGTTTTGCTCCCAATTCAATAAATTGCACAATGTTCGCTTTTAGTGGAAATCCAAACAAAGCTCGGGCTTTAATAAAATTCTGTGTTCATAACATCTTTTTCACATCAGTTCATCCTCAGAATTTCAGCAAAGGCATCTTTGCAGAAGCCAGCCTCATGTGGGAAACTGCGCTCATCTCGAAACTCTACAGCTTTTGCCCAAGCAGAGAAAGAGAGCGAGAGAGGACTTTATTGAATTTAAAGAAAAATGATAACATCATGTGGAGACAGTGTGCAGAGAAAATAGACTTTTATCGAGACGTGTTGTTATTGGAGGACTGCAGTATTCGCTAACTTGGTCGCGACTTGGTTTGTTTTCTTGTGCTATTGTCTTAATTCTTCATTTCCAGCCACCACAGAGACTTGACAAAGACAAAAAAACAGAAGAATACATTTTAAGGAGAAGGAAGTAACCTTATAATGGACATTTTGACCCTGAGCTTTTGTTTCTGACTGTGTTTTGATTTTGTGTTTTTGTCCGGATGTGAGGTTTGCACCTTGTGCTCATATATCTGTTCTTTACTATAAGAGAGTATGACAGATGCCCTTCACATTATAGTCTCAAAAATGATACTTTCAAGAGCTGTTTTGCAGCATTTTCCTTATGATCCACAGAGCAAACATTTGCCTTTGTACTTGTACTTCAGATGCACAGTACAGTTCATGATGCTTGACAGATGTGCATGTTTGAAGGACGGTATCAGGTTTCTTCAAGGTGGAACAGACACACACACACACACAAAAAATGGTGGAACAGACCTAGAAACAGCAGCGACACCAGTAGGCAGCTGGTGTCCATGTCATCCTGAGATGCAACAGCATCTGAGGCTCATCCAAGGACATTAGAAAATCCAGTGCAGGCACTTCCTCAGACCTTTCTCACAGGCCATTAAGGGCCTCCACCAGTGGTGGGCACCAGCCAGCTAAAGCGCAAATSYGCTGATTGCAGACCTAAATATTTCATTTGCCCTTTAGCGGTCTTACTAATTTTTATAATTCATAAGCAGATTTGAGCTTTCTAAAATTAAAATGCAGTACGGCTAATACCTATTTATCTACCAGTCACCATTATCTTGAACAGCAGAAGGTATGACTRTCAATGAATCACAACACGTGATCTAACCAACAGCACCCCTCCCAGATAAACACACTTATTGGAAACGTATACATCCTTGCTGACTGTAGTATTCGGTCACGGTTCTGATTTCCCACAATGCTTTGTGTCTGCTTACGTAGCAGGAAGGCAACCTTTAGAACTCCGGCAATAGCAAAAACAGTTAACGTTTGTAATCCAAACTAAAATTTTGTATGTATTGATTTATTTTACTTTACAGTCGGAGCTTCTTTTTTTTTTTTTTTTCTTAAAGGCAAGTTTAAACGCTGGAGTTCAATACTTGACGTAATTGGTCGAAGCAATCGGCCAACGGGGTTAGAGACTCAGAAATGATTTAAAGATGTTATGCTGATGAAGACTGACGTCTAGTGGTCAACTGGAGCAACTACATGGAAAACTTTAAAATCCAAGCTCTTATTTTGAAGGGAAGATAGTTTTCTGTACTTTGTGCTTTCGTTTCCCATCACAAATCAAATCCATCATGCACCCAGAATGCATCGCTTCAGTTTTCCAATAAACAGTTTTAAAATTACTTTATTGATGCTTCTTTAATGAAAAGTCTACAACAAACAAAAGAAAAAGAAGCAGCCGAACTAGCAATCCTCAGCAACTTTTTAATTTTTACACCAGGAGCTAAAGGTCTGTTTCAGGAAATCACATCCCCAGCAATCGGCGGTTGTAGAATTAAGTTGTAAAAGAGTTCATACACCGCTGGTTAGCAGTGTTGTGCATATATTGTTTATGAATTGTTGCCAGCTAGTAAGTGTCAAATTGAACTTGCACTTTAAAATTAGCTTCCGGTCTGTCTGGAGGAGGAGGTCTTGGGGACCTCAGTCCCTGGGTGGGTCTCGGGGAGCGGGGGAGCCTATTGGGGTTAGTGGGGGAGCTGGCCCCCTGTGGGAGCATTCTTGCTCCCTCAGTTTTTTTTCTCCCCATCCCCCACCACAAACCTCCACCCTCTTCATTTTTCAACTACACTCACGTAGGGTTTTTGGGGCAAAGGTGTGTTACAGCGGCAACAATTTTACATCTGTTTGCTGTGGCCACCTGGGCTCCAATTTTACTGTACACGTTAGACATTTACTCATAACCTCATAACATTTACACATAGGAACTTGGGAGTGGGMACTTATGCATGTAAGGAGCGGGATGGCACAGTCTTGCCACTGATGCCTGTGCCCACTCACAATGTTTGCTTTTAGACATTTAGGGTTAGGGTTAGAGTTGGGGTGGAGGGTTAGGGTTAGAGTTGGGGTGGAGGGGAAACTGGCATAGTGCTGGCCTCTGCCCCGTCTTCTTCCCCATTTTAATTGCATTATAGAACATCACACATCAACAATACATCTGAGGGTGGGGGTGTGTGTGTGTCGGGGTCTTTTTCACTCCCCAGTTCCCCGTTGGCTGTCTGGGGATGGGGTCCTGGGGTGGGGTGACCGTCTGGTGGGGCCTGGGCTGCRGGCAGACATGGGGCTTGGAGGGGTTCCAGAGGCAGGACTGGCACTCCGGCTTTCCTGGGGCTGTTCGGGCTCCCGGGGTCTG
>NW_013952500.1:932732-936271 GCF_001266775.1 Austrofundulus limnaeus | reverse complement strand
GGCTTTGCTGGGGCGGGGGAGGGGGGTCGGTCGGACTGGTGTGGCCCGGGCTGGGACTTGGTTGTTTGCGCTTCTCCACCCCAGATTGAAGGGGTCTACCTCCTGGGTTCAGGTGTGAGCTGCCCTCTGCAGGGGGTGGGTGCATATCCTGGACCTGGGGGGTAGAGAGTATGTATGGGGAGTGTGAGTGGATTGTGGCGTCCATCTTGTGTGTCTTTGAATGAGTGGGTGAGGGGATGAGGGTGGGACTGTATGATTGTGTCTATGTATGCTTGTATTTTTGTCAGGCTGGGACTTGGGCAGCCACGTCTTCGGGATCATTTGAGGGCCCATTACTCCCCTGCCATGCTATCCTCTGGTGGGTTGTGCCTTTGCCCACCGGCGCGCTGGTGGCTATCGTTGTCCGGGGCTGGGTGCTTGGGTGTGTGCAGGCTCGGTCCGGTGGCTGCCCGGAGGAGCTTGGGTCCCTCTGGCCCTGTCGGGCCTTGGCCTGGGGGCGCCCTGGGTGCCCAGGCCTCTGTGTCCATGCCTGGATCCACTCTGGCGCGGTGGGTACYGGCAGGACCTGTGAGTTCGTTGCTGCTGGCCCCAGGGGTTGCTTTGTGTGGTCGCAGGTGGGGCTCTTCCGGTTCTCTCCGGTGGTCCTCTTTGGGGGGTGGGTGGGCGGCCCTTCCGGCGCGAGTGTCTCTGAGGCTGCTCGCTTGGGGTCCCTCTCGGGGTCTTTGGCGTTGGTCTCCCTTATGTCAGTTTCCGGCTTTGCGGGTCGAATCTGTGGTCCCCCACAGTCACTTTGAAACATTCCATTGGAGAGATCTTGTATATACATGCATGCTCACAACCGCACACAAACAGGTGTTTACATCCTGGGTTTTCTATTCGGGCACTGAATGAATGGTATGTGCAAATGTGTATATATATATATATGTATATGTGTATATGTATATGTATAAATTTATAAATTTATATCTGTTTATGGGCATGGTTTTCAGCAAGGCTATAGTCATTATAATTATATAGAAATGCATTTTTGTTGCTGTGGTTTTGTTATCTTTGTTTTTGTAGGTGTGGAGCCAAGAWGTCGGGTGTGCTGTCTTGTGTTTTCTCAACATATATTTCACAAATCTTCTAATCTCTCTTTCACTCTTTCTCATTACATTTCACTTTTTTCTTTCTCTTTCTTTTTCTCCTATAAAAAAAGCCACTGATGAGGAAGAAGCTAAGATACTAATATTCAGAAGTTCAGTTCTGCTTTCTACTGAAGTGGCAAAAAAATAGCTTCTGCTAATTTATCTATGGCATGAGCACTTTTGAAGTTGCGGACCTAAATATTTTCATAAGCACTTGAGAAATTGCGGAGCTAAATTTTGGATTAGTGCTGCCCACCACTGGCCGCCACACTTTTCAACCAAACTGCCAAAATCAGCTCTCATTGTCGCAAACGTGTGAAAAAAAATTGCGTCTTCTACTATTTCTTTTCACAACCCACTGTGAAAGCTTTTCAACCCCCTCTGCATAGGAAAGCATTATGAATGATCAAACATTGGTGGGTATGTTTACGCTGAAAGCGCCTTGACATTGCATTTTGCTTCAGCTACACTCTTCTAGAATCCTGCTGTTGTACCTGGAAGCAAACATTTACAAATACAGTCAGATGGCCAAAAACTCATGGATGGATAAAAAAACAGACGTTATGCATGGAGGAATCTGCCTGACAAAAACTGTGGTGATTTAATCAAGATATATTTGTGGACAAATAACGGTGGATATCAGTTTATTTATATTTATTTTTTTACCCCTGGAGTCCAGCGGGAAGAAGCCCTGTGCAGTGATACCGCTTGACACAGCGTGTCTCAGGAGCTATGAAAGGTGTGCACAAAAACGAATGTTGAAAAACCGCGGGGCTGTGCGTYGACTACAATGGTCTACGACAATTTTGGTCAAAATAAAACTCAACCATAATTAGATATTTTACCATCTCGGTCCAGCTCTTGACATCGTCTTGCAAAAATAAAACAAATTTTTTAAACTGTTGAGGAACAGGATTTTAGTATCTTTCTTTGTAAGTTTTTCAAGATCAAAGACTGCAGACAAATCAATGAAGCGTAGGTGATTCAAAAATGAAGAAAACAACTCTCCTTGCTAAATTAGTTCTTGCATTAAAGAGATTTGTTGTAAATGGCAAAAGTTAATGCTTCATAAACATTGTTTTAATCAAGATGTTTGTAGCTTGAAGCAACAAGGGCAAGTTTGCTAATCATATGTATAATTTCAAGGAACAAATTTGCTGGGTAAACACAGGTATATATCTAAGTTCTTCTTATATATTTCGTAGTCTGACCCCTTCTTACTTTCTGCATTGTGTAGGTGTTGTAATGCCACAAAGCTTCCTACAGCACTCAGGATTTAGTGTGCAGAGGCCTCAGGCAATCAGAGGCATCCATCATAGCCACAGTTTATAGAGTCTTGGAAGGTAGAGAGCGGAGGACAGTCAGACAGAGACAGAAAGACGGAGAGACAAAAGGAGACATTGACGGAGAGAGGCAGCCAGACAAAGTGACAGAGTCAGAGAGGTGGGTGTATAAAAGCATACGTAAGAAGAAGACCAAAATGTCGGTGTAAAAGCATTTGTCTGGAGGTGTGATTCACTCAGAAGCAGCTCAGCTGCCTCAGTGGATAAATGGGTGTAATCATAGCTCAGCAGCAATCATTACAGTCTGTGTTTGTTAAGCTGTTAACATGCTGAATTATTGTGCATTACATTTTGGAGGTGTGTAATTTAAAGTATAATCTTCCATAAATTGCCTTTTTGCTTGATCTATAACTGCAATTGATACGTTTTATTTAACGCCTTATTATAACAATACCTAATCATCAACAACTCGAAAACTCAAAACAGTTCAGTGTCTTATTTGAATAAATCTGTTACATCCTACTTGGAAACCTTGTTTTCAAGCTTYGAAGTGGAACTCTGAGTCACATACTCTCTCCTCAGCAAGATAACGCACCCCCTCACTCTCTGAGAACTGCTAAGGGCCAGATCAGGATTTTGAACTGTAATTTAAAGTCCACAGATTTAATGCTAATCAAGTAAACAAACCTGATCCATGAATCCTATCTTCCCATGTCTGTTCTTCTTTTAGGTCACTGTKGGAACCCCGGAGAAGTTAAAACATAGTAATACTGCATACTTTAAAGTGCATGTTATATGCTTATCCTTCAAATACAAAAGGTCTAAAATAACATCTTCATTATGTTATATATTATTTATTTTATTGAACTTAGTTCAGTCAAAGTGAAACAGGAAGTGACATCAAAGGAGAACTCTAAGAAAAGGAACTCCCTTTTTATGTATTGAAACAATGGGCCTCATGCAAGAACTGTTCGTACGCACCGATTTGTTCTTAARTTGTGCGTACGAGTGATTTAGGAGAATTTGTGGCATTCACCAATGTTTTCGTATTCTAAGAATTTTTTCAGATACGAACAAAATTCACGAGTGGTCCAGACCTGTCGTATATTTTACCAGCAGTCAGTCTGCT
>NW_013952500.1:929000-932340 GCF_001266775.1 Austrofundulus limnaeus | reverse complement strand
AAGAATACGAACATGTTCTTGCATGAGGCCCACTGTTATTTGAACTCTGACTCTTTTTCATCTTTCTGATAGTAATTTCAAATATTATATAAAAAATATCAGATTCATCTCTATAGTCTGTGTTGTTAGCCAGTTAGTCAGTGAAGCAATGCTGTGTTTACATGCAAATGTTCCCCTTTGACATCACTTCCTGTTACTTCACATGCAAATATCTCCACAATTGTTCATCTCAGCKGTGTTTATTTATTTATTCATTTTTTGGTCATGTGTTTTCAATGTTCTCTTTCCAAAAATGCATTCATATACTGTATATTATGGCAAGCATTTTCTTTATATGGTTGTCAGAAACAAGATGTCATATTGCCCACATTTATGGGTCTACATCAACTTCACCATAACGAYCGGTTTTACGATAACCAAAGCAGGAAGATGTTTCAAGCCAAAGAAAAATATTTGTTGAGATGAATAACAGACAAAAAGTACTGCAAAGTTTATCCAAAGCCCCATGTCTTGAAGGGTCGTGTTATTACTGGTCGAAGGTTCTCAGAGGTCAACGATGCATGCAGTAAACATGTCTTTGCTTCAGCCCTTTCTCTTTCATCTCTCTGCGTGTTTYGTCTGCATTACCCCGTTTTATTTACCTTTTCAGTCGCCCAACGGTCTGCATTTGGAATGAAACCAGGTTTCTCAAAGGAGTAAATACTATCTGCATTCAAATAGAATATATTGCAAGTATATTTTTCAGTCTACAGCTTTAGAGTATTGGTGAAAGAGCTTTTGCATTAGTTTGTTGGCAGAGATTTTGCAGTCACAATGAGATGAGCATAAAAATTTACCAATTTAATGGACATTTCTAAAGTCTTGTAATGGACCACTAGTGTGCAATATTGTCTTTGTATTTCACTCTGTCATCGCACAAACAATGTCACCTTCTGACCCAGTTGCCTTGGATACTTCTTTACTCCACATCCCTTCAGACTGTTATGTTGGATCACAGACTTGTTTTCTTAGAACACACTTAAAAGAGTCCAAGTGAAAGAACGAAAAAGGGGACCAAAGTGTAAAATGAGAGGAATCTGGTTTAGTGCAAGTGGTCATGGAAGCCCACATGGTTTTCTTTTCCTCYTTCTCAAACTGGGAAAGAGCCTTGCATTCCAGATGTCAAGAGTCCACACATGCTCTGCCAGAGAACTGTCTTGGTTATGCCTGAACTTGGTTTCTGGGGACTGAAGATAAAATATATTGGTGAGCAGGTTTGCTTGGTGATACTGCTGTATTTTTTTTCATGTGATAGTCATGGCTTGCATGTTTGGCAGCAGGAAGCTAACTTAGGAGAAGTGATGAGGCCTGGCTACGAAGAGTCACTCAAACAGAAAAAAGGCTATTTTACACCAGACAGAGTCCAGGAAGAGATTCCAGGAAGTTAGTCATCAGACMTGCTAAAGGATAGCGGTTTCTCTTTCATACCATGCCAAATAGAGCACAAAGATGGGAAAACAATATCTCCAAACATCTGTGTTGGCGTTCATTGTCTCAAAAACTCTTAAAAAATCACTGCATTTAACATTTAGTCCGAAAAAATAAAACCCTTGCAATTATAGGTTGCTAATTTAGTGCTAGTGGTCCTTCAATATTCTACCTTCCTAATGTGTAAAATGGGAGTAGAGAGAGCACACAAGGAAGATGAGCCTTTTTGGCAGCACTCCAGTTATCGAAAACAAGCATCCAGCCAAGATAAAGCACAGTCAGGCCAACAAGAAAGCAGGACATTTTGATTTAGATCTGTGTTACTCGGAAATCACCAATTCTGCCGCTGCGTATAACTGTGGGCCACAGTGCCTCTTGGGTGATCAGATWATCACAGAACAGTGTTATTTAATGCTCAGGGAAAAGAAGAAGGAAAACCTGACACAAGCTGATTTGTCATAATGTAGTTTTACTCGCTGATGGGAAAGCTTACATCCCTTGATAAAATTACGGGACTTGGAAAAGGAAATAATAATAAAAAATATTACCAAAAGACAATCAGGACTGTAATGGCTTAGAGTTGTTGTATTTGACTTACTTGTAAGGAATTTTAAAGTAYTTTAATGACATTTTCTACTCTACAAATACGTTTGATGTTCCTGTCACAAAAGTGTGCGTAAACAAGTATTTATTTATTGGTGGGGTGTGCTCTTTAAAGCCCGCGGTTGAGAAAAGCAACCGCGGGCTTGCTTGCTTTTATTTTCAAAAGCAAGAAAAAGTTCAGTCATATTGCTTAGAAGAAAAGTTTCTTCACAGTTTTCAAGGTGCCAACTTGAAGAATGACATCTTTCTAGTTTTCTTATCATACAAGCAGACAGTGTCCCCATGGACTGGTGACTGATCTAACCACCAAAACCACATTACTAGTATTTAACAATCTTTGAATCAGCTCTGAATTTTCACTTTCTGTGGGGAAGAGTTCTGCAGTGTTCAAGGGTTCATCMCTTGACGTCCTTAACTGTGCATGTCACCGGAAAGGATGGGCAAGAAGGGAGGAAATCACTTAAATACAGACAAATGGACACATGGGAGTTACCACTCTCTGTTTTTCTCAGCCTATTAATAGAGTCACAACATTCTTTCATTTTATCATTGCTGAGGGGAAAGTATTATGCGTTTTCATTTATAAATGACACTAATGATGTTGTACAGCTGTTTTTACCAGCATCTGGCAGAGTATCTTAAAGTCATGTGTGTTTTATAATCATCTTGTTGGGCCAAAAAATGGCAAACTGTCCTATGTTTTGTTTTCATATAGATTTATAAATTTCACTGAATAATTGGGAACATATTATTCTGTTTTTGTGATAGGCTGATAGTGACAAAAAGCCTAAAAATCCATTTTAAATTCATTGTTTGGTAACAATCTATAGTAACTACACTTTATTTAGCTTTACTTAATCATTAATAAATGCTTAGTTAACCTTAAAAACATCCTTATTAAGAATAATTCATACTTAATTTGTTGTAAATTAACACATTTATTAATGCTTTACCCATAAAGGTGAGTTATGTGTGAAACAAACAAAGTCATTTTTTATTCATGCTTAATAACTCATGAATAAATTATTCTATATACTGTGTGTATATGTATTTAAATGTTCATATAAATGTACTTTCACACCATATGTTAGACATATATTAATGGTTAGAAAGTGTTTTGAACTATGATTTTAGTTTGATTTCCCCAAGTGAATAGGAAATTGTAATCCTTCAGGGCTACCAGCAGCTGCCTAAATTATTGAAGTAGATGGTCAAAACAAAGATATGTATGTGTATATATTATGTGTGTATACATACATACATACATACA
>NW_013952500.1:921360-928821 GCF_001266775.1 Austrofundulus limnaeus | reverse complement strand
AACATTTGAGGACAAGACATGACAAAGAATTCAAAGAGTTTGCTGCTGCTAGCAGTAGCCTTCATAAACAGCACTACGTGCAGTAGTTGTTGCAGTAACTACTGCATGTAGTAAGCAGAATATGGAAGGAAGTTTGTTGTAAAAGCATTTTATTTTTCCCTCTGGTTCTTCTGATATTTTCTTTTAGTTGTTCCATTTAAGTTTGAACTGAAATTTGCTGCACTTTATTACTATTAGTCATTTTTTTAGTTTAAGACTGAAGCAGAGTAAACTTCTAAAGATGTGCTGCTAAAATTTACGTTATAGTTTACGTTTTAATTTAAATTTGGTAGTTGCATGTTGAGGAAAATGTATAAAAATAACTTATTTTGTTTTTTAATGTATGCAACAGCATTTTTTTTGCAGTGTTTGTATTGTTAATACATTCAGAGGGAGTGTGGCCTTATAAAAAAGAGCCTGTTTGAAATAAAATAAATGGTTTCAAAAGTTATGGTGTGATATATATACCAACTTATCTACTTGTCAGAGTTTGCACTACCTTTTTATTGTCAAACATAATATTTACCCATCAATTTTTGCATGATAATTGCATTTCATTTTCATTCTGTTTAATATTCAACAAGTTGAACAGATAATCCTCACGAACCCCGCTCCTTGGTATCGGTATCGGTATCGGTGAGTACCTGAACTGAAGTACTCGTACGACACCAGCTACAGTTTTTATCTGTTATTACATTTACAGTCACGACATGAGTTAATTGTGTTTTCTGTACACAGTGTGTGCAGTGGTAAAAAAGTTGAAAGCTATTCAGTCAGGCCAGCAGCAAAATGATAGCTTTTTGTTTGCAATGTCATTTTAATATGCATTTTTAGAAAATATACTGAAGCTATATGGTTAGTTTAGCTGCCTGAAGTCTCTATCATGCTGTAAATACAACAATCTACTGGCTGGACTGCCTGACTATGGGACCACTGCTGCATRAAATGGTTAGTTATCTCACTGACAATCCAGAGCTCGAGGATTGTCAGGAAAAGGGATACAGTAAAAAGGGACTTATTGTCACATAAGTACTACATAAGTGCACATTGGAGCACACCCTGCAGCACACACCCATCTGTTTGCCAAGTATCTACAACATTACCCCTCGAAGCAAAAATAGCAAATGTAACCAGACCCTTTTAGAGAAATATGGGCAGATTGCAGCTCTCTGATGAGCTGCTGAAAGTCTGTGACATAGATCTCAGTCTGGGGACCAATCATACATTCTGGTAAAGGAACATCGAGACTGTCAGATCATGTTAAAAACACAGCCATGCCTCTTGATAGAAAGGCTGAATGTCGTCCATGCAGCCCTAAAACCTTTTCATCAATGACTATTTTTCCATATACAGAGGACATATGAAGTATGATTTAAAATTTAGTGCTCCTTTTAGGATAGTCTTCAACAAAACACCTCCGCATGCAGTGTATGTGTTCATTTGAAATGCCTCCTCTTTGGTTGAATGATCCTCATTTATAAGGCCACTGGAGGTTGTCGTATGACTCAAGGCTACACTTAAACTCTACGAACTGGTGAATACTTGCATTAAAATAGTGTCTGTGGCCATGCAGCTTAATGTACCGTACTTGAGGCTATCCTTCCCCTCTGGCTTTTACAGTGGCACTGATATTGTGTGCAAATGTCTCTATCGCTCTCAATAACTTGCATCAGTGAGATACGGCTTTAAACGATGGAGTGTTGGTCCCTCCCACACACAGTTCTTAATTTTGACCCTATAACTGAGTCTGTGTTAAAAGCATGAAAAATGCTAACTTGTTTTTTTTTTGCCTTTAAGCAGCACTTTTAAAAAATGTTTGATATGATGATTTACGATAGATGTTTCACATGTTTGTTGGTTTTTCACCACAGCTTGCTTTTTTTTATTGCGCTAGTGGGTCTTTTTTAATGATGGAGTTTATGGGATACTGTATTAATTCTTTATGAGAAATAGACTCCTCCTGTTTTATATTAACATGAACCTTGAACCTGTTGTTATATATTGTACATGTTGGGCTGAACCAAAGCTTTTCCCTTCAGTAATGAAAAATATGGGCCTGGCAGGTTTTCTAAACACATCTGTGAATCAGTGCTRCTGACTTCCTTCTCCTTCAGTAACTCCTGTGTGGGATGGCTTTTGACCTCAGTGAAAATCTAACAGAGACGTAGGGCGATTGTTAATTCTTACTAGTGATGAACAGCTGTGTGTTTTAGGGTTTTTTATTTATTTATTTTTAAACAAAGTTTGCTCATGCAATATACAGYGGGTAAAATAAGTATTGAACAACATTTTTCTCAGTAAATATATTACTAGAGGTGCTAATGACGTGAAATTTTCACCAGATGTCGGTAACAACCCAAGTGATCCATACATACAAAGAAATCAAAMCATAAATGTCCAGAAATGAAGTTATTTGTAATAATGTGGAATGACGCAGGGAAAAAGTATTGAACACCTGAAGAAAGGGAGGTGTAAAAAGGCATGGAAAGCCAAGACACCAGCTGAACTCTCTCAGTAATTAGAAAGCAAGCCTGCCCCTTGTCAGTGCAAGTTAATAACAGGTGGTTCAGTCCCAAATGATGGCCAGGTATCACACAAGAACCATCTGATGATGGGTAAAAGTAAAGAGCTCTCTCAAGACCTTCACAACCTTATTGTTGCAAAGCATAATGATGGCATAGGTTACAGAAGAATGTCTAAACTTCTGAAGGTTCCAGTGAGCACTGTTGGGGCCATAATTCAGAAGTGGAAAGAACATTATTTCACCATAAACCGACCACGACCAGGTGCTCCTCACAAGATTTCTGACAGAGGAGTGAAAAGAATTATCAGAAGAGTTGTCCAAGAGCCAAGGACCACTTGTGGAGAGCTTCAGAAAGACCTGGAATTAGCAGGTACGATTGTTTCAAAGAAAACWATAAGTAATGCACTGAACCACCATGGCCTGTATGCACGCTCACCACGCAAGACTCCACTGCTGAAGAAACAGCATGTTGAAGCTCCTTTAAAGTTTGCTGCACAACATTTAAACAAGCCTGTGTAATTCTGGGAGAATATAGTCTGGTCAGATGAGACCAACATTGAACTGTTTGGATGCCAGAATACACATCATGTTTGGAGGTCAAATGGCACTGCACATCAGCCCAAAAACACCATACCAACAGTGAAGTTTGGAGGTGGGAACATCATGGTGTGGGGCTGTTTTTCAGCATATGGTACTGGCAAACTTCAAATAATTGAAGGAAGGATGAGTGGAAAAATGTACAGAGACATTCTTGATAAAAATCTGCTTCCATCTACCAGGATGATGAAGATGAAACGTGGCTGGACATTTCAGCAAGACAATGAGCCCAAACACAAAGCCAAGGAAACTCTCAGTTGGTTTCAGAGAAAGAAACTAAAGCTGCTGGAATGGCCCAGCCAATCACCTGACCTGAATCCAACAGAAAATGTATGGAAAGAACTAAAGATCAGAGTTCATATAAGAGGTCCACGAAACCTTCAAGATTTGAAGACTGTTTGTGTGGAAGAATGGGCCAAAATCACACCTGAGCAATGCATGCCACTAGTTTCTCCATACAGGAGGCGTCTTGAARCTGTCATTGACAACAAAGGCTTTTGTACAAAGTATTAGATAAATTTCAGTAAGCGTGTTCAATACTTTTTCCCTGTGCCATTCCACATTATTACAAATAACTTCATTTCTGGACATTTATGGTTTGATTTCTTTGTATGTATGGATCACTTGGGTTGTTACCAACATCTGGTGAAAATTTCATGTCATTAGCACCTCTAGTAATATATTTACTGAGAAAAATGTTGACGTGTTCAATACTTATTTTACCCGCTGTGAATCATAGCTCATATTTTGAGTGCACTGGAATCTTTGAATAATCAGATTAGTAAAATTAATCAAAAAAGTGCTATTTAAATAAAACTTAAAGTGCCCGGGACATCATTGTTTTATAGTAAACATAAATGCAATTTTTTTAAAACATTGGTAACATATTGCAAAATAAAATAGCTCTGCTGAGATTAACAGTTGTTTTGAAAATTGCATGTGCAGTAACAGGAAGTGATGTCAAAGTGGAATATCTGCCTGTGAACAGAGTTGTTGCAGTGGCCGACAAACACACACTGTAGAGAAGAATCTGATGTTTCTTACGGTTGTTTTGAGTCACTATCAGAGAGGTGAAAAAGTGTCCGAGTTCAAGTAATGTTGTTTTATTAAACAAACATCCAAGAGTTTTATTTCTTAAATAATTCCCCTTTGATGTCACTTCCTGTTTCACATTAGCTGAGCCAAGTTCAAAAGAAAATCTGCCAGTTATGTAACGAAATAGGTAAAATCGTGTGTATTATGTCAAGTTCCTTAAATATGAAGATGTTTTTAACTTATTGTGTTTGAACGATGCAATCACAGGCACGTCAAGTGTTTTTTCCCCTTTTAAATATGCAAAGTTCTGCACGTCTTTATCCAACCACAGTACAGCTATGACTGAGATAGTTTCCAACCCAAAATAATCGTTTTTCATGTTGTCTCTCAGTGTGCGGTTGAAAAATATTTACACCAAGATTTTAAAAAATTCCCAGCAAAGAGTTCAGCAGCAACACAWCAGTTTTTTAATAGTTTGTTGTAGCACACATAAAACATTTTAATATGGTTTGTAAAAACTGTCAATATATTGTTTAGTCGTGTCAGACTAGAGTTAACATGACACGACAACATCGAAGGTGTGTTAAAAAATGCCAAAAACGGTCWTGTGTGCCCTACATTTCCCTGTTTTTTTGTCTGTGCTCCAGTGGCCATGACAGCCAAGGTAACCCATCTCGGAGCGATATAATCCAGCTCGTCAGCAGCTTCAGCCCTGTGTTTTCTGGACCCTGTTGATACCCAGCGCATAATGGCACACTGGGAAGCCTGTTGCCAGCCTGTAATCCGAGCATCTTATCAAACCCAATCAGCGCTTTTGCAGCAAGAACACATCTCAACCGTTACAGAAGGGGGTTTTCACAACATCTGGTGCTCCGACAGAGAAAGAGAGAGAGAGAGAGAGAGAGAGAGAGAGAGAGAGAGAGGGAGGGAGAGGGGGAGTTAGTGTGAAAAGAAAGTGTGAGAACAATCTTGTTGGTCTGGCATGTAAATCTGCGATCAGCACAACATCCTGCTCTGTCTTTTGATGCAGGTCACTGAGCGGACAGATACTGTAGTTGTCGGGGCTTGCCCAAAGCAGAGTTGAGTGTTCTTGCAACACTGATGGTGATACTTACATGCCAATAGTTATCACTGCAACCCAATTTCTTTATTTTTTATTTTATTTGTATGTTTTTCCAGCCCAGTGAATCAGTGAGAGGTTACCACAGCAGTAAGACAGCGGCAATAAGTCCGAGCCTTGGCTCCAATTGGACCTCTGGCAGCGGTGCTGGTCAAGGCACCTGGACTCGTGAAAGTCTCCAGCATTATATATCCCACCACCATCACCACCCCCCGTCCACGCACACAAGCTACACCTACTGCACAGCCCATACAGCAGTGAGTAATGCTTTTAGCTTGTTTTTGTATGAAAACATCTGCTTGTTCCTCATTCTGGRATCCATTAGTGGCTGTTTCTGTTAAGCACATTCTTCCAGTATGCACACAAAATATACTCATTTCCCCTCTTATTCTTTCATCTTATGTCTATATGTTTATTTTTTTTTCTTCCCATTATATTATTTCCTTCTTTGACCCTCTGTTTTCCCCTTTTTTTTTTCCTCTTTGCAGCTTAATTTGTTTTCGTTTCACACATCCCCTGCACTGACGCTGCATTGAGAGACTAATTGAGACAGAGACACTCCTGGATCACGTCGCTCATCTTTATTCCAGGAACTTATTTCAGTTTACAGTCTCCGGTTTGACATTATTTGTGGTATCTGGTTTTCCAGTGCAATATTTGGCTTCTGTCTGGAAGTGACACACAGAGCCTGAAATGAAGAATTCTGTTGCCGTCATGTTTTCGTCACGGTCAAGGGGCTGGAAACTACAATTTTGCAGGAAGTGTGTTTTTTGAGATTCGGATTTTGATCGCTTAGAAAAAATGTGGAAAAAAAATTTTAAGCTGTCGCAAACTTTAACTTAGACTTTTTAAATTTCCAGGACTCCRTTGCATCATGTGAATGCAATACATGAAAAACACGTGTAAGAAGCCATATCTGGTGTAAAAGATGACCTTTTTAAAATACTAGATGTCTAAGGTTACTTAAAATGAATGATTTTTAAAAGCATTTCTAGGAACAGGTTGCACAGAAAGTAAAACATTTCTGTTCGTTTACTATACAGATTTTGTATTTGGTTTGAATGACCTTCAGCAGTAAAAARGCAGCAGAGGAAAAACAACAAAGCTTAAAAAACATTTAGCTATATCGCAAATAAAGATGTTTTTCCTAGAACATAATTCATGTATGAAATGCTTTATATGACATTTTTGTGTTAGAGTGACAAACCATACAAGGTATTTAAAGTGCAGCCTGAACAATTTACAGAACGCTCACAACTACAAAGAAATAAATTTCTTTATTTGCTTAGTTTCTTTATTTGCCTTTTGCTAATTTTCCTTTGCAAGAATCCCATGTTCCGTACGCACCACTTAAACTCCCAGACTGCCTGCATGTTCAGACATTCCTAAAGCTCCTGCATGCATGGAGTGAAATTGGATTGGATTTATATTCTTTATCGTGCATTGGCTTCAAGTTGCACAATGCCTACCTTTCAAGTTATTTCTGTGATAAAAACATTCATTCTTTCTAGTGAGCTGAAAGAAATCTTCCAAGAATGTTTTGAGCTGATTTGTGTGTTTCACTGCAGCTTTCCARTCCTAATCACCGTTCCTACCTTCTGAACACAGTTGTCACATGACTTTTTTTGCTTTTACCGCCGCAAAAAGGCAAAGAGGAGCTCTTCTGTTTTTGATTCRTGCTGTGCACAAACAGGAAGCGAAATAAAGGCAGAACATTCCACATGGCAGGCATAAATACTACAGCTGTGGTTGTAGTTGTTGTGGTGTCTGTCACATGTCACCATTTTTTGGGGAATGTCACAATCCTTTTTGTCCTCACTACCACGCCTTCCCTCCCTCAGGGACTCAAGCCATTGTTATTTTTTTACAGACATTTTTTAATGTATATGTTTAGATTACAATAACATTTGCAACTTGAAAAGTATAGCACTGTCATGCTGTTAGACACATTTTTACTTTAAAGGCACAGCGTGTAGGATTTTGTCAAGTATTTTAGCCGAAATTGAGATAATCACTAATGACAATAATAAAAAACATGTCTAATCATTGTAGACAAAAACCTTGTTTTATTATTTTTACCTTATAAAAAGCTGTTTATATCTCCATGGTCGCGGGTCGCCACACAGGCAGCCGCCATCTTGCACCG
>NW_013952500.1:914946-921001 GCF_001266775.1 Austrofundulus limnaeus | reverse complement strand
CCTACACACTGTGCCTTTAAAAAAAATAATCTACACTAAATGCACATTCAAATAAAAAACAAGATCTTTTCTTAAATACAATAATAAGGGATTTTAATTTCTAGTTTGGAGAGAGTTTTCCCCCAAACTTTATTAACAAAACAAACATGGCAGTACATTTGTGTAAAACAATCATGCATTTCTGTCATCTGCAGTCTTAAAGGTCTAAACAAGTAACATACAAAAGCAGTAAATGTACAAATTCAAGCAATATGAGAATAATTAGAATAATTATTTGTAATTACATAAATACAGGCATATGAAAAGCAAAAATAAACAAGTAAGGTCAAACAAAAACCATAAAAAAGATTTCTATTAATAAAAGCCTTATTATGAAAGGGAGGAATACATGGAATAGAACTTTTGTGCTTTATTCATTCTCACCATTTTAGGCACTTAAAAAAATATAATCCAAAATCGTTAACAAAATCTCTGAAGCTGGGTGATACCTTTTGAAATTATCTTCAGCCAGTTAGTTGATGGGGTACTAATTTCAGCTGGCATTTGCTAATATTGTTTTCTACAGTGGTGATAGCTTCACAGCTAACGTTCAGCCTGCAGCTGCTCGGCTGGTAAAGGTGGTAAGGGGATAAAGCGGGAGCTYGTGCTGTTTGTGGAACTTCTTTAGAGGAAAACGTTCATTCAAGAAGGTTCAGGGCTRAAATACAAACTGCCATGCTCTTTGGAAACAGTTGTCAGTGTCACGTTCCTTTAAAAGAAAACAATATTCGATTTGTGTTGCTTGTTTTAAAAATACGAACACAAACTGAAAATCTGCTTCAATAATGAGCTCTTCCTGCACTTGCTTTTTCTTTGTTGTAATTAAACAAGACAAAAAGAAAAAAAATGATTTGTGCCGCATGTTAATCAGCTGTCTGATGTTAGCAAGTCAGAAACACAATATGAATGAGTTCATCGGACACCTACCCCTATCATGACCCTTGTCTCTTGAACCAGTGTAAAGAACACTTGTTTGACAGGCCTGGTTTTTATGGGACRGCGAGTGCGGTTGTTTTCTTTTTGGTAGTTTTCTTTTCGTCCCAGCAGACACCAATTTCTCCCCCTCTGTTTTGCTTTTCTTCCAGCTGAGGTATGGTTCCAATCTTTGAGTCTGCACAGTGTGTTTCAAACACAAYGCTCGGGATGTCTTATGGCTGTATATATTGTGGTGGACAAGTACCAGAATTCCATCAATTCCCAAACAAACCAAAGCAAGACCGTCTCTCGTTTTACAAGCTCTTCTTATCAAACACCCTCTCTTTTTTTATTGCTTTGCTTTTATTGCCTCCCCAAATGTTGGTGTGATTTCAGGCATATTAGATGCAAAAAAAAAGCATATATATCCCAACAGAAAGAATAAAAACYGAAAACTGATAGCTCAGCATGTGTCTGTCCTCTTGGCTGAGAGAGGTGAGTAAATATGTGGAAGAAAGGAGAAAAAAACAAGTGAGGTTCCAGCAGAGATCAAGAAGCCTTGCCTCCAGTGGGTTTGTAATTACAAAGAAAGCGGATACATTTTTAGTTTTAATATGGTGGGGTGTAGATCCCTCAGGGGGAAAGGATGGAATGACAAAACAGAAGTGGAGAAAGTCATGTAGAAGTCAGGAGATGTGACTCTGCAATATTAGCAAAAGCTTTTGTATACTTTAAATTTGCCTTTTCAAATCACTTTTTATGGAAACAAAATGGATTATTGCTGTTTACTAGTAGTGTAAGAAATAATCTCAATGTGTAAAAGAATGACATATAGTGTTAGAAGAATTATTTGTTTGGTGCCTGCATTTACTGTATTTGAGTGGGTGTTCATTTTTTTCCCTTCACAAGGAGTTAGTTTTGTTTTGGTTACAGGTAGTTTCTTTAAAAAAGCTTCCATTGTATCGACTGGGAGTTTAATTTAAATGAAGCTTCCTTGTTATCAGGTCAAACAACAAACTACTCAAATTAGTGTTAAAAAGAGCATGAATAGAGTTTATTTCACAGTTTCAGAACCTAATGTTTTGTTTTCTTGCTGGAACATGTTTTATGTGATTGATTTGATTTGATTTATTTATTTAACAGGAAAAKATTATTAAAAATCAAGCCTGACTCAGCAAAATTGCTGTCTTACAGCAGGTTCCTGTTCTGCAGCACATAAAACACTCAGAATTACAGCATCACAATCACATCATTATACACCATAGACACAAAGACAAACAAGCATACCAAATTTCAAAAAGGCAGCATTTGCAAAATTGGACGTCTAAATATGAGCACAACAGAAAGTGTCCAGCAGATGGCAGACAAGATTCTTCTTAAAGGGCTGTGGTTTTGAAATGGCCTTTATGTTTTGAGGAATGTCATTCCATGCTTTAGTATAAACATAGAAGAAAGACCTCTGGCCGTAACAGTTTTAGAGTTTTTAGTTTCTGTCTTTAGTATAGGTTTTATAAATAAAGAAATGGACATGTCGTCGAAGATTATGACATTTTTCTCCTAATTAAAATAATAGTAGTAATAATAATAATAATAATAATAATAATAATAATAATAATCTTGTGTTCTCATTTCTGCGATATTTTCTTTTACCACATTTTTAGATCTAAATTAAATGTCAAAATAGGTTTGGTATCAAAGTCCTAATGTTAGCATTTTGTTTAAAATAATATTAGCCTCAAATATACCCTGGCTAAAATAATTAKTAGTGGTGTGTGTTTATCATTATGACTTAAAAACAAACTATTKCTGTAAAGCAAGACCTTTTTTTCCCCTATTTTAAGTTTAACCTTCGAGTAATTTAAATCTAGTGCACAAACCAGAAAAAGCTAAATTATGGAACAATACCTGGAGGCAACAACATAGTGGCAACAAGAAAAGGAAGTGTTTGAATCTCAAAGAGGAAGAGGGCACTCACCCCTTCACCGTACATTAAACTTTTACTTCTGAATGTGTACTTTTATCCAGAAGGCTTTACGGGTGAGGCGACATCCACGGCGAGTGTTGCGGCCCTCAGCTGATTTTCTGTAATAAAACCTGACAAGCCACTGATTGCACATGGTGTTAYTGGATTCTTTACTTAAAGCCACATGTGCTGCAAACACTACTATAGCCTTGACTAAGCACCATGTTATTGATTTTTCCAGCCTATTGAGAATTGATCACAAGCACACACGGTAAAGAAAAGGAAACATTATATCTGAGTACTTTCCTTTAATTGGTATGACAGAGTCCATTATCTAGTGATACAGGTAATGGTGGGCATGTTGTATGCTGTTAGTGTCAGTATGATGAGCGAATTGTGTCTTTGATCGGCTTCAGAAGTATATTATGATGCATTTATTCAGCTTCTCACTTATGTTTCTATGAATGTAGTGAYCCATCATTTCGAAATGAGGATTAAGTCAAATTTGGTCAAAATGACCTAATTACACTTTCAGTTCTTGGCTTTTAAAGCTACATTTTGATACCTGGATCATTCTGATGTCATAATTAAATCCACAACTTAATTTGTCTTTTTGGTTATAATAATACATAAACATTTGTTCTGATCCTAATTTTATGTCATTTTAATGAGGACTTTTTGATGTCCTTATAAAGAGGAAACCTCAGATTATATTTGAATATTGAGATTTCCCAGCTAAATAGAAACAAAACTTTGCTAGCTCTTAGGGACAATCTCAAACTTTTAAGGCGTTTTTCCTCAAAACTAGGGTTTTTTTGTTGCTACTGCTCAAAAAAAGTGCTTCAAAATTTTGCTCTATGATTATATTTCAGACAGTTCATTCAAATGATACATTGATAAGGYATTTATTCATTGTGTTTTGACAAAATGCAATTTTTGTTAACATTTTAGTCAAAACACTGTATTTGCCTGTTTCTCCAAATACCACTTTTTGACTTAATCCTCGTTTCGATGTGGCGGGTCACTACGTATTTAAATTCCTGTTTTAATAATTTTTATTGCAATTTATTTTCCCTGTACTGTATATGTATCTTCACAAAAYGCTTGGTTGACATTTTTGCTCCCCCAAGTTCTCACAGATGCAAACAGCGGACGGGATWGGCAGGGCTCACTCTAGTGATATTTAACTCTATGCCCTGAACATGACGCTCTTATTTTGACAAGCTTGCAGTTGAGATTTTCAGAYGCGTCTCAGTGAGTAAATCATTTCTCTTAGGGGTGCAGAATAATAAAAGCTGATACTAAAAACAGTGATGAGCTGGTTTTATTGAATTGTGGATTGACAAGAGGAAGTTATATTCTTYTAAACTCAACAGTGTTTTAACAATATTTAGTGAGTACACACAAGAAACCTGCTTTTTTAATAAATATTTAAGTTGCATGTATTATTTATTTGCTTATGTAATTTATTTACTTTATTTAACCAGGCAAATYCCATCCACATGCAAACTCCACACACTGAAGTCCAAACCGGGGATCAAACCTAGGACCTTCTTGCTGTGAGGCGACAGTGCTAACCACTGATCCATCGAGCTGATATAAACACGTTAAACCCAAATACAGTATTCTTCTCTTCTGGTGGTGTTTGTTTTGTTTTTGTTTTTCCTTGTTCAGAACAGATTTTTATCTAAAATTTGATCATCTTTTTTCAACATGTCAGTCTGATCTGGACCGATATCAATCACGGTTGTGACAACGCTTTTTTATTTTCTATCGGGGGCAGAATTTGAAAGCATGCGTTTGCGTTTGTTGTGACTAAACAGCTGTACCAAACTACTTAACTGTGTACRACAGGAGAGAATGCATTTACAAGCATGGTCGACTTCAGCTAATTGCATCCGTGTTGTCTTTTTATTGCCAAGTTAATTTGAGTTCATGCAGATTGTAAAGGGCATGTGCTCAGGAAAAAAAAAAAAACAGCTCAAGACTTTTGGTCCTCTGGTGGTGTTGTGACATGATAAATGTGGAACTGCTGGGGTTGGATTGTGAAGGACCAGCCCGCACTGCGTCTATGTGCTGCTGCAGAGTTCATCTCTCTTCATAACATACAGACACACACTTACTCATGTGCTGCAGAGGACAAAAGTAACACGCCTCCTCTGTAGATTAATAGAAACTTTACCAACAGAGAAATATGTCCACATATTGTCCCCAGAAATGATTAATTTTGTATCAAATATTGACCATAAAATACTGTTTTTCTTTGTRACCTTCAGTTTAATATCATTATTAAACCAACCAATTAACAAAATTATTTCCTGTTGGCTACAAAAAATAATTTCACACTTGTTCATCTCAAATTCATCCAGCAGTAAAATAAACTGAAAAAACCATTTCATGATACAGATTCACAGTGACCTGGAATTGTCAATGGATCCCAGTTCTCTCTCTCTTTTTTTTCCAAGTAAAGAAGCTGAACATTCTGCTCCGCTTGATTTATCCCTCTCATCTCAACATGATTGAGCTGCGTTTCACCTCACTAATGACAGCACTGAAGGTATACTGCAGTTCAGGCTTAGCAAAGTTCCACAAAAAGAAACTCATTTTTAAGTTGTCTATTGGTTTAAGACCCCCAGGTGTTCTGCGCCTGCACACAATTCTTGACTGAAAAAAAAAATGAAAACTACATTTATATGTTTGCATTTTACCTGTGAAAAGGAGAATTCTACAGTATGAGCACAATAAGTCTTGATTTAAGTATGAGCATCCTTACTTCGAGCTCATAATTCTTAACTGTAGTGTAAGAAAATTCAGTGTTCGTTARCTGAAATCGGACGAAACCACACAAACTTTGAATAGATTAAATGTGAAGAGAATGGAACCATACAACACCAGTGACTGGAGTGAACGCCGGTTTAATCTGTCTGTGCAGATAGGCAACCAACACTGACAAGAAACCATAAGTTCCGGCATATTTATACATGTTCTTCAGTGCCTGGTACGCCCACTACTGGCCTACGGCTGAATCGCAGACAGACAAAAAACCTGGACTCATGTTTGATTAAAGGCACAGCGTGTAGGATTTGTTGTTTTCAGCGACATCTAATGGTTGAGTGGTTGAATCATCCTCCCTGGTCC
>NW_013952500.1:888573-914604 GCF_001266775.1 Austrofundulus limnaeus | reverse complement strand
CAGCTACAATGACAGACAACAAATATTACATTTATAGTATTACAACTAAAACCGTTTTTGACGCCGCCACCGCAGTTTGTCCCTCATGAGCCTTCGTAGACAAGATGGCGGCTGCCTGTAGTGGCGACCCGCGACCATGGAGATATAAACAGCTTTTTATAAGGTAAAAATAATAAAACAAGGTCTTTGTCTGCAATGATTAGACATGTTTTTTATTGTTGTCATTGGTGATTATTTCAATTTCAGCTAAAAGAATTGACAAAATCCTACACACTGTGCCTTTAACGGTTTTTTATGTGTTGCGATGGTGTTTCGGGCATGTATAACTATTTTAATCAAGACATAATAATAGTCAAACAATAGATTCTAAAAGTCAATACTTAAAAGGAAAACTAAGAAAATGGTGTATTGCTTTTAAAATCAGTATCTAACATGATTAATAAATTTCTTCAATAGATTGAATTTATATTAGATTATTTTTGGTGCTGTTCTAATATTTGTGGACATAACTAACTCCAGCCCCACCCCCCGTCTGTCGTTGTGAGGCCTGATCTCTAGAACTGCTCTCTTTGTTGTGATTAGTTTAATTAGCCATAACTCACAAACACCCTTTTACACAGGATGACAGATGAYACTGTCATGTAGCTGAATGGATGGTCTGATTGCTGGCAGTGGGTGAGGGTACATCTGCTGGCTTGCACATGGTCTGCACAATGCTACTGGACTGAGATCAGTTATCTGTACTTCCCTGGGGGAACCACAATAGTCAGACCACTGAGAAGGGGAAAAAATGGAAAGTAATGAGTGAAATAAGAGGAAGGATTTTCTGGACAAAACTGATTAGGATCTACTTTTGTAAAAAAAATCCCAGTTTATCTTTTTAAGACGTGTTCTTGGCGCATTCCAGCGAAGAGAATGGTCAGGATTTCCGGCTAGTGGAGGCGGCAGATGCCGGTGTGTRCTGTCGACGTGTGATGTGGCTCAGGGAGCTTCGTGGAGGCTTTGTGATGGAGTACATTAGCTTACATTTTCAAGTCTCTTTCATCACCCTTGAATGAAGAGCATTGCTCATTTCCCAAATACTGCAATGATTCATCTTTGCCATGAGCTAGAATAGGCTTTGTCTCAGTAATTAATTTAGCTCTCGGGACAGCAGTTGGAACGAGTCGTGTCTTCGAGGCCTAATTAAAAGAAGATTGTCAAACATATTCTAGGTCATGCAGCTCAGAATCTCAAACAATTTAGGAGGGAGATTTTTAGGCACTGCCACCATGTCCTTGGTGGACCATTATATCAACTGATTGAGTGGGGGGTGTTGAGTAAAAAAAATAAATAAAAATGGTCGTATTTGCTTGGCTTATTTCTTCAGGCAACATTTTAACAAATGAAGACACTAGATGCTTTGTTTATTATCGGCTGCTTGAGTCAATATCTCAATTTACTCACGGCTTTGTGCCCTGTGCGCCTTTTTGTCTCTGTTTAAGGTTAGTTTATTTGAAGTGGCTCCGAAATTTCAGGATTCTTTCGGTGGGAAAAAAAGCCACGCAATTATACTGCATGCTCAACTGAAAGTAAATTTAAACATGCATGAATATCACAGGGTTTAGGATCACTTTCTCTACAATAACAGCCTAACTGTGGTTTGAAATACGGATATTGGCAGCGCTTTTATAGCTGGAGTTGTTATTTTATTGAACCAGTCAGACTGACATGCAGGATCTTATCTGTCCTCATAATGAGAATCATTGACTTTAGTTGTAGGCGCACATTAGCGCCAACAGTACATACACACACACACACATACACACGTACATGAAGGTTCTAAACAATTAAGCGTGAGCTGTCGGGCTTAGTGCCTGGGTCCATTGTAAGCTCTCTAAACCTGTTAGACTGTGACAGACCATTAAAAGGCTGCCAAGGCTTCCTTAATTTGCTTCCACAGTGCACACTGAGGCAGAGTGACTGAGTGCCACGAGTGTGTCTCTCTGTGTGCATTCTTTTGACGTTCCTCCTCTCAACTCTTCACAGCGACACCTTCGCACACTAACAGTCTCCCCGTACCAACAACATCAAATCTCTTTAGTGTTTCTACTTTATTTCGAAATCATTACATAACGGCCATGTTCTGTTTATTTGGGCATCCGACAATTAAAGCCGCTGCCAACACTAATGTATTCAGAGCCTGCAAATTGTTATGAGCAAAATGTAAACAACATTAATTATTTTTTACATTGTAGTCATTACTGTTATGAACTGATGCTTGTACGTGTAATAACTGTCAGTTTATGTGTTAATTTAGCTTTAGTGTACCTGCTGTACACGTTACACCAAGAGCAGTCTGATTTGTCATGTTTAATGATGTCGATCTGTATTTTTTGGCTCCACCTGATCTGTTTGACAGTGAAATCTAATCAAAAGCATCAGGAAGCTGGTTATTGCACRTGACATAAGCTTCACACATTGTTTGTGTTTTCACACATTTCAATCAAAAGCATATGCAAAAGTAGATTTCGCCTTTCTAATTGGTGTAAATCACTCCAGGGAAGCTTTTGTTGCAGATGCATAAATGGTTAGGAAAAAAGACATTTCCCACATCAGTTTTTTTTTCTTTCTGTTGACTGTATTCTAATCACACGAGCTTGGCCGTGATGACAGAGCACCGTGTTTACCATTCTACCAATCCAGCTCAGAGGAAACCCAGTGTGTATTTGACACTTCTAAATGAATGACTTTCGGGCGGATGTTTCACCTAGGAGGTATTTCCTGTCGTGACCAGAACTCGGCTTTCTCCCTCATTAAGAATTAAAGGCCCGACCCACAGCGTCCTGAGCTCCAGACCGCAGGAATATTCAGAATCTGACAGCACTTTCCAAGCCTCTCTGTGTTTCATTTCTTATTTCGCAACAACAGGCGGTGGATGCAAATTCCACGCTGCGGTGTGCCACCAGTCTTCATTTAGCAACAGCTCATGTTTGATATTGGATGTTGGACACAATGGGAGATGGTGTAGGGTGGATTAGAAAGGATGCTGGCAGATCTTGCAGGGATTTAAACGGGTGTCTTGTTTTGTTCAGATCACGCCGAGTGTCATATTTACATGTCATTGCGGACTTTGTACTTTTCCCCCCTTTGCTTGTGCCTAATGGTAAATTTGCAGCATCTCATCTGTGAAATCACTCCTCAGCAAATCAGTTTGCACCTGTTACTTTCTCTTCAGGTGATTAGTCAATGACAGGGCAGGGCAAAGGAACATAAATCACACATCCTGCGCCGTGGATGTGACCTTAATTTAAAATGTTTCACTCTGATCATGAATGGTTTTCAACTGCTACACACATGTTCACATGCGCCGGCGTCCGTGCGCAGATGGGTTTTTCTTGCAGGGCTGCCTGAGGCTGTGTTGTTGGCTTTAAAACCCCAAAACATCTGTAAAGCATTAGAGCTGATTATACTGGTCCTTCATCGCAATCATGCGATATGGGCATGAGCAATGGTTGAACATGAACCRTATGGGGGTAAAAAGGAAACGACGAGGCCTCTGCAGTTCAGATGAAACCATGGGGCCCTTAGTTTCACACAGACAGATTTCATACGAGACTTCTTTCATTCTTATAAATCTGCTCTTACCCAACAGCAGGTTAGACAGATGTCAAAGGTACAAAGTGCAAGCAACAGGTTCTAAAAGAGCAAGTAAACTCTACAGTATTTTAGTGCTTTTTTTGCATTTGTGCCTCCACATGTTGAGAACTTGCTTGAACAAGTTTGAAAGCAAACAGTAATTTTATAAGCATTAAATATGGCACAGCGCTGTGAGTGCTCTGAGATACTGTACCACTGGAGGCATATTCATACAAAAGGTTATATTGTTGTTTTTTTTATTTCATAAGAGATGAGTGTTTTTGACTTGACACAAATCACAAAAGTCAGCATGACACTGCAATATTAAACTTTGCCAAGAAAAGAAGGGGAATGTAGAGAACACAGTTTTCTTTGAATTAGATTTGGACAAACAAGTTTGGCTATTTTCACTGTTAAACAAGGGTGTCAGAAGTGACAGGGTTTCCATTMGGTTTGCATGATCCCTCAGAAAAATACAGTTCATCATAACTCCATACAGCTTAGCCCAAATGAAATAATATCTTTTTAGTCATCTTCAACTTAAAAAGTAGCAGGTATGTGTTGTTTAATCATTGCACAATACTTCCTTCTGTCTGAAGTTCTGTTCCTTTGCAAGAATATTGTTTTGTTGAAGAAGAGTTAAATTTATCTTCAGCAATTTCTAGTGTCTTGGTGGGKTTAGTGTCTGAAAGATCTGGGACCAGTTTCTCCGTGAAAATGTCTCCTCATCCACTCTTTCACAATCTGAGTTCAATGAGTTTCATATTCATCTTAGAATAAACCAAAATCTTCAGGGGAAAAGGTCGGCTGGTCTGAGTCTTGGCACATGGGAGCACCACACACTCGTACTGTAAACACGAGTCAAGATTTTTCTACTTCTTATTCTTCATTAATAAATTATCTTATATAGTCACCACTTTTCAGTCCTTGAATTCTCTTCCCATTTTACTTGTGAAAACAATCTTATCCTCATAAACTATTGTAAGTTGCTCATTATTTTTTAGGAAACACATTTTTGGTCAAATTTCTTTTATAAAGATGACAAATCCCAACTATTTGTCCAGGAATTACTCATGAATTCCACATTTCTTTACCTTATTATTTTCAGACACTGCTTTAGTTGCTTTGTTTGCTTGATACAAACCAAGATTTTTACCTTTCTCAATTTTTTTTATTCATAACCACTATAGTTTCTTCTGACATTTTGAATGGAATGAAAAGCCTGTGTTTCCAATGAAAACATTGATAACTGCATTTATTTTCAAATCAAAGACATTCACTCATTTGCTTTATTATATCCAGTTGGTGACCTCTTTCAAAGAGAAAGCAATGATGCCAAAAGTTATTGCTGGAAATTTTTTTTCACTTTTTTATATTGGATCTTTTCTATTGACGTTGGATGATAAAACCTAGACACAGGACCAGATTTTTTTTAATCCACTTTCCTGCCAAATTCCTCTTTAAAAAATACCTGTTTTTCACACTGGACGTCTTGATATTTCTGTGTAACAAACTATTGTGATGAGATTTTGGATCAACAGTGACTGTAAAACACTGGGATGTGAGTGCTTATGTGAGCAAAAATCTGAATAATAAGAAAATAGAATATTAAAAGAAAAAACTGGCTGAATCCCTGGTTCCTGTGCTGTGTCAGGCTTTAATGCTGAGCTAAGCTGCCAGAATATATATTTTTTATTTATTTAACAGCAGTGTTGTTTTTGAAAGTTCTATTTTGTGTATTGTTTTGGCAGCTGAACCGTAGAGCTGGAGAGTGTTTATTTGGTGTAAAATGTTTGATGGATTCTTTCTCCGTTGGGTCACATACATACAGATATATAAATGGATTATTCCGTTCAGTGTAATAACTTTAAAAGTGTGYAATCTCATTAGAAAAGAATATCATCACGACTAAAAATTCAGCTGTTTATTTGCATGTTTTAAAAATTATTTTTGATCGTTTCAATAGTTTGTTTCTGATTCCACATAAAAAAGGCATTCAGCAGAAGCTTGTTGGGAAACACTAAACCTCTATAAGACTCTATTTATCGTCGCCCAACAGCCCTAAAAGTGTGAAAGGTGGAAGGTGGAGCTTCTTTCCTCCATTTACTGCATTTTTATTACACCAGTACCAGTGGTAATTATAGAGGCGCCACAAAGGATGAAGCGCATCACCCTAAAGTTGCACGCTCACTGATATCTAAATGTTACCCAGCGGAGCTGCTTCGTAAGGTGACTGTTTTTAATCATGCTGTATGCTTTTTAATGCATCATTTCTGTCCGCTCGCATTGCACCATACATATCCCGTGATACGGATGAAAAATAATGCACCGGATGCCAGAAATATGCTTCCTGCTGTTAATAAGGCATGTTCAAGAAGTTCTGTATAATGTGAACCTGAAAGCCGTTTAGAAACCACACTAATGTGAACCTGAAAGCCGTTTAGAAACCACACTTCATTGAATCTTATGAACATGATAGTATTTAATACAGCTTTATTACTTACTATTTGAAGGAAATACATTTTGAACCTGTACAAAAATTCTCTTTTTAAAAAGGTTGATACATCATGACAATAATGGTAACACTTTTGTCTCTTGACTTTCTGTTTTGTAGTAATTAGACGTCCTTTGTGAGTCAATTGTAGCTTCCAGTTCATTATTTGGCAATAAGAAACCAAGAAAAATGTTGCAGTTTTGCAACTTTTGTTTCTCAGTATTCTCTCTGTTTTTTTCTTCCAGTCACTATTAACCTTTTTTGTAGTGTGGCTACATTGCAACATGGATTGTATCAATCTAACACTGAAGGAAGTGCTAAAACAAAATGTAAATTGTCTTATTGTTTAGGTCTAAAGCTTTTCTTTTCAACTCTCCCTTTTTGTTTTCTTTGTCTCCTGGGCTTCATGCTTTGCATGCGCAGGATGAGACACCGGAGGAGGTTAAGAGAAGAGCTGAAATAGAGTTCTGCTCCATTTACCACCCTGAAATATTCTTCTCAGAACGACACACTGTTTTCTCTCACCATGCTGTTTCTCACTCTCCTTGTCCCCTCCCTCTCACTTCTCATTTCTGTGACATGTGGTCATTTCACTTCATTCTGGGAGGGCTTAGCGGTGCTTTAAAAATTTGCTGCTGTCCTCCCATCTCATTCGGCTCAATTGCAGGGAGCACTGAGCTTCACAGGCCTATACAGATCTGTTCCTGATTGAACGTTTTCCACACTCTGCAATCTCTTTCTGCTGTGGGCAAAACCTTTATCACAGTTTTTACTCTTCCACCGCTGTGCTTTGGACACAAACGAACAGTTGCCATATTGCACTTGGCATCACATACAGATTTTCAAGCATTTTTTTTCTTGTTTGTTTTAGATGTATTTTTATATAAACTGTCAAATACCTAAAGAAACTCAAGCACATAGAGACAAAAAAAGTAGCACAAAGCTGACAGGAGTTATTGGCTTTTGACTTGGATCTATTTATAGTCATCGRCACAATGGAGAAAACAAAAAAAGAGCACATCACACTTTGAATTGCTCTGATGAAGCTTTAATATGTGATCTGAGATCCAAGTAATTTTGTCTCTTTTTTCCCCCACCGTGACAGCTGCTGTCATTTTCTTATTGTGAATACTGAGGATGTTGAACAGTTTTGGGCAGAGCACGCCCACGTGGAAAATATCCATTGTTTATCTCACTCCATCTCTGCCTATGGAGTACTAAAACCTTATTTTGCAAAGATTATCTTGGCGTAAGACCAGAAAATGTCTGTCTTCCATTTGTATTCAAAATAAGTCTGGTATGTGAACTCCCAAGTTGTCTCACGGAAACTTTGTATTCTGTATGTTTTTGCACATCTACAGTGTTGCCACAGCTGTAGACCACCTGACTTTAAATAAACTGTACATATATTTATATGCAGCTATGCAAAGGTACATGTACATGTACAGACASCCCAACTACTGGCCTCTTTTTCCTAGTCTAGAATAATTTGTAATAACTGTGATCTTTCCTCAGAACCCTATTAATCAGGAAATGAGCCGCTTGGCATTACTCACATATACATTTCACATTTGTAATTGAGATCCAGGAAGTGGATGCAATTAACTCTTTCAAGTCTATTGCCTGTCTCTTACTGGGTGTGTTGTGCATAATTTCTAYTCATGCACGTCTGGTTTCATATTTCCTCCCCATTAAGCCTGCCTTGCTCTCCTTTGTGTTGTGATAGAAGCTAATGACTCATTGGAAATGGGCCTGGTTTTTATCCAGCGTCTCAGTGCCGGTGGTCCGGTTTCACGAGACGAGATAAGCAGCCAACACCATGTGATGACACCGACCTGCATAAAGAAATTATATTAAAGAGAGGTACCCTACAATGATATCTTGGCGATATCACTCTGCTCCTTATGCTGTAGAAAATTATAGTCTGGAAGCCTGAATGTGTTGCATTACCTCAGGCTGTCATTTGTTGGTGCGCTGATAAGGTTTTAAGACATATTTACTGGAGATGTGGTGAACTTACATAAAGCGGAGAAAATGAGACCTTTTGAGGGGAGATGGTTTAGAAAGAACATCATCTGGATTTACTTCCTGTATTTTCATAGAAATCAGACCAGTTTTTAATAGACGTTTCACTTAGAATGTTTGAATAGATGCTATAAGCTTTGCTGTACGCAGCACACAAACATGACAAATATTTATATTTTTAAATCCTCCTTTTTCACATTTCAAACATTCATTTGGGGTCTATATAAAGTGGAACTGCAATACCTTGGTCTGACAAGCCCCTCTCTCACCTCTTTTCTGAGGTGTGTCTCCGATCAACCCGTTTTGAGGCTGTTTCTTTAAAGCCAAACGCGTTGCTTCACACCCTGCCCCCTTCAGCTTTTAAACCGGTCCATTCCAGTTTGATAGAGGGGKTTATGACTATATAGCCTTGAAGCTGATAGGTCAAAATCCCTAGGAGGAGTTCGCAAAAGTTCGACGTGAGCGAAATYGAAAATCRGCCAAAATTTGACCTTTGACCCAAAATGGCCGACTTCCTGTTGGTTTTAGGACATACCTCCAAGAGACTTTTTTTCTTTATTTGGGGAGATCTATCAAAGCCCCAAATTTCAGCTCTCTAGGACTTACCAGTTCCTCTATCTCACGTTAGGTGGCGCTGTCGAGTCATTTGGCCAYGCCCATTAAAAATTCCAATGGAGTCATGTGATTTTCATTAGCCTCGACACATCTAGGTGCATTCAATAACTTTCAATGAGTGTGCTGCTCTAAGAGTGGGCACAGTTGATGTGATTTATTTATTTAAATTTTTTACAGAAACCCATATTTATTAAACAATATTTCCTATGGAGGACTGGAAATTCAAAGTGACAACATATTCATGGGGAAAAAAAATCTGATTAGTTACACCTGTTTGCAACATAGCGGACATCTCTCCACTACACTGTCCAATCAAAGATCAGCAATTAGTTGTGTTATTTTCTAAACTCATTTTAACATGCTTTTGCTGTTTTAAAGCATTATTTCACTATAGGTATATGTCTTCGCATAAATTATTGACATTGTCAATGTGAACTTAGTGATGGACTGTTGACCTAACCAGAGTTTACAGCATCTCTTCCCCCCGTGGCAGCAGGAATTAACCTCCAGTCCTCTGTAATCCTGAGCAGAATAAAGCAGGCACAGACGGATATCTATTTAGTCTCTTTGCTTAATTAAATCTGTCCTAATTAAGCTTAAAAAATACCACAATACACTTATTTTAAATGATGAAAATATCTATTCATCACTGTAACAAAGTTCCACTGGGCTCATAATTGACTGCTCCTGTGAATAAAAAATAATTGGACAATGTTGTTATTTTAAAAAGCTACATTTTGGCTTAATTAATGAGTACTTAGTGAATTACTGCAGAGAATGACATGTTTTCAAAAACGATTTTACATTATAATGAAGACAATATTTCAGAAGAGAAATCCATTTTGTTCTCAAGAACCCCTTCAGAGTTCAGATCGGAACTAGTTTCTGTCATGAAAAGTGCTTCTCTGGGATTCCACTCATATTTAAGAGAATAAATGAGCTCTGATTTTGTTTTATTCTTTTAATTTTGCCATATGGAAAGCACATTTGCCAGCCAAAATAAATTGTGCTTTTATGGAAAATAAATACATTTTCACTAACAGTTCTTTAAGTCCGATAAGTAATCTGAAGTGGGGATGTCCAAAAAACGACTTTTCAAGCTACGTTTGTTTTATATTTGTCAGCTGTTTGTTTTTTGAGATAATTATGAATGAGAGAAAATAACTCGGACATTTTTTTAATATATGCTGGGTTTTGTTTTGATGGACACGATGCTTTAGGGATGTTTGTTATTCATTCTACATTCGTAGGTTTTTAAAATATTTGAGTAATTTTCTGTTGTTTGGGAATTGCCCAATTGAGCTTTACATAAAAAATAATGTTTTTTTTTTGTTTTCCCTGGAATGCTAAGCCATGCTGTCCCCCAACTCCACTTCCCTCCTCTCCCCTCTCCCCTCCTTTCTTCCAGCTCTCCTCCCTGGTTTCCCACCACCCCCTCTTGGCCCAGCGCCAGCCTTCCCTTGAATTCCTTGCATCTGGTCAGTTCTGGGAAACGCCCACGCCAAGACCGTCCAGCAGGCCACAGGAAACAAAGCCTCTTGGTTTCTGCAGCAGCTTGATGAAGGACAGTAGTCACTCTTAGGAGGGCTCTGGTTAGATCAGTGGGGTGTTGTGGACTTTCTAAGAATTGTTTTTTGAAAGCCTCATTAAATAAGCCTCCAACTGGTTTTGTGTTTAAAGGAAAACTTATGGTTCTCATCCAACACTTCGTTCTGTTTGTTACTACTGACTTTACAAAACAGTTGTCTCAAGTTTGCTCTTTCAGTTCCTCTATAAAGTGTTAGTCTACATTATGTTTACAGCTTTCCTAAAATGTATTTCATAATCTCCTTTTAAACCAGCTGCTCAGACCCCACCTGGTGATCATGGCAGCAATATCTACCAGTCTTTCCTGATTCTTAAGAAGGACATTGGGACTACTTAACACCTTTAAGTGTGTGGTATTCTCTCAAGGTTTCTTTTTTTTAGGACTCGTCAATGACTCACTCTTGTCCTCAGTTCAGCAAGTGAATGAACAACAAAGGGAGACCTGTGAACAGAAAAGCAGTAGATGGTTTCTGCTTTGATTTATGGAATCGCCTTAAAAACCTGGCTGCAGAAAATGTAGTTGATATTTTTAGTGCATGATTTCATGTATCTGTAGTGTTGGGAAGACAAAGGGTTTGACATCAGTTAAATGAGTCATAGTGATATATTTTTTTTACATGCAGAATTGACATATTTTATGTTAAATTGTTTTCTAATTTAACCTCCTTACTGCAGTTTTTATTATTGGGTGTCAGACCACAGGTCAGGTTCGTTGGTTTCAAAAATCAAGTCTCAGMTCCTATAATTCTTAATGTCCATCCATCCATCCATTTTCTTCCGCCTATCCGGGGTCGGGTCGCGGGGGCAGCAGCTTCAGAAGGGAGGCCCAGACCTCCCTCTCCCCAGCCACTTCTTCCAGCAAGGCGTTCCCAGGCCAGCCGAGAGACATAGTCCCTCCAGCKTGTCCTGGGTCTTTCTCGGGGCCTCCTCCCGGTGGGACGTGCCCGGAACACCTCACCAGGGAGGCGTCCAGGAGGCATCCTTACCAGGTGCCCGAGCCACCTCAACTGGCTCCTCTCGACGTGGAGGAGCAGCGGCTCTACTCTGAGTCCCTCCCGGATGACCGAGCTTCTCACCCTATCTCTAAGGGAGAGCCCAGCCACCCTGCRGAGGAAACCCATTTCGGCCGCTTGTATCCGGGACCTCGTTCTTTCGGTCATGACCCAAAGCTCATGACCATAGATGAGGGTAGGAACGTAGATCAACCGGTAAATCGAGAGCTTCACTTTCTGACTCAGCTCTCTCTTCACCACGACGGACCGGTACAGTGCCCGCTTTACAGCAGATGCTGCGCCAATCCGCCTGTCGATCTCCCGCTCCCTTCTTCCCCCCATTCGTGAACAAGATCCCCAGATACTTAAAATCCTCAACTTGACGTAGGGCGACCCCCCTGACCCGGAGAAGGCGCTCTACCCTTTTCCGGCTCAAGACCATGGCCTCGGATTTGGAGGCACTGAGCCTCATCCCGGCCGCTTCGCACTMGGCCGCGAACCGCTCCAGCGAGAGCTGCAGATCTCGTTCCGATGAAGCCAACAGGACCACATCATCTGCAAAAAGCAGAGATGCGATCCTAAGGCCACCAAAACGGATCCCCTCAACACCTCGGCTGCACCTAGAAATTCTGTCCATGAAAGTAATGAACAGAATCGGTGACAAAGGGCAGCCTTGGCSGAGTCCAACTCTCACCGGAAACGAACCCGACTTACTGCCGGCAATGCGGACCTTAATGTCTTGATGAATATTAATAGTTTAACTAATCACTGTCTTTGTAATGGTACTCTTTTGTGTCACTGTTCTGTGTTGGCTAATAGGAATGCATTTCCTTAAAATGAGATTGATGACTTTGCAGTCACAAATAGAAACAGAATAATTTGTAATTAGAGTAYTACACATCTTTAATTGAATGTACTGATTTCTTCTATGAAAAATACAAAAAGGTAGAGAATAAACATTATTTTACTAATAGATAGCTGTATCAATCAATAATAATATAGCTGTTTATTAATTAAACAAGTACTAAACTTTTTTATTAGTAAATTATGTCATTTTTTATCATACGGATTAATGCTCTAATCCAGAGGTGCCCAAAGTGGGTCCCACGGGACAAAACTGGCCCGCCAAGCCATTTGATTTAGCCCACCAGCAGTTGCAATGGTTACTAGTTTGTAATCCGTTGTCCTATGTAGGAACACAGTATTTCCACCTAAAGCCGTTTATAGTGCAGTTAGTCAAAAACAATGGCCACCACACTAGCTTTTTTAAATCAAAAATAAAAGGACTTTACATAAGAAGTWTTTGTATTTCATGCATTATATTATTGCAGTTGGCCCAGAGCCCCCAGATAGATTTTCATTTTGGCCCTCTCTAAGAAAAAATTTTGGGCACCCCTGCTCCAATGGTAAGAAAATGTAGTTAACTGTTCAGATTAAATAAAACTCACTGTTATGTTTAAACTGCTTCATCCTAATTGTACACATAATTTGTCTGTTTGCCCTTGCTTTCAGCTTTTGGAGGTAAAATATGTAGTTCAGTGGGAGACACAATTCTTGGTCAAATGTGGATAAAATCTGTGAGCAGGTAAATTGCTCTGCTGCTCTGTTTCACTTCATATAAAATAATAAAAATACAGAWATGATGATCCTTGTATTTATGAAATATAGAGATGACTTCACCTGATCGCTCACTGGGCACACAGTGCTATGAAGAAATATAACTCTTTTCTGCCTCTGTGCTTCCATCTTTCTGTGTGTCTTATTTTCGCTCTGTATCTTTTTCTTCCATTATTTTTTTCCCACTGGGGTTTGTCTTCCTTAGACTTTCTGTCTTTCCACAAACACGGCGAGTTTGTGTCCAGGTGAAGCAGGAGCTGTTAATCTGGTAATCCACAATCAATACCAGTCTTATCTCTTTCCTTCAGCTAAAAGTGGCCTATCTGATAATTATATTTTCCTCTCCATGTCTGTAATAGGCTGTCCTTTCCTTTGGTGCTTTGCTGTGATTCATGAGATTTTCTCGTTGGAATCGATTCAGCTTGACTGCATGTATGGCTGCTTCCAGATGTAAAAGTTAAAAAAAAAATCCAACAATGTGATATTAACCTATTTAATACTTAAGCATCATCACTATAATTGAAGAAAGTACTCAGTACACTCAGTTAAACTGGATCATGTCTGTCTTGTTATCATGGGGGGCTTAAACTTTGCATATCTTCAGCAAAACTTTAACACCATTCTCAGGCTTTAAGACAAGAAAAGCCACAATTTCCATGACGACTTCCAAACACAACAATCAAACAAAGTTTTTTTTTCCAGCTCTGACAGCGGCCTTTGCATTTAAAACTCACAGCGTGATTTAAGTTGCATTAAGCAGAKCATTTAAGGAGAGAAATAGAACTAACCACAGGCTGTGCCCGTGCTAAAACTGATTATAAGTTTCACTTTTTAGGATAGTTTTTGTGACCACGATGAAGAGAAAATGAAAGTTCCTCAGTGACTAATGGACTCAATCAGTAAAACAGTAAATCACTTCAAAGATAAAATCCAAAAACTGTAGACTATGGAAAAAAATATTTATCTTTTTTTTACTTTAGCATAAAAATGTGTTTTAGTAAATATTCACATGAAAACACACTTACAGAAAAGTCTTAAAGCATTTATATCTTAGAGTATTTCTTTATTTTAACCTTCYAAGAAACTCTTGCACCGCATGCATTTTTGTCCATGTGGTGCCAAGTCCCAGGAGGTTCAACATAACTGAATTTGGAATAATGCTGATAAATTCAATTTAAATTCAATTCAAAAATACTTTATTGATCCCAGAGGGAAATTAGGTAAATGTGTTCACCAACAATATTGTCGCCATGTTTTATTTCTAGCTTGTCAAATGATGTCAGTGACAACTTCCCTGTTACAGTACCTGCACACAGAAGCTCCACATTCTCTGCAAAACCACAACCGTGGAGTCCCCCTCCTTAATAAATCTCCATTTAACCCCCCGACGTTTCTGCCAGAAATATGTAATTAGGGTATTGTTATCTGAGAAGTGGATGTTAACTTTGACGGTTTTTGTGAAATGCTCTGAAGTGTAGCAAATAAAACCGAGGAGCAACCTGATTGCAGTGACGGGTGTATTTTCAGATGTAGAAATTGCCAAAATTGACTTGTTCTCACTCGAGTAATTTCATCTTGAAGTCTCCGGTTGCAATTTTTTTTTTCATTGCTCACYGAGAACAGTTTCAATCAAAACTGTGCTGAAATGCCGATTGAATGAAAAATTAGGCCCTTGAATGTGTGAAGGCTGCACCATTGATATGCTGTTAAGAAATTTTCTTCAGTTACCTGTAAATTTATTTGGAGGAGAAAAAAAAAAGATTAGCGAGGCTGTTGTGAGAGTTTCTTTTGATCGCACGAGCAAAGCTGCATGCTGCTTTCAATCAGGTTAATTCTCTCTGACATGACCAAATGTTTTTGTTCGTGATTTAATTTTGTTAAAACCATTAATTATAATGATTTATTGTTGCATAGAGGAACATAGAAGTTGATTTTCCCTTTAATCACTACGTAATAAAAGTTTGTTTTGCATTATGTGATGTCATGTTAAAGGAGAAATATCCTTTTAAATCCTTTTTCACATTTAAATCATTCATTTGGGGTCTATATAAAGAGGAACTGCAATGCTTTGGTTTGAATTCCTCCTTATTGTAACTCCACAAGCCCCTCTTTCACCCCATTTTCTGAACTGTGTCTCAGATCAACTCGTTTCGAGGCTGTCTCTTTAAATCCAGCTTCCAGACCGGTCCACTGTAGTTTAATAAAGGGGTTTACGACTATAAACCTGTGCAGGAATTTTTATTTACAAACTAATTAAAAGATGTTAAGAAAGGAAGGCTTGTCCATCCAGCCTTACGTGTCGGAGCCAGAGTCTGACCCAGAGTCAGGGGTGAATGAAGACGACAAAGTTGGTAAGTCCAGACTTTAACTAGAAGTTCCATCACAAATACTAACGCAGTGGCTCAGAAAACGTCACAGAGAAAACTGAACGAGTTGAAAAATATGACCCAAACAGAATATAAAGRTATCTGTTCAGCACCGGGACAAACTAAGTTCAACTTTTCTGCACTCCTACAGACTCCGAGTACACAACTAATATATAACGGCTTCAAAAGTGGATATTGCATGATATGTCTCCTTTAAAGCAGGACAGTATTGTTTTTAAACCAAAAGTTTTTTTGTTGTTGTTGTTTGACACACACATGTAGTACTGTGCAGAGCARAGGTTTTAAACCACCAAAGTCTTCATATCTTCTTTCCAGGAGCTAAAGGGAAAAAAATAAAGAATATAATGGTGGCTGTTGTATTGTGAGTGGCCCTGTGATGGACTGCGACCTGTTCAGGGTGTACCCCGCCCCTCGCACTGTGACTGCTGGACAGAGATGTAAAGTAACTAAGTACAAATACTTCTTCACGGTACTTAAGTAGAATTTTTGGGTATTTGTACTTTACTTGAGTAGTTATTTTTCAGCCTACTTTTTACTTCTACTTCTTACATTTTCACACAATTATCTGTACTTTCTACTCTCTACATTTTTTAAAAAGGCCAAAAGGAGAAAGTTGTTACTTTTATTTTATTTTTGCTTGTTTTCATTCCAGCTTATTTTAAAAAGTAAATACTATCCATATAAACTGTGCCGCTTACATAGAGTGAATTTAATTGTGGTTGAATGAGAAGTATAAATATATAAAACTCTGATACCATATTAGTTTGTACACAAACAAATCATGTCACACTCCAGCAGGACATAATCATTAAAATCAAAGGACTGTACTTAGGAAGTATTTGTATTTCATGAATTATATTATTGCATTTGGCTGCAGCCCTCAGACAGATTTTCATTTTGAGGAAAAGTTTTGTGCAGCCTTGATATCTGTATATAAACTGAAACAGCTGAACTAGTTCATCCTAAATTTAACATAAATTAATTATTTTATTGTAATATAGTCATTTCTGCAGTTTTTAGGGAGGTCACCTCCTGATAAATGTCAGAAAATCTAACTGCTCATTTTAAATCAATACTTTTAATACTTAAGTACAAAACATATCAGATACTTTAAGGCTTTTACTCAAGTAATATTCCTAAAGGAGACTTTAACTTTTACCAACGTTGTTTTTTGGTAAGATACTTGTACTTTTACTCAAATATAACTTTGTGGTACTTTATACAACACTGCTGCTAGATACAGTATGAGCACCAGTGATGCCCGTGGCCCTAGAAAAGGAATAAACTAGTATAGATAATGGATGTTGTATTGTGTTTTCGCTTTTCCATGTTTTCAAGATGTATGTTAATCCTTGACCCTGACGTTATATTCCAAATCTGCACTTTAAGTGTAATTTTTGTTGGTTCATTAATTGTAATGTGATAAATAAATTGTCAGGCACATGTTACTGCGCAAATGGAGAACTGTGAAACTTTAGGAGTAAACAGAGCACATCGGTATGGAGACACTGTGTTCCAGATGGCAGCTCCCTGAGCAGCCAGTAGGGGGAATCGACTGCTTGCACTGGAACTAACCTCTCCAGTCTCCACTCCTCTCCTCAGCTCCCCCCCCCCCCCCCCCCCCCCCCCGCGTTCTCTCATGTTGTGAAAACGCTGCAGCCCGCTGGTCTGTGTCTGGATCCCTCACTCTCACAGAGCTGCTCAAGACCCTCCCACCGGCTGGGCTGGGGGGAAGGAGGAGGCAGTCTGCTCKGCTTGTACCATCGGATGAGTCCCCYTTACCACCCTGTCAGTGTGGTGGAGAAGGAGACAGAGAGAGGCTGAGTGACAGAGAAAGTGCACGCGAGAGATGCAAGCTGCTTAGAGAAAGCCGAGGAAGAATAAGGAACACGTTTTGCACGAGCAAAAAGGAGGAGGATCGCAGACGAGGGACTCTGTCTCCTCTGGGCACCCAGGACACAGTCACTGTCTTTTTTCCCCCCACTTGTCTACAGCTGGAACTGAGTGGATTGGCTTACCCAAGCAGTGGATTTTTTTTTTAAATATATGCTTGTGCCACATTTAGAAACTGGGATCATTTCTCTTTTATTCGTGCTCCTGCTGACTCTGCTATAGACTGTGATTGTTCTCTGTGTCTGTACTACGTTCTYGTGTTGTGATCCTGCTCCTCAGACAAAGTGCATCTGTTGCCAACTGGCACTGGGGAGATCTTCCTCTGACAAGCAGGACAGTGCGCAGCCATCGTCAAATCACACTAGAGAGAAAGTCTGTCTGTGTGTGTGTTTGTGTGGATGTAAGAGAGGGGGGAAGACATAGTGAGGGGGAGTAAGAGCGAGTTAAAACCCTGGCAAGAAAAGACTGGAGTGAAACAGCTGAAACAGAGAACCTATACGTCCTTTCCCGTTCTCCTTACCGTTCCTTTCTTCCTCCTCTCCCTCTCCTTCTTAGGACTGCCAGAGCTACTGCCACCTGCACCTCTTCTCTTTCTTCTTTCCCTCTACCTCACCCTCACTATCCGTTAGCTGCCGCCGACAGACACGCCACTCTTGGTTTCTAGCACTTGAGGAAATATTTCTATTGATCCAGCAGCGAGTGGGCACCTGCCTGATACCAAGTCTCTGAGCGAGTGAGGGGGGGGCAGCCGACGACGAGAGCTTCTTGATCCAAGGCGGACCTTCTCCAAACCACAGGTCTTCTCTCTACAGGACCAGCTTTTGGTGCAAACAGCAAGGACTGGAATTGCACAGCCTCTCTGTTGCCTCTGTCACATTGCTAGCTACTTGGCAGCTCTCGCCCCCCCCACAACCCCCCTCCCGTGTCACCATTCCCTGCCTCAGTGCTAAGGATTCCAGCTACATGGGCAAGCGATTGGAGCAGCAGCCAATGTACCCTCAGTACACCTACTACTACCCCCACTATCTCCAAACYAAGGTATGCTGATCTTCTGCTCCTCTTTAATTCCTCAAACTCCCTCATCTGCTACACTCACTCACTTTTGTACCGTCTCCCTCCCGCCCTTCCTCATCCTCAAGGACCCCTCCTTCTTCCTCCTCTAATTCACCCCTCTCCACATCACCGTCTTATCTCTCACAAGAGATGGGATTTGGTAGATAGCTGGCCTTGGCTGTGATGGTTTTAGGTGGCTGGCACTTCTTGGAGGTTGGACGTCTATGTTACTGTGTGCATGCATGTGTGTGTGTACCCATCACCGAGGGGATGATCAAGGATAAGAAATCAAGGATGAAGGCTTTGGGCTACTGTTAGTCCACACAAGTAGACCGTAACTGAAAGCTGTCCACCATTCACCYCTTCCATATGAGGAAATTCAGACATTTTTAATCACAATTGCCAATTCACAGCATTTTTCTTATCCAGACACACATTAGACAAATGAAAAAAAAGGATCAAAATTTAATTTACTAATGAAGTATTTTCATGCTCGATGTGGTCTATTGTTTAAAAGCTTAACTGCCACTTTTCTGATCAAACTAATTACAGTACGGATTTTTAGATTCACATTAAAACTGAAATGTGTTGTTGTAACGAAGGTAATGAGCCCCTGTTGATGGTTTGGTTGTGACACTGACCAGGCATGGTGTGGGCTGCCCATGTTTGTTCTAGCTGTAGTCTGCATCAGCGCCTCTGGGATGRAAGCCCAGGCCGGGGTCCTGACGGCTGCCAGGACGCTGGCTGGGCACGCTACCCAGACATCATCAGGGGATTAAAATGGAAGCCTTTTGAGGATTACTCTGTTTTATTTTTCCTTTTTTTTTATCACAATGTGCAACACTAACTTCTGTCCAATTTTGTGACATTAGGATGTAACGCGGCGGCACAACAAACTGCAGCTGTTGAAATAAAACACATATTTTATGTCTCATTTTGTTTTTAGTTAATGTTTGATCTTTTCTAATACTTGATCTAAATGTACCCTCTGCMCCTGAGTTTTCAAGAAGTTGGTATTTGATCATCAAATTGATCCTATTCAATATTTTTTGTTAAATTTGCTCAATAAAACACATTTACACTAAACAACAATCTACTGTACTACAAAAACTGTCATTCTTACCAAGTTTTAAAATCTTATATCCAGCCAAAAAGTATTTTTGATCTTGTTTTGAGACTGATTTACTAAACAAGAACTGATTGTGTAAGAATAATAATCTTGTTTTCAGAATGTGTAAGATTATTTGTCTTAGTCTGAAAATTTGACTAAAATTAGGTAAAATATTACTGCCATTGGAGTAAGAAAAGATTACTTGGTAAGATTCTTGAAATAAGAAAAAATTGAGTCAAATCAAGTATTTCAAGAATCTTAACAAGTAAAATTTTCTTATTCCATTGGCAGAAATTTTTGACTTAATTTGAGTCAAATTTTCAGACTAACAAGACAAATAATCTTACACATTCTGAAAACAAGATTATAATTCTTACACAATCAGTTCTTGTTTAGTAAATCAGTCTCAAAACAAGATCAAAAAGACTTTTTTATCTGGATATAAGATTTTAAAACTTGATGGACAGTTTTTGCAGTAAATTAGAATGTGCCAACTTGACATGTTGTGTTTATTTTAAAGTGGAATAGAAAACTCTGTCTGTCGCAGATGATGACAGATTTTTTNAGATTACTTGGTAAGATTCTTGAAATAAGAAAAAAATTGAGTCAAAGCAAGTATTTCAAGAATCTTACCAAGTAAATTTTTTTTACTCCATTGGCAGAAATTTTTGACTTAATTTGAGTCAAATTTTCAGACTAACAAGACAAATAATCTTACACATTCTGAAAACAAGATTATTATTCTTATACAATCAGTTCTGGTTTAGTAAATCTGTCTCAAAACAAGATAAAGACTTTTTGGCTGGATATAATGTTTTAAAACTTGATGGACAGATTTGCAGTAAATTAGAATGTGCCAACTTGACATGTTGTGTTTATTTTAAAGTGGAATAGAAAACTCTGTCTGTCGCAGATGATGACAGATTTTTTTCTTTGACAGGGCTCCAACAAAAGCAAACCTTCACTTAAAATACAATATCACTGAAGATGCACGTTAAAGACACATTAAAAAGGGGACTGGTAAAAGCAACTGTTAAAAGGATGTAAAAGTAGTTCGTCTTTTAAAAAAMCAATGAAAGGAAGATGGTTTTTATTCTTTTCCATGGGAACAATTGCACMTCCAGCTGGGGAGGACCTGACTGCAGCCCCACCTGGCAGTCCACWAGCTCCTCTGCTGATTTATAGTTTAATACATTTGTGCTGCTACCACATGGCTTCCCTCTGTCCTACCTCCTTCCCTGCCCCCCTCCCCTCCTCATATCTCAGAATTGCTCATCTTTGGGGCCTCTCAATCAACTCGTGTCTCTATTCTCCCATGCTCTTCCCTCTTGCCTTTTTTTTTCTTTCCACCATTTCCATCTCTTATTCTCCGCATCCCCACTCGGTTGCAACAGGACCTCCCATCTCCCTCCTTCGCCTGAGCTGCAGTTCACTCCCAAGGTCAGCGCAGATTCAATCTTGCCATCGTCAGCATTTGATATATCCTTGAGCGAGCCATTAAGGTCTTGTGTGTGTATACGTGGGGGGTGAAGGTTGTGGGGGAGGGGGGCACATTCAGTTCTGTGTGGAAACTGTCTGGCAGTCAACGTTCGGATTCTTTTTCATGGTTAGATCATGTGGCCTTGTGGGTTAATGTGACAGAGGGTCAGTAGGAGAAAGGGAGCTGGGAGACGGGCCAGAGTGTTGGGAAACGTAGCCAAGAGGGCTGTGGAGTGCAGTGTCACGCTCTCATTAATGATCATCGATGGCTCGATTACTAGGAGGGGGGAATAGCCTTGGCTGCCACGTTAAACCACTTGACAAAATCACACGGTAGTCTCTTCTGCCATGCTGTGGCACAGTATATATTTATATTGAATCAGTTTTGTTACACTAAGTCCACTCCCAAATCCCACAGGTCCGTCTCATCGTCATCACTGCATTGTCGATGTGTGGCCTCAGGCTCCTTTGGGGCATATTTAAGGAGCATAAATATCCAGTTAGGTCATAAGGGGAAATAAAAATGGTTCATTTTTCCTACTTTGACCTCTCTTTGGCAGTTTTCCTGCAAATCTAACCATATCTGACTGCTACGGATGATGTAAAGAAAGTAACTAAATCCTTTGATGACAGTCTGAGAGAATAACTCGAGGAGCGTCTRTAATTTGGGCTCCCTTTGTGTGACATGTTGTAATGTGATATGTGTCCAACATGTGCGAGTCAAGCCAAATTAGAATGTGAAAGTCAGAGAATGAGATGAAACAATAACATTTGGCTTKGTATTGATTAGTGCGGTGGGGCGTAGCATGTGCTCCTCTTTAGCTGAATTATTGATTCTTGAAAGGGGATTTGTGTGTCTTTGTGTATGTGGCTTTTATACGAGGTTATAGCTGCAGGGAGCTGGCAGGATGTTGCTTTGATGAAAGGATCCTTTAAAGACCTTATTTCTGTCTATTCTCCAGATGATCGGTTCTTGAAGTTGTTTGCCAAAATCCAGACTTGCCTTTTGATGTAAAACTGATGGCAGTGGCTGGTGGCAACTCGCTATGAATGCAGCTTTAATGATTGGTAATTGATGGGCATCCTAAAGAATAAAATCACTCTGGAATAATTAATGCAAAGCTAAGCATAGCCCCTTCTCTCACCCATGGGAATAATAACAGCATACAGATAATTTTTTTCCTTAATGATTGTGTTGCAAGACGAGTCATATTTTCAACAAAACTAATGTCTGTTAGTTTTAGTCCAGATGTCATTACAGATATAAGGGAACCTTCATTTTACTGTTAATTTCCAATGACTACGTTCTGTAAATCCTCACTCATTCATGATACCTAGTTTGCTTTCCGGTGGCTGAATTATATAGCCTACCTGATGCTGCTGTGCCCTTGTTCTGTTACACCCCTGATAAGCTAGGTCATTACATGCTTAACGTCAGCCATCAAACGGTGCACACACACAAAAGGACACACAACCTCTGTGGCTGGGATGTGGGAGYAAGCGGGGCTGTGTTATAGTCAGAACCGAATCTGAGAAGCCGAAAGGGGAAGATTGAGGCCGATTTAGCAAAGCCTAATGTCCCTGGTCCTAAGTAAACACTAGTCAATGGAGCCTTTTGAGAGGATCTGTGCTTGTGTCTGCCCATGCCAGAGGCACTGTTTATATGTTTAATTCTTTATAAATGGAGAAGGCAATAGAGGAAAGGGTTGTATATGTGAATAAAAGAAGAACAGAGTGAAGTGTGGGTGTTATGGGAGGGAAGGGCGAGTTAAAAGCAAGGAAAAGGGTTTGGTTACACTACACGGGTTGATCCATTGTGCTACAGAAATAACCGAGCAATCCAAATTTTCCTTTAATGCCTCAACAGAGGAAAGGAGAAACGGACAACAAGGAGGAGGCAAATTTATGTAGACATGAACAGCAGGAAAAATCAAACAACAAAGAGCTCATATTCCCAAATCTTTTATTAAATTGGTCATGCGTGGCAGAAACTTAGCTTGCTCAGTTCCCGTTCTGCTGATGGGAATCAATCTGCTTTGAAGAATTCATCAAGCACTTAGAGGGCTGGAGAAATGTCGGTCTTAAATTACATCGACCAAAGTCCATCACAGTTTTGAGCCCGGGACAATATGTTTTTATTATTACCAAGACTCGGTAATGAAGCTCATTTCCTTTCTTGTAATTCTTGATGTGCTCTTCACAACCGACTGCACGGAACAAAATACCACCACCGCCTCGCTGTAAATGAACCCATCACGTGTTTTCTCAGAGCTCACTCAAATCAGCCGAAGTTCTGGCTTGTTTTCTTTGTTTGTTCCTTTCGTCTTCCATTTCGAATGGTTGACAAGCGGTTTTGGTAATGMATAACCATTTTGCTTGTATCTGATTGTGTCTAAACTGTAAATCTGTCAGTAAGTTGTGAGGAGAATTCAATCTATGTGGTATGGTCTTGATTCTACGTGCACAGACATACACATAGCAGGGAGCGCTCTTAACCCTTCTCATCTGTCATCTGACAGCCCAGCCCTATCTCCACACCCATACATTAAGCTTGTGTTTGAAATAGTGCTTCGCATGGCCTGTCACAGAGTACACCACAGAGCTTGGTGCTAAGACCTGGCCCTCCATTCGCTAACACATACATCTCATTTAAGCTTTTACCAGAGTGCTCGCTCAAGATTGCTTTCCATTTTGTTAAAAGAGGAGAAGGAGAATCATTTTTATGTTCTGTGGAATTTAGCTGTAATGATGTGAGGTGGAGCCTGATCAGTATTACTGGGATGCATGGTGGGATTTAAACATTGCATGGCCGTGGATAACAGATGGGCATAAGAATGAATTCACCTTAATACAATCGCAAAATGTTGTTGTTGTTGTTTCACTTTATCCATTTCATTTGTAACACAAATTAAAAAGTACAAAAAAACATGCAATCAAAATAAAATCAAATAAAACGAAAGGCAGCAGAAGAATAAGTCTTATATCTGCCCCTTTTTATAACCAAAATATGTTCAAAAGAAACGTAAAATACAACAAAAATCAAAACACCTTAAAACACTTAAAAATGAACTAAAAACAACATTTTGAACACCAACTCGAACAACAATTTGCATGAATTCACTTATACTTCTCCATATTTCCTCAGAATACTAGTTTTGATCATTCTCTTCAACAAGGATCTGGCATTTTTAACCTCATCTTCCAGGCTGTTCCACAATCTTATTCTCTGGATTAAAGTGGATTGCTCCGTCAGGCTCATACGAAACCAGGGTTTCACAAACCTTTTGAATCCCTTAAGATAATAACAGCTCTCTCTTTAACAAAATTTACTTGGATGTTGGAAGGTAACACACCTTTATGAGCTCTGTACATGAACAGCAAAATATTATAATCGACCAAATCATAGAATTTTAATAACTTCAAGTCATGAAACAATAAGATGGATGGTTGTGATTTTTTCTAGTTATAATTCTTATAGCTCTTTTCTGTAAAGTAAAAACAGGATTTTTGATAGTTTTACAAGCTTTACCCCAAAAATGTGGAACAATTAAAGTATTATACAACATAAACAGTGCTTTACCATTGAACAGTTCTCTCACTTTGTACAGGACTCCAATAGATTTATATGATTTTTCCATGTCAGTTTTTCATCAATAATGACACCTAGATGAGTCAAAATGTGGCATTTATAACATGCATGTTGTAAATGGTCTAGTATACGGTCTTAATACCAGGTCAAGCAGTTGTTCTCTGCAGTAAGTTTGAGTTTTTCCAATTGTCCTTGAACAAGTCACAGGACAAAGCACTTGCTTATAGACTGGAGGTTAGTGTGGGTGGGAAAAGTGCATTCATGATGAATGTCCAASGTATTAAATGATATGCTTGGTGGTGGAGTTCTTGCCCCAGGGATTGTCGTCTCTGAACTCACCTTCCCTGACCATCTGGAGATAGCTGGCGACTCGAGTCTGTTCTGTRAAAATGAAGGCAGTCCTACCTGTGGGGCGAAATGTTGCACAAGGAGTGAATGACGGTGCAGTGAATGCGTTGAGTTCTTTTTAACCAGAAAGACTGGTTTAAAATAGAAMATAAAACACAAAACCTCTCTTTCTTTTTAAAAAAGAGACATGAGCATTAAATCAGCTTTACTGCTCAATTAAATTTTAACGACTGGTGATCAATAGAATGCACAAGTGTATACTAAATATTGGATTGCACAAAAAATGATAATATTGTGCACAATATCATTATCAAAAAGGAACAAACAAATACATTATCTGTTTCATTAAACTTTCACTTCCTTTAATGCCTACACCTGGTTTATAACAGAAATCAATGTTTCAGTATTGAACACGGCGTGTTTTAAATAAAACTTACAGAACATGAAAAAGTCTGCAATTTAATTTGCATTACATGAATCTAATCTTATATATCTCTCACTTAAATAAAAATAACTAATATGTCAAAACCAGTTACAGATACCTGGAATATAAGTGTGGTGATTAAATGTAAAAACAGCCTGCCATACTTGTAAGCTTCCGCATGTTGCTGAAAATGATCTGCTGCACTACCAGAGAGCAGAAGCTGATTGTTTTATTAGAAAGATGGACTTGAGAGCAAGCAAAAGTTCACATCTTCCTTTCATCTCCGCTTTCAACAAAATATTAACTCACTTTTGGAGAACGTTAGAAAAAAAATCTATCAGAATTGACTCCTATAATTAATACGACCACTCGACTTTATGAATGGGGGTGTGTTAGGTGAGGCAGTCGGTTCTGGCAGGCTGCCCTCCTTGTAGGGGAAACACTGGAAATCTAGACAAAAGACKAGTTTAAATATGGTTTTACCACAAATACACTTTCATTGCAATAAATGAAAAATACTATTCCATGTTTTAAATCTTATGCTGTCTTGTTGAACATAATTTCATTATTTTAATACTTTTCAGTAGGGCTGCCACAAACGATTATTTTAATAATCAATTAATCACCGATTATTTATTCGATTAGTAAACTAATCAGATCATACATTAATTGAATATAAAACATACAGCTTATCATGTCAGAATGCAGCTGCTATTATATAACCATGGTTAGATTTTAGCTATATGCTAACTAAAAATAAATGCTGTGGAAGACAAGTTCTGCTCTGCAGATATTGCAC
>NW_013952500.1:869159-888419 GCF_001266775.1 Austrofundulus limnaeus | reverse complement strand
ATTAATCGATTATTAAATTAGTCATCGATTATTTTAATAATCGATTAGTCGTCGATTGATCGATTAATCGTGGCAGCCCTACTTTTCAGTCCATCAGGTTTGTTTGACTCAAAAGTTTGAACTTTTCTCTACAACAAGCCGAMAGAAAACCTCATGATGGGATGGGGGTTTTTGTGTGTTTTCAGAGAACAGAGAGAACGAGTCATGCAGAGACAACAGAAAGAGAAACAGAGGGAGAGACAGGAAAGATGTTGCTTCAGATTTAAAGCCAGGATGAAACGAGACACATGATGYGCCCCTCAAACCCACCAGTGCAGCAGGACTCTACAAATACACCTGCTTTTTCCCCCCTCTGTTGTTTTTACTAGCCCTTCTTTCTGGAACACAGTATCTGCCTGGAGCTGTCTGGTCTGGCCCTCTGTTTCGCTCCCCTGCCTTACTGGCGAGGGACCTGCTTTGTGTTTTCATGCTTTATTTTACATCTCTCCTTTTGCTTCTCAAAATAGTGGAATAAAGTCTCAACTTTTTTGCCTCTTTTCATCTTTGAGTGTTTATGTACCCCTTCATTTTTGCTCAGATCACACTTTCTTGTTTTTTTTTTCTTTTCTTTTTTTTTTTTGCCAACACTGCCTTCATCTCAGTTCTCTTTCATGTCGTCCCTCTTTATAATTACTCATTCCCATCCTCCATCTCCTTTGCATGCCTCTTGCTCTACTTCCGGGAGCCCCTGCTGTCAGTTGGGCCTGGTGTCCTGCCATCTGTGCAATATGCCAAAAGTGACTGGAGAGACACCTTCAGTGTTAACCCCTTAAATACATCAGCTCTCATCAACCGAACAGAACAATGTTTGGATCATATTAAAAATTTAAAAAATGCTTAATCACTTTTATAATTACATAACTATTGTTAGAACTTTGAAAGGCGAGTTTTGTTTTTAATTACCTCCGCCAAGGGGGAGGTAATGTTTTCGGTCGTGTCTGTCGTTCTGTCTGTGGACAACATTACTCAAAAACTTGCAGACGGATTGTCATGACATTTTTACCACATGTGGGTACTGGGCCAAGGAACATACCTGTAAATTTTGGTATACGGGAATTTTTTTCTTTTAACACTCTGAGATAGGCAAAGCTGTGATGCTTTCACAGGGCTTCTGTAAAAAAACAGTGAGCTGGATTGGACAGCACGGACTTCAAACTTTATAAAAGTAATGTTAAAACCACATTTAATGATGAATAATTTTTGCCATAATATGCGCATTTACAGAACATTTTGTGACCAGGAAGTGCGTGACTGCACCATGAAACCTATTTTACCCATTTCCTCAAACACACCCCATTTCCGAATCAACCAATCAAAACAGTTTCTCACTACTAGGCTTGTAAACAGAGAGCTGCCGGGCCTCAAAGTTTGGAGACGKGGGGAGCCAGGAAGCACTTTATAAAGAGAGTCAAACCATTACAAACTCATACAAGGGGATAAAACTGACGTTTTACATGGTGAAATGTGACTGATGAAAACTTAGGAGCTTAATCCGACACCAGTTTGACAATGAATAACGTCGGGTAACGCGTCTGACTTTTCTTTTTTTTTTCACATTGGACTCCACCGGGAAGAAATTCCGTGCATACTGCCTGCTTAAATGTTCACTACGTCAGAACGTATTCTGCAAATGTGTTTCCATCTCTGCTTTTGCTCATTTACTCTTACAGRATGGGGGAAATTGGTCTTGGCGGAGGTTTGCATTCTCCGAGTGCTTCTAGTTTCTGTTTGCTATCTCTGCATTCAAACTTTTTAAAGTTATTTTCCATGCTGCATGTTAAATTTAAATGTATTTAACAGCATCACATTGCAAATTTAAATAGCGCTTGTTTTGGTTCCTGTTCAGAAGAAGATGGGGGGATAATAAAAGGAGCAAACGAAGAGTCGGATCGAGACGGTGCAGCGAGCTCGGGATGTCTAAGCCATGTGTTTCAGAAGGATGAGGGAGCGGAAAGTAAATGCAACTTGTGAGAGGCGGTCAATCCTTGAGGCAGAGAAGGGCTTTTGTTGCTCTTGTGTAAAAGTAGCTTTCTGTTTCTGCTGCGTCTGCTGCCCTACMTTTTGGCCAGCACGGCTCACATGAAGATTACTCAGGTTGCTGGTGCAGGCAGTGGAAGGGTAAGACGAGGTGAGGAGGTTGGGCTGGAAGCTCRGCATGGCAGCATTTACTGAGTCAGACTAGGCCAGGGTAATTGCTCCTGCATTTTTAATGAGTGGCTGCTGCGTACACTTTGAGGAGCTGTGCACCAGAGGATCCCTGCATAGTTCATAGTGCAGCAGTGCTGCCTGTCTGCCCTCCTGACTGAGTTTAGCTGAGGAAGACAAAAAGCCTGATTTACACTGTTGTATCTTATCAGACGTAAATGTCTCTTCAAACAACAGGAGGTCCTGGTTGATCTTGTACAAACGAATTTCAAAATTACAAGTGTAGTGTGAATTTTATTACAGCGATCACACAAAATCCTTGTGTGTGAGTGTTTCAGTGCTGCTGATGTTCCATGTTGATCCAAATGACACAGACAGTTTTGTCATATGGTTTCAGCTAAGTACTGGGCTTAAATCCTAGTCTGCGGTCTGCCTCAACACCAGACACATGTTATGGTAAACTGAGAGCGCCCTTTTGGTGAAGAACTCACAATCAGAACTGTCTACGCTGTAGGCGGTAATGTGCATTTCATCAAAGTATTTTCCTGTAAAGGCTTGGAAAATGGCAGTGGTATTTTTCTATTCTTTTCCAATCARATCCATAATGAGAGACCAGAACACCACCTGCAGAGAGAAACACAGCAGGTAGGAAGATTGGTGGTGTCATTTTTCACTCTGATTTTTTCATTTACCTAATGATGTCATAGTCTGACAAATTAAAAATAAACTGCCTTGCATTTGCAGATATTTCTTTTAAGAATTAGTTCTTCACTCCTGCGTTATGCTTCAAATTGATAACCAGGTGTTGTCACTCAAACATGGAAGCTAACAGACTCCCTGGCTGCAGACATGCAAATGGTAGTGTAGCGTTACCACCGTGATTACAGTAGGAGGCCCCCGTTGCCCCTCTTCCAACAGGCTGCCTGCAACATTTACTCTACACAGCTGCATTAGTTGTGGCAGGCTCGATGAAAATACCGTGTCACGCATAGCTTGAAAAATGGCTCCGGAAAAAGCCAATTCTGCCATGAATGAGGATAAGCAAATAGGCATGAGGGCTTGAATGGCTGCCAGTCCTGTCAGATCCCCCCCCCTCCCCTCACCCAGTCACAATGAGCTCCTAAACAAATAAGAATATGTGCACCAATTTAGCGCAGCAGATGAACCTTGTGAAGCCTTGTCGAGCAAGTGGGGGATTACTAAGAGCAAACATTCCTTTCTCCCGGCTTTATTTGAGTTAAATGACTCAAGCCACCCTCTTAGATGCTGCCTGAATGGTTTCTTTGGCAGACTCTTCCACTGCTCCAGCTGCTTCTGAGGCTACAGCCTGCGCATATTAGTCAGTGTATGGAAAAACACTGAGTGGGACAGGTAGGCGGCATGAATTAGATTGCAAGGACACTGATGGAGAGAGCGAGCCAAGCCAGCGGAGTCACCAACCAGAATAAATTTAAAGAGAACGAACGGAGAAAGCCCTGGGCCTKATAAGACTCCAAGTGAAAGAGAGATTATTATTCTTCACCAGTAATTAGTGGCTCATAAACAGCCGGTGGCAACTGAATTTTAAAAGCGCCATTATGATGTGTGATCTCTCTACACAAGGCTTTTTTCCTCCCCTTTTTCACTACTTAATCATGTTGCCTCAACCGCATCAACTTTGTACAGACTGAAAGGGTTAGGTTTCAGGTTGTAGCAAGTGACTCCTTGAAAAAAAAAATGCAACTTTTTTTTTTTGAAAAGTTGGATGCAAAACTCTGGCTGACTGTATAGAACAAAACAAAAGGTTTCCTGCATCTGAAAGGAAAACAACCGGACGGAGTGTGTAGGAGATAAAATATGCACCGAGCTCAAGTGCTWTAATACATTCAGGACAAATCTCCCTCTCTGCTTTTATTTAAATATGCAAAATATTACCGGGACGAGTTTCATACAAATAAAAATCGTTGCACTTGTATATTTTCGGTTGATGAATGCTAATGTTTWTATCTTTCTGTATCGTCTTGTCCTTGGGCACTTGTGAAAATGTTCGAAAAAACAGAGGTTTTGGAAAAAAAAATGCAAGTTACTAATTCCCTGTCTGCTTTTTCTCTCTCATTAGCTGTCTTGAGTGCCCTGTGGAAGACTTGTATTCATTATTTATCTCTAGCCCCAGAAACAACAGCTGCATGCTTGTGTAACCGCCATATGTTGTGTTTTTCCCAACATATTGAGGGGACTGTTGTTATATAGGGAGCTTTATATCTGCCCATAGAGATCTGTTTACAGTCCTGTGAAGATGTGCAACACTTCAATTGTTTCCCAAGAGCTTATTTCCTCCCCCAAAACCATTAATGCAAGATGCAACAGAAGCTTCTACCAACAGTGAAATACTGTACATTGGGCACTTAATTACAGTGCCACCTTGCCTAGTATTTGCAGATGCTCCACCATCGCTGCAACATCATACGATGAGAAAGAAAGTCACATTAGAATTCAGCCAATAAAGCAATAAAACCCTGGTAGGAGCTGCAGTTGGTGGCATGCAGAGCAGAATCTGTCTGTTCAGCATTTTGAGCGTGCAATTAATCACTAAGCTGACATTACCCCGCAGTCTAGAGAACGTTGGATAAACACTTCGGTAATGATAAGTCTTCGCGCCCTACCGAAGACCCAGAGAAACTGTGAAGACAACTGTTGACACGTGTCTCTCTCACAAGTGTTTTGAGACACTTTGGCACAGTTATGAAGATTTTCTTTGGATACGTAATTCAAAAGATAATTTGTTTAGTTGAGTGATACTCTACAAAATCTTCAGACAGACTTACGTAGTGTTGAGCAACAGATTTRCAAGTTATTTTCACAATTTGTTTTAAGTAAATTACCTGTTTTCTGTTTAGCTCAGGAGTGTCAAACTCATTTTCACCTYAGGTCACACGGTGGCCTTCAATGGGCCAGTTTTTATTAACATTGACTAAATAAGAAATGTCACAATCCTTGTCTCATCGCTAAGGCTGAGCACCGGTAACAAACAATAACTGAGCTCTACGTGGTATTTCCTGCATAAAAACAATGTTTTAATATGTCCTCTTATGATTACTGAAAAGGATGACTTGTATGACCGACAAAATGTGAAATAAATAATACAGAATTACTATTAAAGTAAAAGTAAGAGTGTTTTACTCACTGTTCAGTTGTAGTAGTAATAGTTACCATCTTGAATTCTGGACGTTCCCACGTTCCAACAGGGAAACCCATCTATAATCGACATGTATTATGAGAGATGTAATGTATGGTCAATGCTTGCTTTAAAGCAACTTATTTTGGGCCTTGAGTTTGACACGTGGTCCAGCTCCTGTACCTGACCATTTTCAGATAAATGGAGTTTTGCTTGATCAACCACTGCAAAAATTTTAATAGTTTAAGCTTTAAGAAGTGGGAAAATGAACCAGTGTTTGGTCAACAAAGAACAAGCAAAATAAAAGAGAACCATTCTGAACGGTATCTTTATGTATTTCATAGAAAGTAGCCTTTGAAAGAACTACCAGGACTACTGTTTATATTCTGTCTGGAAACAAGACATAAGAAATCTGGCCCAAGACATACAAGACAATAACAGCACCAACCAATAAAAACGACAGCAGGATCTGTGTTCAGTCACTGTCCTTGTGCAGGATTCCTGGCTCCCACAGATGTGGATGTTGCATCTGTTCAGCCCCTACGTGTTTGTGTGTGTTTGTTTGGCAGCAGACATTTCTGACTGAATAATAGCTGCAAAGTGATCTGATATGCATGAAGCCTATTAGCCTTTTAGAGGAGATACAGAGAGAATCACTTGCTGTGTGTGATTTATTGTAACTGTAGTAGTAGGTGCCAAACGTGTGTGCTTGCTTTGCTCAGTGTTGAACACAGCAGTTCAGAAAAGGTCACAGAATGGAGCTTAAGGATGTTTTTAGAATTTTTTCCCTAAAGTTTTAACATTTTGAGATGTTTTAACCAAATTATTTTTACTTCTTTTATATTTGTGTTGGTAAGTGTGCCTGATTTTTTTTCCCGTTGTAAATAATAATTCTCTTTGCTAAATGACAAATGAAAAGTTTGAAAATGTCYTCATGAACGTCATCACAATGATGGGCAACAACCACTGCTTCTTTTTTTTTTTTGGATGGCCTCCCTTCTCCCCTTATAGCCATCCTCTCCACACCATTATGATTTTTTTATGAATTTTTTTTTATAAGTGAAGAGAAAATAGAGACAGAGAGAGAAGTAATTAGAAAGATAGAAAGACTGAAATAGCGATTAGGAGTATATTAAATATACACAAACAAAACACAGGACCACACACCCAACATCTGTCCGCTCACCTGAAAAATAAATGGATAAATACATAAAGGGCATATATAAAAATATACACATACCCATACATATACAAAGATATACTGTACATACTGTACATACATGCCTACATTCATAAATATTGTCCGTATAAACACATAGACATATATACACACTCAGTGACCTGTCAGAACCCCCCCGGATCAGAACACCTGCTTTTCTAATAATTTGACAGATATTTTTGCTCCTTAAAGGAGACATTGTGCTGCAATGCTTAGGTCTCAGTTCCTCCTTATTGTAGCTCCGCAAGCCCCACTTTCACCTCTTCTCTGAGGTTTTGTCTCMGATCAACTCGYTTTGAGGCTGTCTCTTTAAATCCAAACGAGGCGCTTTACACCCCAGTTTGATCGTGATCACTTTTCCTGTCATTCTCATTTTGTAACTACATCTCTATGAAAAAAGTGTTGTGTTCTTTGGCTTCTTTTTTTGGCTTCAATTTCATTAAATAAATAACGACAGATTATAATTTGTCCTGTTGACTTGACATCGAAAGCCACTTTAACTTAGTTAAAACCTGATAGGAACCAGATGCATTTTTAGTACTATTATTGCCTTATATGTAAAACTTTTGAACAGAAAGCAGCTATGCTTACTTTTTGCAGTGACTGTATAATTTTAGAAGTGACGTCAGTGACAGAAGGCAAGTGAATTACTCCTGTTGCTGGTGCCAAGGAATAACGTTCAGCTATCAAATAATCTAACCATACAGTTCAATTTAAATTTATTCAAACCTTAATTGAATGATTAGGTGTTTAAGAGAATGCAAATCAAATTACTCTAACGTAAAAAATACAATACCGGCATGTATTATTAGGCCCATACATAATGAGGCTGGGCGAAACATGAGTGGAGTGGACATTGAGCAGTGTCGAGGAGGGAAGCGGGGGAGCTGTATGTGAGGAAGGGTGGGAGTCCTGTCGAGTTCARTGAGTTCACGGGAGGAAACTGACACACAGCTCACCCTCCCGTAGTGCCTCTCTTTCTCTCTCAGCAATGCTAGATGTGAATAATTTATCTCATATAATTTATCTCTCCACCGCTTCGTCTCTTTCACGTTAACACGCAGACATAGTCGCTCACACATCCGTGCGATTACGTCTTCCCCTCGCGTAAACACACACACACACACACACACACACACACACACACCAACCCTCCTCGGTGCAGTCACATTAAAACCAAGCATCTCCGAGAAAATATCTGAAGGACTTTAGAGGTTTTCTTAAAGGGCCTCATGTATCTCTGGAAATACAGGAAGTGTTTTATATACCCTGAAGGCTTTTAAAACKTTTATAAATGGCAATTCAGTCTTTAAAGTATGGCGTGACTTATTACAACTTGGGTTTATTTTTTTATAGTTGTGCCATCAGTAACCATAATCCATGGGTTAACGCTGAATGTGGGAACATATCTGCATAGTTGAAAGACATTAGAACTGGCAGGAAAAAAACATGACATGGCTTTAAAACCTGCACAGGCATTGAAAAAACAATCATAACAACTTTTACTGTACAGGGCTTACACTTACACACTAGTTTTATCTTTAAATTATTTAATAGCATTACCATAATTTGAAATTTTGTTAGCACATATGTGTCGTAGCCGTTAAAAACAATGGGTAAAACGAATGAAAAACATCAAAGAACTAACATATTTATAAATGCACACTCACAATGCAAGAATTCTAGGTTATTAATAAAAAGAAGACAAAAAACTAGAGATGCTCGATAGTGACTTTTTGCTGATATTACATATGCCGATATTGTTAAACATTTATATTCTGATTCCGATATTAACCAATATTACAAACTGATATTAAGGTGACATCACATATCTCCTGTCAGGGACATTATGCCTGCGTTTTGATACCTCACTGGATGTATYCCATAGGTAAACATAGTCTATACAAAAAAAAAAAAAACATTTAACTGAAGTCAGGGAAAAGAGTGCCATGTTTGTTTTTAACATTTTGTCTCAAACAGTAGTTTGGATCATGCTCTCCCTGAGATAATCCAGTTTGATGATGTCATTAATTGGCACCAGTGAACGTCTCTGGATCACAAGCATTTATTAACACATTTTGGTCAAATCCAGGCGTTAATTTATCGGGCTTTTGTTATCAGAAGATAAACCAATACGATATATAGAGATTTTACATTTTTTTGCTAATATYGGACCKATTTGTAAACTGAYATTATTGGACATCCCYACAAAAAACCATAGATGAAAACTGRTTAGTGTAATAAGAAAGATATAACTTTGATATCAACTGCAGAAAAATGAAGATGATAGTGCAGGGCGGTATACCGTTTTGTACCAAAAATCGGTTTTTATTTTTGTTATGATATGACTTTTCTGTATACCGGTGTAAATAGCCTGAACACGTGTGGAACGTTTCGTCACGGCCGCCAGGGAACTGTTTCCCTAGGGACACATTTCATTGCAGCACCGCTAAGTGCATTAGCATGCTAACATTTTTGCTGGAAGAACTGGTGGCGCGTGGTGTGTTTCAGCCGCTTATATGGTCTGACGTAAAAAAACATCCCGTTTTCACCATCGCTGAATGTGGTAAACAACTGTTCAGTGTCGTGCACGGTTAGATTTAATGCGCTACGTTGTAATGGAGAGGTTATTGCWTGGAGACTCTAGCGTGCTTCTATTGTGTAAAACCTGGAGGGAAGTAGTTTTGTAGTGTAGCGGAGTTGACTGGTGTTCAAGGTGAGTCGTCCTTTTAAGTTTTATTAACACATAACGATAGACCAGATAATGATTTTTTTCTCAACCCTTCATGATCGGACCTAAATTCATGATTACTGTCTACAACCAGGCAAAGATGAAAAGACAAAAGGAGGGAAACAGTGATACAGAAGTACAGTAAAAGAAAAAAGTCAATAAGCAAAGTTTGTACATTTTATTATCAGCTGAGCTGTKAGAAAAAAAATACCGTCAAATACCRTRAAACYGGTGTAATTGTTGAAAATACCGTGATATAAAATTTGGGTCACATCGCCCAGYKCTAGAAGATGACAAATCTTACTTTCAAAGCCGTAGAAACTGTAGATGTATTTATCTTGAACAGACTGCAGCTGACGCAAAGAATGCACAATTTAGCATGTCCAGTGTGAAAATCAGCACAGCAGTCTTAAATTAGAAATTGTCGAGCAACTGGAAGCTGTAGAGATTTGCCTTTTATCCCGAGCCGCTCTTTGAAATGTTTCCCTAAATCCAAACTCAAAGCCRTGATCACAAAAGAATCCCAAGCAAAGTCACACGATGGACACCCACCACCACCACACACACACACACATACAAGCACATGTAAAGTCAAACCCTCCACCGCCACACCACAGCAGTCACCTCTGGCTCCCACGCATCTCATGTTCTCCCAATATTATGTTAAAACGGACACGCATAATTGMGCTGGCACGGCTTCTTGTTTTTGTTGGCCGTTATCAACAGCATCAATAATGCCTCTGATGGAGGTGATCGGTGTTGCAGGCACCGCAGATCTACATCACAGCACGCACAATATTCTGCTTTCATGAGGTCCTCRTGTGGAGATTTTCATGTTATAAAATATTTGTTCTCCACTTGTTTATAACTGCTGATTTTAAGGCTCTGTGCTGTCTAATGTGGGCATATTTGGGTATTATTTCTTAATTTTAACTGTTTACAGTAAAATAGTTTGTCCATAAAGACAAATGGGAAAACATGTTGATTGAAGGTGTATAGAGACATAAAAAATAAAACTCACTTTATTCTTTAATCCTGCTTTGAATCGTCAGCCTGGTCAGATTTAAACTCTTTCTTCAAAGCTATATCTACATTGTTCATAAGTTTTAAACAGAACCCCACTTCAGAAGATGTGAGCTCTGTCTTTAAGACATCTAAAGTCCTGTATGGGTTTTGCAGTTGCTGGCAGATTTTCATAAGGATCTGTAATTGTATAAGTATTTTAACTTCAAAATTTACTTTTACGTTATCTTTTACTTACAGTTTTATGACTAAAGTACTTTTTTCTGTGAAATTCATTTTTACCAAAGTCATTTTCTGTTCAGATATTTTTATTTTTACTTTATTTTTTTTCCAAATAATTTCTACACATCTGGTTGCTGGTTTTAATGTATTATTTACACACCAGCTATATTAAATAAACCTTCTCTGTTTTCGTGCACCAGCGATATAGCAGGTCAATAACAATCACATTTACAGACCGAACGTCTGTCATGCTTTTCTGTGTTAAAGGATTTGATTACTCAGCTACCTCAAATAACCTTCCCTCTACGAGTCCGTTTGAGGACGGCTGAAGTTTTAAATAAAGCTGTGGCTTGTGGCGGCGAGATGATTCTATACGCTTAGCATGTGCTCGACATACAGCCTGTGCCAAACATGCTCTTTTCCGATCACATCTCCAWACATGGGGCGGTATGTAAACGTAGCAGGATATTTCAAAATGAGGGGTCAAGTATGCAGTCAACCTATCTATGCAGCTGTTTTTTTAAATTCACTGTAAATAATTAACAACTTGTGGATAGTTTAATGAATTCATTTTGGATTTTTTTTATTGCACATAATTTATCAGATAAGATGACAAAGTCTCTCTTTGTGTGAAGGGTTTTTTGTTTTGCTCCCTTGCTCTGTTTGTCCCTTTCTCTTTTTAGCAGCTCAGGTTTATTTCGCGGGTTAGCGAGGGTGAGTTAATGGAGAACGTCAAACCAGCTTGTCGTGCTACCTTGGCTCTGACCCGTGCAGATTGTAGAGTGACCTCGGTGGCGGCGCCTCGAGCCCGCKTTCGGAATCCAATCTCCTCAACAGGGATTTGGTGCATGTTTTAGCAGTCTGGTTTGATAACTTTACCCCCCGCCTCCCCCCCTCAAAGTGTCCATCACTCCACTAATAAAACCGGCTTTGTTTTCACCTGCGATGACCCAGGTTAGATGGGTTCCACGGCTCACAGCAGCAACAGAACGTTTGTTTGATCGCATCAGACGCTTCCTGCTCTTTGCATTTTGATTGGCTCGAAACAGAAACTGTTTTTTTTAGAAAATAAATGCATTAAATCCRTACAAAACTCTCTGTCTGCATCATCAAATAAAATCCATACGCAGTGGCAGGTTGCATTTTATTAGATCAATTTTAAGTGGTAATGAAGTGACTGCGGTATCAAACAAAAAGTCACTTCTAATCAAATTGAACGTGTGCTACACTGAATCTATGAAATACAGTTGAATCAATACGACTGCATTAGACCTAAATGATCATTTCAGCTCTATTAAAAAGGGACAATTTTATCACCAGGAAATATTTGCCCATCAGTCGTGGTTTCAGATTACACTTCCTCTATCTCGACTTATAAGCTGCAAAGGAAGAAATCAATGAATGCAGACGAGATTTGAGGGGGAAACCAACATCACGCAGGCTTGATGCTGAACTTGTTTAATGAGTCTTCCGTGGAAGTGCTTCTCCGAGCCTATTTGTTTCACTCCCCCCATTTAGTAATGGAGGGAGAAACAAATAGTATATTGGTAATTGTCTGCCGCTACACCACCTCACACTGAGATGCATTAGYGCCATTTAAAATGTGACACAGGGGGAGACTGCTCCCCTGTAATTCAATAAAAGTGAAGCACAGAGATAGAGGGGGATGAAAAGGCAAGAGGCTTTCTACAGAGTTTGACAGTAGATCATCAGCGGCCTTTCAAGGGGCGACATGTCAGCTGACTGTGTTTTATACTTCCATTCTTTTCAGCCCACTCATGTTACTTTCTTACTCCCACAATTTAGCAGTTGTTGACCTGAACAGCCAGCCTCGTTCAAACCAGGACCTAAGCCTGGTTTGTAGCTCATTAGAAGTGAGAAGTTGTGTCTTGGTGATGAGGTTAAGCGATGGAAATCACATATTTTTCTTCTTGCGCCGGATACTGAGACCACCGATTGTGCACAGCCCCCTGATGGAGCTACCCACTTAGCAGACAGTTTTGAACCCGATCTGGCAAGTACTTTGTCAACCAGATGTGGGTCAGATGTGGCACTGTTTTTTCAAGATGCAATGGTAAATGAACTGAACTTATATAACCYAGATTTAGACCCCAAAGCACGTTACACTTCAGTTATTCACCTGTTCACACACCGATGGTGGTAAGCTGCAGCCACAGCTGTGAAGGTGGGGTGAAGTGTTTTGCCCCAGCACACAACTGAGACAGCTGGAATGGAGCAAGTAGGGGTCTCTGCAGAACGTGTTGCCCTGTGGGCGGAGACGGCCCAAATCGTCATTGGCCAAGGYCTTAATGTGGGCGGAGACGGCCCAAATCGTCATTGGCCAAGGTCTTAATGTGGGCRGAGAYGGCCCCAAGAGATGTGATTGGTCAGATTGACGGTGGGGTTTGAGGCTGGAGGCAGCGGGGAGTAGTGTGTAAAAAATATCGATTTTAGACAATCTTTTTACAGGCTGGTTAGGGACGTTTTAACCAAGCCATATTGTTACACATCCTTTCACATGTACGACGTTCAAATTTCGTTCAGCTAGCACTTTCCTTTGTCAAGTTCTGACTAAAATTAATCTAAAAAACATGTTGCTTCCTGCCCRACTCAATCAAGCTACTCACCGCTGCCTCCATCCTCCTCAAACCCCACCGTCAATCCGACCAATCACGTCTCTTGGGCATCTCTGTCCACATCGAAACCTCCACCAATCACGAGTAGGGCCGTCTCCGCTCACAGGACAAAACCTACTGCAGAGACCCCTTATTCGAATGGAGGGGATCAAACCAGCAACCATCCAGTTGGACGACTCTCTTAAACACCTCTAACCAATGCAATGCCACGACTGGCCCGTTTATGGTTCTTGTTTACAGTATGTGGTGCTGGCCCATGCATGGACCACCTCTTCCAAACCTCACCTGGTCCACCAAAAGCCGTCATTCTTTGCTGTATCTGGGCCAAATGTTAGTGCATTGTGTGGGCCAGAACTGGGCCAGGCATTTAGCTATGTGCAGGTATGGGCAGTTGCTAGGATTACCTAACTAAGTACTGAAAAATTAACATTTGAGTAGTTTAAAAAAATAGTGTACACATGAACCACAATATTTATTTCAAATTGTAGTTATTGTAAGATTAATGTATCAGGCTAGCCAATAGCTTGTCAGTTTCATCAGAATACACTCTTTTTCTCCAAACAAGAGGTCATTCAAAAAATATCTTAAACAGGTGAGATATTAATTGTTTATATTTTTTTCAGATGTCATCACAAGAAAATGGATCTAACAAAGTGAGTTGCTTTTGATTTTAGAAAAAAAAAATAAACCAAATGAAATTGAACTGAATTTACCCATAAGAGTTAGACATCATCAGTAAAAATGTGTCTCATGAACACAATTTACAAATAAAAAACTCACTGTGGTATCTCAGAGAATGGCTGTAAAAAAAAAGTAAAATGTCCAACTGAGAGCAAGAAGCAAAAGATTTCAAGCAGTGATGAGGGAGCCTTTTTAAGCAATAACACAATGCAATTAAAAGCAAGCTGGAGAAAGTAAGGTCTGAATCTCTGGGTAGAGAGACTTGAAGATTGCAATCAGACATCAGTAACCTGCTGAGTGTCTTCAGTCTAACTCTGAGTGCAGAGACTTTACTCAGTTGTATTTTCTACCATGGGTGAACGTTTGAAAGTTCAAGCATGATTGGAGTCAAACAAAGGAGAAATGAGATAAATATATGGACTTTTTTATCCAGTCAACAGGAGATGATATATGTGTCACATTGACATTAATATCATAGATTTTTTTTTATTAAAGTCATTTTTCAGTATATTTGTGATTAATTATCAAACAGTCAACAAAATTTTCCCTCCAACTTTGAAACAGCATGAGGTAAAAAATTCAAAACAATTTTTGTATTTTGTAAGAGCGTATCAAGCTGTGTTTAAGTTTGATGCTATGAAATAAATATAGTTCAGGGTTAGTAGTAAATCATGATGATTCTGAAGTTACTTTAAGAACTTTGTTGTATTTATCTGACTTCTTGTTGCCTTTAACTTCTTGTCTTGACCTCTGTGTTGTCATGTCAGCAGGTGTTGGTCCTAAATTTTGAATTTCAATCCCTTAAAGTGCTTGTTTTATTAATTTTTTTATTTAATTTTATTTTTTGTGGGCAGGCTCTGATGCAAACAACTCCATCATGTACTAATAAATAAATGTATTATACATTTACATAAYGCATACAATGCAAAGTGTACTCCCCAAAGCCTGATCCGGTGATTGCTGACTGCTGAACAGACGTCAATGAATTATGCAGCGGCATTGCTGTCATTGTGAATGTGCTTTTAAGGTGCCATTTTTACCTSAACAATGAGCAATACTTCCTGCTGCAGGTGGGGAAGCTTGTCTGCTTTTTAAGGATGAATCTATCTCGTTGGCTTTCAGTTGCGAAACATGAAAACGGTGCCGAGTTCTTGTCCTGTGTCCTCACACGTGCATGAGCTAGCTGAAGGTGTGCTTATTGAATTTCAAGAAACCATGAGCAGCATGTTTTTTTTTGTCTTTGCTTAAGAACAAAAACAGAAAGGAAAAAAAAAAGGCTTTCAGCTTTTTTGTGTTTGGTCCCTGCAGCGATGTGAGAGAAAGCCTGCCCACCAATTAGGGCATGCCGACTCTTACAGCCCATGAATTATTAAGAGCCCCTCATCGACTAGGAGCAGTGACGAAGGGCAAGGAAAAGGGCCAAGCCACCTGAGCAACGTGGCTGCATTTATTAAAGCGTAAGCTTTCTTTCCATTGCACCAACGCTGTAATAATTAAAGTACAAATAACCTCTGCAGAACTGAGCTTTATTATTAGTCGACTTTTATTGTTGTCAATCTACAAACAGCTTTTATTCCACCACATGGGAAGTCTAATGTGAGAAGAAAAAGAAAAAAGAAAAAGAAACAGACAGGATAGGATAGGATAATGTACGATATTAGATTGCAACTTGCAACACCGGCTACCCCCAAGGTCAACCAATTCATTCCTGCTGTAGAATTTATTGCCTGGTAGTAGCTAAGGCAATGAGGTGGTGTGAACCTTGAGCCAGTGTCGACGTAGAAGGTCTTTTGCAGTCATATACCGGGTCCAGAGGTGGGCCCCCGCTTGTTAACTCTCTATTTGAGGATCCAGCGAGCACCTGAAACATGACCCTGCGATAGCATGAGCTGAGGCCTGCTAATGTGCTCGTTTTTTTTAGAACGCCAAGTTAATGTCGCCGGGATCGTCACCTCATCAGAAATGCTGTGAGCCTATGAATTGGTGCCAGTGAACTGTAACTCGTGGGCAAAACGAGAAATGTGACTCCTGGTGATTGTCACTACTTAAGACGTATTGAATCGGGAAGGCTTTGTGTGGGGAAACCGTGGCGTTGTGCATGAATAATTGGATGCATTCATTTTATTTTCTCCGTCTTCTCTTATTTTACCAGTGGGCTGTTTAACATTGCAGAGTTGTCAAACAGAAGATAGTGAGCCGACGCTGATTTTTCTTTGTGAATGACTTTATTCTCACTGAATTAAAACAGCTGAAGGAAGGATATGTTCTGATACTGGGGCATTATTTACTTGTTTATCGTTCTGCTGCAGGGAACAAAGCAGGAATGAAAGGTTGGTCTCAGATATCTTTAAATAGAGATCCTGACAGCTCTCATGCCGGCTTGCTTGTACTCAGAAATGCCCGCTTCAATCTCAGCTCAGTGAAATACATTAACTACAGCCCTGTTTGTCACTGAAATAGCTCAAGTGGCCTTTAGGTGCCTTTATTTTCAGTGTATTTTCTCTCGCCTGCTCCTTTATTTCTTAAAAAAAAATGGCGGATAGGAAGTTTTTTTGAATGCTCACACAAAAAATAGTTTTACTCATTTATCAGTGAACCTCCCTGAAAACAAAATGTTTGAATCTAGACAGTGTACAGAAAGTATATCCCTCATTCTGGCTTTGCTATTCTTGTCCCCCATTTTCCTGCATCCTTTAAATTTGTTTTTGTTTCAGGATTTAACAAATGAACTTCCACAGTCGTAACACTGATCATCAAACTGTTTTAGTGTCCTTTGTTTGGAAAACAAAACAAACTAGAAGCACTCGGAGAGTGCAAACCTCCGCCAAGACCAATTTCCCCCATCCTGAAAGAGTTAAAGCACAAAAGCAGAGATGGAAACGTATTTGCAGAATAAGTTCTGACGTAGCGAACGTTTAAGCAGGCAGTATGCAYGGGATTTCTTCCCAGTGGAGTCCAATGTGAAAAAAAWATAGTCAGACTCGTCAACCCGACGTTATTCATCATCAAATTGGTGTGGGACTAAGATCCTAAGTTTTTCTCAGTCACATTTCACCATGTAAAACGTCAGTTTTATCCCCTTGTATGAGTTTGTAATGGTTTGACTGTCTTTATAAAGTGCTTCCTGCCCCCCCCCCATTTCCAAACTTTGAGGCCCGGCAGCTCTCTGTTTACAAGCCTAGTAGCGAGAAACTGTTTTGATTGGTTGTTTTGAAAATGTGGTGTGTTTGAGGAAATGGGAAAAATAGGTTTCATGTTGCAGTCACGCACTTCCTGGTCACAAAACGTTCTGTAAATGTGCATATTATGGCAAAAATTATTCATCATTAAATCKGGTTTTAACATTACTTTTATAAAGTTTGAAGTCCGTGCTGTCCAATCCAGCTCACTGTTTTTTTTACAGAAGCCCTGTGAAAGCATCACAGCTTTGCCGATCTCAGAGTGTTGAAAGAAAAAAAAATTCCTGTATCCGCATCATGATCCGGAACATCACCAAAATGTAATGGTGTGTTAATTCGCCCAGTGCCCACATGTGGTAAAAATGTCATGACAATCCATCCACAAGTTTTTGAGTAATGTTGTCCACAGACAGAACGACAGACAGACGGACATACGTGACCGAAAACATTACCTCCTTGGCGGAAGTAAAAATCTAGTGACTAAGCATCAGAGGTCTCATATGGGGAGTTTTTCTAAAATAAATAAAAGTGTGACAATTTTGCATCTAGACCTGTGCTTTTGTTTAGTATTTATTTTGTTTGTGTATTTCTGGTTCATCTGTCCTCTGTTCAGTTTCAGCTTTGYTTCTGTTTCTGCCACACCTACACCTCAGCTGTCCTTGCACAGGTGTCAGTGGTTCCAGTTCTTCAGTTTGTCTTTATATTCTGGATGTGTGGGTTTGTTGAGTGATCTGCCGTTCTGTAGGTCTCTGCTTTAAAGGAATGGTTTTGTTTGCAGTTTGGGAATTAAAAGTTTAGGTTACAGCTCCTCTCCTCTGTTTGCACCCTGGGTCTCACCTCAACRTACAGTCTATTCAATTTTGCTTATTGAACCTCACAGGAAATATGAGAATAATAATAGATGAAACATATTTCAGCTTGTGTTTGCAGTGATCCTAAAAGGACACAAACGTGTTGCCTGACAGCAACTAAAAATGTTTCTGCAAAATCTTTCTTCTAATTTTAACTTTAGGAAGCAAAAATAGACCATCTTAAGTGTTAGAKGTGTCTTTTTTTTCTTTTTTTTCCTGGATTTGTTTTTGTTGTTATCTTCTGCATCCRTAAACGGATCGTCTGGGAATTTTTGAGGCTGTCAAACCCAACTAGAATTTTAGAGGCCTGTTGGACAGTCGGCCTGTACAAAACGCTAATTTCAAATTAGTCATGAGTTGTTTACGCTGCAACTCATGAGACTCTGCTTTGAAATCTTCGGTCCCTTTCCCAGCTGCCATCCAGCTGTTGCATTCGCTCTGCACTCAGTATTAGACCTTTTTTTATAGCTGGTGCATTTGTATGCATTTTTCTTACTTTTCATCACAAAATGTTCAACTTGTTCCTCTGTTGAGCAAATTARTGACAAACATTTATAAGGTTTGAAGGAAATAGGACATGTTGTGAATTTGCTATGAAAGATAAATAATGTTGAGTCTAAAAATATCAAGAGATTTTTCTATTTGAGCGAAAAAACAAAACTAAGGTCAGTTTGGTCATGTCAAGCACTCTGTGTGTGCCAGGCTTTGATTCCTCCATTTTTGGGGGTCCTAAAAAAAGAAATCAAAAAATAAAAACAATGTGAGCCTCATTGTGATGGTAATTGCTCATCCAAGGTTTCTGGCAGGCCCCTTTTCTATCCAATCTCACAATGATGCTTCTGTATTGGATATTTAAGGGGCTGCCCGCTGCTGGCAGTCGACCGAGCGCAGGAGCTTCCTGTTCATGTGGTAATCTGTGCTGCAGACAATGGAGGAAGCAGTGTTCTCGCAGGGCCCAGCCCCTCCATTCAGGCAAGAAGGGAAGGCCACAYACACCACAACAATAACAACCCGCTGCTATCTTCTCATGAAAAGTCTCCACTGGAGGGTAAATAAATATTTTACAAACCTTTTAGAAAGTACAAGAGACTCAACCAACTCTGACTTTCATCTTTAATGTCTCCTCACAGTTTGACCTGATTTAATGAAATTCAACTTCAAGCAAACAAAAAAAAAAAAGGTTCTGAAAGGACTTTGGAAACTTGATTACATCTCCTGTTGGAGTGGGTCTGTAAGGGCTGTTTAACCTTGTTTGTTACGGAAGATTTAAATYTAAAACAACATCAAACCAGTAGTCAACAAGGTTGTAATAGTTTAGAATTTTTCATTATAGTTTAGTTTTATTTCATTTTGACTTTTTCTTTTTAATTAATTTAGTTT
>NW_013952500.1:866835-869049 GCF_001266775.1 Austrofundulus limnaeus | reverse complement strand
TTTTCAGGTCATTCTAAAATACAAGAAAAAAAAAAGGGAAATTCAAAAGGTTATATTTCCTCGTGTTTTTCTGTGTTTTACAAGTTTGCTTGGAGTGAGAGTATTTGAGCGAGGGATCCTCCTGAGCTCTCGTCAGACTTTTATTCATGAAGATGCACACAACGACAGCGCTGATATGAAACATTTTCACACATTTTTCAGAAATGCACTGCCATTCAGCTTACACTGTTGATGCTAAATTAGATTCCGAASAAGCTTCATACATAGATGCCGTTTTACCTTCTGTTACCTCAAAAAGCTTTTTCTTTACTGTATTTCCTCAACTAAAATGGACAGAAAAATATGCGAGTAAAATACAAACCTTGTCTTTTTTATTTCTTATTTGATCTACCATGAAGTGGAAAGAAGTAATAACTTTAGTTACCTTTGAAGCTCCAAAAGGACTGATCACGTCACTGCAGTTTGTTTTAACCCAGATGGCCTGTGTTTATGTATACTGGCTGCAGTCCCTTAGCGTGTCCAAGTGTTGCATGCATTAAACTCTTCCAGCAGCCTGGCAAGGACACGCCGAGCCGAGTCACTGAGGCAAGCAGTCAGGAAACGTGGAAACATTACACCATTACACTCACCTGAACCCAGACATGGTGACTTATCTCATGAATAAATCACGCCATCAAGGTCCAAGCAACTCAGACACAGCTCCTCTCCTTCTTTGGCAGACGTCTGCTTCCCGATTCATCTTTTTTTYCCCCCTCGCTCTGCCTCCTCTCTCTTTTTCTCCCAAGCATCCTATTTCTTATATCTTGCTCTAGCTGGCCGCCCAACAGTGCTTGCTTTATTTATCACACAATTGTGACATTTTTTGGATAAAGCTGCACACCCACRCTGATTGAACTCTACTCGTGAGAGCTAGAAAGCACTTTGGTTTCCAGTAAGTTACGGGACTGACAGCCCAGGATGGGTTGCCCAGAAGAGGCTGTCTCTCATCCTTTAAATCACTCAAAAAGGCATTTTGAAAAGGTCTCTATAACTCAAATATCACACCGATGTGCCAAACGCGAATACAGAAAGCATTTGTTTAGAATACAGAACAACAAAATAAATTTTAAAAATATTTAAAGGAGGGTATTAAATACAGTTGATTTTTTTTTTGAGCTTTGTATCATGTGATACTCGGAGTGTTGCTTTGACTCGTTCATGCATGTTTGAGAAATCCTTGAATCTCCTGTGGTTGTCATGTGGAGCTGCCTTAATGTTTGCTGGTACAAAGCTCCGCCTAYTTACACAAAGCCCCTCCCTTGAGCTCGGTCTGTAGCAGAGCTCCCGCCCCACAGAGCACCCCTCCCTTGAAGCAATGTTGTGAAGATGTGCTGAAGTGGGAGTGTCAGAAACAGTAGGAGGTTCTTAATGACGTAAGCCAATTTCAAGGCATTTAGATTTAGATATAATTTATTTTTGATATATCCAGGTGTTTCAGAACAACTGAATGTAATATAGTCAATTGCAGTATGTGCTTGGAAAATACATRATACCCCCACCCCATGTGAAAATACGTATTTTCTCAGTATGTTTTTGTGACATATCCAGGTGCACCAAGACAGATTTGTAGTTTGTGATTTCAAATATTTTACAACGTGGCATTGTTCTCAAATTAACCCTGAGTAAAACAATCCCACAGTTGCTMAGCCGGCTGCTGACATCATCTTTGTAGTATTTTCACAGGCCCAAGTAGGCGAGTGGATACAGGTTATTTTGTGTTGAGTAATACAGATACCTCTTCAAGGGGGGCAAAGTCGCCCAACACACATTGAAGAATCTGGCACACCGTACTCTTTGCCCTACTAAACTCTGCTCAACACTATGTAAAAACTCCCCAAAGGCTCTTAGACACGGAGGAGGAAGAGGGTTAAGAGAGATTCCAAGAAGAAAGCAGAAAGGAGAAATGGAGGACAAGCAGCCAGATGAGGATTGCGATGGATTTGGAGGTAGATGAGAGCCGGCTGAAGGGATGGAAGAAGGTGAAGAAAGGATGAATGGACGTCTAAGAAGGGATGGATTCAGTTATGGAAGGTTAGAGATGAGAAGAGGGAGGGGAAACGTGGTTCACAGAGTTTAGTGGTGAAGATAACTTCAGCTAAGTTCTTGTGYAAAACAAGACTGCATTTCTGTCCAGTGACAAAATACAAGACTTTGACTGCAAACAGTACTTTGAGA
>NW_013952500.1:859845-865997 GCF_001266775.1 Austrofundulus limnaeus | reverse complement strand
ATATTTGGGGTCACAAGTTTTTGCCATGAATATTTTGTGGGTCAGAAGACAAAAAGTTTGGGAACCACTGAATTAGACTATTAGCCCAATTGAATACATTTTAACTTGCCTAATGGGGGTACTGGTGAATATAGTATCTTACTAATTTAACGAAGTAAAATTGTCTTCAAGTATCAAAATTAAATTGTGGAATTTCAAAGAATGAGCTAAGAAGATGAAAACAGTGACACCATCAGACAAACCAAACTAAGTAAAATAACTTTGACTCTCAGTCAAAACTTTTCTTCWATGGTGRCAGAAAGAGCTGCTGAAATTACCTMAACCGTCTCACTCACATTTCCTGCTTTGATTTGTTGCTGTCCCATGAACAGGTCGATTTTCTTACAAAATAAAATGGAATGACAAAAGAAGTGTTTTCTGTATCATCCAGCATCAGAATATTGGTAGTGTGTTAGTTGCGTTGCTGTATTGTAGGCTTGTATTTGTTCTTCCCATGGAGACTCCATCACATTGGGATCTGAGGAATTTGGCCAAAATCAAGGTTGAAGTCTTGGGCTTTTTGTCATCAAGCTGTTCTTAAATGGTTTTAGTTGTGTGTCCTGGTGCATTGACCTCCTGGCAGGAAGTCTTTTGTTCYCTAAAGTTGTTTCCATGACACTTGAGCTTGGTCTATAACAATGTTTTGGTGGGTGCCACAAGTTAATTTAACATTCCCATGGGTGCCAGGACCCTGGGTTCCCAATTGTAAAAGGATGATTGACATTTCTTACTTCACCTGCCTGTGTTTTTCTTTGCTTTTTGATCAATGTATTACTATTGCGAGGTGTAATATTGTTAATTTTTTTAACCAAACCTTTTTAACTATGCTTAAATTTTTACTGACATTCATACATTTTCTATTTTCTTTCACTTTGTTTAAAGAAAACAAAAACAATCGTGTTGGTTTGATTGCCTGCTGCTGCCTGACCTTTTCTGAAACTCATCTTGAAGTTCACATCCATCAAAATTTCATTTACAGCTCGTCTTGTAATTAAATAGTGGCACCATTTTCGAGCCATTTTGTTTTTCACACAATAAAGTATTTTTTTTTTTCCGTTGTCACATTGTCAAATGATTGGAAACTAACGTACTTCGTTCCTCGTTTGAATTATGTTCACACAGTTGAAAGGTTTTACAATAATGGAAGAAAAATATGGACCAACTATTTATTACAGATCTGATTTATTCATTTGTGAATTAGCATTGCTAGTTTCCTCCTCCTCCTGCTTACACACCTTATGTTTCTGGCAGAGAATAAAGAAGGAAAACAGGTTGGTTAGGATCCTCAAGTGAAATCCCTTGATAGGTTTCTCAGATGTACATCATAAAATAACCCTATAAACTCCCACAAACCAACCATTCTCTACTCCCTGGCTGATTTGTTATGGCTGTCTCAAGCCTTCCTGCCACAAGAGCGGCTGGTGTTTAGTGCCAGTATTTAGTCTGGAAATTGTCAGCGACGCTTCAGTGAATGCGTTCCTTGGRGGGTACAAAAGTGACATTTCAGAACAAGTGCAAGTACTTCAGATTTAGGTGGAAAAAAGGATTATTCAGAATAGTAGTAAACTCAATCTTGTGCATATTTTAAATGTAGACACATTTGTATGATTCTTTTCTGTAGTTTCATATTCAGTTTGGTCCCAGTGGGTGTATTTATCATTTTATAAAAATTTAAACAACTAGTGTCTGAAGTGAACTTGTGTTTTTTTAATGCAGAAATGATTTATGCACACCAACTCAATAAAGGATGAAAAATAATGGTATAGAATACAATAAAAGATGCCTACTGCACCGAACATGCAGGTGAGTGCATAACTTCATCTGTTGTTCTCTACTTTAAGGAGACCAACCATGTTAAATCCACATTTTTAGCCATTAAATATATTTAGTTAAGTACTTGGAGTGCAGAAAAGTTTAATTTAGTTGTGATATAGTTGTAAACCCCTCTGTCAAGTGGACTGGAAGCTGGTGAAGTGCCTCGTTTGGATTTAAGGAGACAGCCTCGAAACAAGTTGTTTTTTTATAAAGTTTTACAGCGACTAAGTTTCTGTTTTGTTCAACATGCTGTATTTAAAATGTTCATAGTCTCTGTATTCGGTGTGCAGTACTATAATTTTAATGATTTCAAATAATACTTTATAACGATTTGATCTTTAGCTTATATGAGTCTGGTGGAGAAAATATTCTTAACCCTCCTGATGGGTCACAATGACCCACAAGGCCTCGGTTCTGAGACCTTTTAGGTCATTGTGGCCCAAAGGCTGCAGGAGGATTAATATTTCTTCACTGTGTTCATAACATCATATTTTCTTATCAGTGTAGTATTTCATTYTGTTTCACCTCATACAAAGTTATATATGGTGTTCTGTTTTCACAAGTCAGTGTCTAAAACAGATTTGGTTGTCAAAGTGGYGTTAATGTGAAGTTATGCAAACAWTGCATAGTTYCTGTAACTTATGGTTGTTGGCACGCTGTCAGGCGCACATATAGTTCTGAGGTCAGTGTCAGGCAGTAACTCACACTTTGAGCCGTTAGGGATGTTTGAGCCKCTTTGCAGCTTCTCTGTCACTTATAGGCTTATTTATGAATTTGAGCACAGTTGACCYTCTGGAAGAAGGGGAACTAAATTTGTTTGTCTGGAGTGCAGCGTAACAAATGGCCGAGCTTCTTCGCCATCAATCTGTCCRCAGCCTTTATCCCTTTCCATCCCAGCTATCTGTAGTCATTCATTCAAAAAATGGCAGGTTGTCAGCAAATTGGTCACGGACTGTCAGACAAAGGCCTGCACACCTAGAACTGTCGTAACCCGGAGGACTGATATATTTTGAAGATGATRGTTAAAGAGGGACTCTTCTTTTGTCCTGGATTTTAATCCAGCCTAAAGGTTTCAGGGCATGGTGCCAGCGCACGACTGGACCATGAGAGACAGTAATACGTCTCCATCCTTCCCCTTGACATCCTCCACATGGTGTTTGTGCTAACACTTCCTGTGAAACACTTAATTGACTGCTGAAGAATGTGGCCAATTTGAGACGGGAGCACAGGGCTCAGTGGCTGCTGCTCTCGTTTTGATACCTATTCTTGTTTTAAGGAGAAACAGAGCTTTATACTGAGGCTCCTTTGGGTCCAGATCTAAAGTGACAAGAGCTTTGTCAAGTGAAACTAGTTTCTGGGGCAAAATGGTACAAAAGACTAGATTGCTATTTCAAACAGGAGTATAAAACATTTTCTTGTTTAGCTCTGCATAATTAAACCGTTTTTTTGTTAATTTTTATATTTAGAATGAATTATTATCTGAAAGTTAAAGGGGCAATATTATGTGTTTCTCAGGCACATATTTAAATACTATACCATAATAAAGTATTTATGTCACCTTTAGCTGTTATAAAAATGCTGTTTTTATGTTTAAATAGAAAATAAACTTATCTTCTCATCACTTCCTCTTCCAAACGCCTTGAAATTGGCCTCTGTCTTTTTAAGAACCACTTTCCGCTTCTGTCTCGCCCATTTCAGTGGGGGGTGGGGGGAGTCACACGCGCGTGGGGGGAAGGTGGCTATGATGCAGTTTACTTGGCATCTGAAAATACATTTCCTCAAAGCTATTTTGAATATGAAAAGAGCTTCGCTGAGTGAGAAGTAGTAAAAGCAGCAGACAGTTTAAGTTTCACTTTCACTTTCACCTGAGAGCCTGCAGGAGTCATGGGCCGGGTGTGGGGGGATGGGGAGGGGGCGCTTCGCCATGAGGAAGTTCGGCTTAAAGACACGTCCCAGGGGCGTTTCTGGTCCCAAAAGGTGTTCCTGGTCCCCACCTGTTGTTTTGCTCCTCAGCATGGCTTCCTAAAAACGCTGCAGGATTTCTCAAACATGCATGAATGAGTCAGAGCAAGGCTTTGGGCATGTTTTTTATCAGAGTATAACATTATAACATGATATAAAACTCAAAAAAGTTGATTTTACATGATATTGCCCCTTTAAGGTTTGATGTTTAGACTCAGTAGTGACCTGATTTCATATATATTTAATGTTTTTCTATGAATGCCAGCAAGAATACAGTTTGAGACTAAAGTTTAAAGCACTCGGTTTCCTAATTTGTCCTTTTCGCAGCCGTCGGTTTTAAATGAGCATCTCCATGTCGCCACTCTTTCATTGCAGTCTTCACTCCCACACTGGATGGCTTGCAGACAGACCCAGCTGGCTATAATGATGACAAATCAGCCCAAATATTTATGTCCGTGGAGTTTCACTTTGTCTCTGCCCACGGCGGGATCACTGCTTTCTTTTTATGGATTCCTCTGTGGCGGTCTCTGCACTTGCAGCCAAACCATCATAATTGTGCTGCACAAACACACTTAAACTCCAGTTATGTCACCTAAACACCAGCTGTTTGTTAATGTCCTCGGAGAACCAAGTTAGGGCTTGCTGGAGGGCTGGTGTAAACAAACTGTTCCCATTTTTAGATGTTTGTTTGTCCTTGGTGACCAAACAACCTGATATATAAAATGGATATACATTAAATTTTAGATACTGTAAAAAACAATTGAACCAAATAAAAAACAAGAAAAAGGCAAATGTGTTTTTTTATTCTAAAATATATAATTCATCCTATATTACTAATTTGACAAATGCCATTGTTTATATATTAGTTCCAAACTTTTATTTCTGTTTTACTTTGTGTATTTTAAATTAACTACACAATTTTATATTTGCATATTTTACAAAAAGCCTCTAATTTATAATTATAAAAGTCAGAAGGCTCTTTTCAAAACCTCGTGTTAAATTCACTTTAAAGCGCTTTCACTAAAGAGACCAAATYAGGCTCATTTACATTTTATTTAGGGTGTCTTCTTGAATTCATTCAATCAGTTAAAACTTAATTGTACTTTATGCCATTTTAAACCATATTTTTAAGTGTTTTTTTTTTTTTCTGGGGGGGAAAAAATCCACTGTCTAGTCAAAATGGGAAACCAAGCCACTATTCAAGTGTTATATAAACTTAGTCATGCAGGAAGAGAAGTCTGGACGAACCATTTTAGGTAGTTCAGGAGGTGTTTTCTGTGAAGTAGATTATCTCCCTTTAGTGTGGGCTGTGGAAATTTATAGTCCTTTTATGTGCACAAAAACGTAAGTGGAGAATGAAAAATTGGAAAGCATAATGTGATTTCTAATGAGGGTCAAAGGAGTAATATTAGAACGCAGAATTTTTCTATAAAAACACTTTTTTTTAACGTGTTAAATAAATAAAAATGCAGCATATCATCAGCCCCTTGGTGAGCGTTATGTTCAGCCCAGTGGTGTTTAGGAACCTCATGGGTAGAAGCAGTATTATATAATGCCTTTTACTCCATCATTCACATTGCATTACTTAATTCTGATATATTTAGGCTGTTTTAAGGTCAAACACTTGTTGCTTGTCGCACATCTTTATTTTTTTTCTATAAACTGGTGATGTGTCTTATAATTAAAGGAACTGGATGTTCTTTCTTAATGAAAAAAACTCCATGTTCTGTATTTTCACACTGGGCTGGATGTAACACACATTGAACACATCTAACTCGAGCAKAACGCGTGGCCACAAGATAATTTCAAAAAGCATGTCTTTTTGTGAGAGATCAGACATTGTTGGAGTCGGATTTTCAATACGTCATTTTTGTTTTGAACTGTTCATTAGTGGCTTACCCCACACATTATTATTATTTAACGTATGTTAATACAAATAGTTTATCTTTTATAGTAGGCTATTTGTGAGATGACAGTGAGTACCCTAGGTGTGTGCTAGGAAACAGATTATGGGTTCCTGAACTCAACATGACTCCAACTCTTTCCACAGCCAAGGCACTGTGTGAGAGGATCCTGTCTTGTGTATTGAGCTAAAAAAAATAAAATAAAGCTTTTTGGACAAAGCCAACTCAAGTCGTCACTTGTGTCTTATAGCTGCAACATCTAATGCTAAGAATTGCTTCATGCCTGTTGTAAGTGACTGAATATGTCATTCATTCCTATCATAAAACAAAATTTATTCAAACTTGTCCATGTTAACAATCAACAGTCTCTGCATGGAAATGACTGCAATAATATTTTTGTGGCCATGCATGAGTTTTTATTTATTATTATTA
>NW_013952500.1:849149-859339 GCF_001266775.1 Austrofundulus limnaeus | reverse complement strand
CACCTCGCAATATCTTTGCGTTACCTCGCAATATCTTTGTCACCTCGCAATATCTTTGCGTTACCTCTCAATATTTTTGCATTACCTTGCAAAACTTTATGCATTACCTTGCAAACGTTTGCATTCTCTCGCATTTTTTTTGCGTTCCCATGCAAAGTTTGTTTTGTATATGAACTGAAATTAAATCAGACTTTAATTTTGAAATATCCAGTTACCGAAACAGGACGTGTTGCCACAAGTTCGTGAAATTGACATTACTGTTGCGTGGCTGCACTGTGTTAAAATATCAGCGTATGACAGACTTCCATGCGTAGCTGTGTGATATATTCATTCTGAAGCTGAATTAAAGCAGTAGGCTAACTCGGTGAACATGTGAATTTGTTAATAAAACGACAGGCACAACAGTGATAGAAGACTTTTGCGAGGTAACGCAATACTATTGCGTGGGAACGCAAAAGAAAAAAAAATCTCCCATGTCCCCTCGCGGGCTCCGTGGATAGGCTCCGTTGGATAAGAAAAAGACAAAAAAAGGTAGTTGAGAGTCAGTGAGAAATACAAGCAGAGAAAATTATAACTAAGAGCTTCATCCCATGTTTTAAATTAAACTGTAGAAAGACTTATCAACATATTTTAAATTAGCCCTTTAATGCGTTTTATATCATAGCTGTGTTGGCTTGCCAGCGTCCCTTCGGCTTTTARTTTTTCTAAGAAAGGAAGCACACATTTTAGTAGACCCCAGGCAGACTAGAGTCACAATGACCTATGATTGTGTGGTTTGTTCATTCTTTATACTTTCTTTTCTCTTTCCATTTTAACTCTCTTAGACCTTGCTTTCAACTCATTCATACTTGTAAGTGTATCTCGACTCTGTCTCTCTGCTGCTGCTCTCTTCATGCCCTCGCATATAGAGTGCTCCCAGTCTTTCCCTATTAAGATGCATTTGGCTATAGAATCAGCAGTGCTGCATCCCCAGGTGAATTGGGGATGATTTGCTATTCTCTCCTCTGGCTATGGATTTATCAAGACAGTCATGGCCACAGAAAGAGGAGTGGGCTGAAATGAGAGGACGGTAGGCAGTTTTCCAGTGTCCCCTGCTCTCTTTTCAGCATTGAAATGCAGTTGCAGCTCTCAGAACACATGTTTAAGGGCTAAAGGTTTGGAAGCAGCTATCCAGGATGGATAAGGGATTTGTGTTCCTTCCGTGCTGCTGTGAATGCAGCCGACCGCCGAGCTAGCTGTTAGTTCTGGCAGTTTGGAAGGGATGCCTCTGGGACTACGCTTGTTTCTAAGAGTCTTTGCAGAGACTTCGCCAGCATGAATTAATGAAGAAAGAGCTGAGAGGAAGTTGTTGTTTTTTCTTTTCCTTTCTCTTTTCTTTGAACAATTTAAGGCTGCTTGTCTTTTTTTTTTGTGGCAGAGCATTGTATGTGTTTATGAATGGAGTTTTTTTTAAATCAAGCAAAAAAAAAAGTGCGTCGACTAGAAAATATGCATTAATAGAAACAGTTTGTGCTCCTGCCACAAGCTGACAGCAGATCTGGAWTGGTGGGTTCATAAGCAGGGGGAGGTTTGGGCGTGGTTAGCCTGGTTTACTGATATTGACCGCGTGGCCTTCTCTGGTCTGGTGCCAGTGTTGCGTTAGCTCTCTCTGGCTCCTCTAGCCCACTATAAATCAGACCCAATTACCACGCCGGTGCGCAAATGCCTCATCCAGCTCTGCCTTCCAGAGAGCAATGAGCAGCAGCAGAGGGTATGGATTTATTAAAGATATATACAGTATATATATATATATATATATATATACAGTATATACTCTGTATACACATATATATAAACGCTGCTCTGCTTTTTACTTTCTGTACAGTTAATTGTGTGGCRAATTCAACATTTTTACAACTGAATCCTAAAAAAACCCATATGTGTTACTTTGGTTTACAGACATTAAGTTAAAGACAAACTGAAGCACTGTTCAATATAAAATAATTACATTTAAATTATGGGATTCAATTATTTTAAAAACCATAACACCAAGGTAAACAACTCCTTTAGCATTTTGTTGAATGATGGGCATAAACGACCTACATTTGCTCAGCAAACTGTCACAGTGAGATAAATGATTGCTCTGTTTAAATTCTGGTTTGTAACTTTAGTTTTTGATTATTTTGAAGGATTGACCTAGTTTGTAAAAAATATTCCTCCAGGTATAAAAACATATTCTGCTGTGCTGGAAGATAGAATATTTTGATTATGTTGTGTTTTTTTCTTTTTTTTTTTTTTGAAAACTGAATTCTAGATGCGTCTCCTGGTGTTGGTTTTCTTGAAAACACTGATGGCCTGTAAACTGACTTTTAACTTTTAGTTTCTCTGGTCAGGGTTAAAAGATGCTTCTTAGAAACAAATTCTTCACTTTTTAAACTAAGCATTCATGTGAAGAAATTTATAGTAATTAGAGGTCAGTACTGACGTTAAAAGCACAACACTATATTTTTAGGTTTTCCTTTTTATAATGTTGATAATGTTTAATCTATTATGTTTTGATTGAAATAGGTTCAGTTACATGTCCGAATTATATAACAACACATAATCAACCGTTATGAGAACAGTAGGTGAGAATTTTGTCTGAATGCCTGTGATTCAGTCGTAGGTCAGTAGGGGGCGAACACAGGCATTGAAGACCCTGTATAAATGGATTAACTTCCTGGTTTGTGGCCAGTGTGGTTTCCTGTCAGCTCCGGTGACATTAAAACTCACTCAGTTCCAGAATTCTGGTGTTGTATGGTTTTGATTCCTTCTACAAATCATTTTATTTAACAATGGTGGTTTTAAAATTGACTTCAGTCTATTGAATACGTATTTATCTTACACATGTTTAGTCTGTTCTRCCATCATAACTTTTGACTATAGTTATCAAAAAAATGAGACCTTGTTTAACCCAAAATACCTGACTTCTCTGCWTAGTGTGTGCTTTAATGTGCCTCTTTCTTCAAGTGTTTTTGTTTTTATTTGGATACATTGAGGGCCAGATGAAGATAGGACTGTTCCTTGTCATATGTTGTCCATGTTTGCAGTAATTTCGGGTGGATGATGTCATAGACCATGGTCAAAGATAGATCCCTTTAGGGTGGGACTTGGACTTCACCAGAGCTTCCCGTTGTCATCGATTCTGTTCATAACATTTACAGACAAAATGTCTCGGTGCAGACAGGGTTGGTGGCCTCAAGTTTCCATCTCTATTTGCAAATGATGTTCTCCTGTTGACCTCATCGTCGTGCCGTGACCTTCAGCTCTCACTGGAGCTGTTCACAGCTGAGTGTGAAGCAGCTGGGATGAGGATCAGCACCTCCATATCTGAGTCCRTGGTCCTCAGTCAGAAAAGGGTGGATTGCTCTCTCTGTTGGGGGTGACATTCTGCCAAAAATTGGAGGAGTTCAAGTATCTTGACATTTTGTTTACAAGTCAGGGACGAATGGAGCACACCATTRATAGATGGATCGGTGCTGCTTTCACAGTATTGTGGACTTTGTACAGGTCTGTTGTATTAAGAGGGAGCTGAGCTGTAAGATAGAATAGAAGAATAGAATAGAAATAAACTTTATTGTCCCGCTGAGGGGAAATCCATGTGTCACAGCAGCATCTGTACAGACGTTCACACGCTAGTTACTTTACAAACTATAGACAGTACACAAAAAACAAAATTAAAACTAACAATGATACAACTACTAATTAATAAAAAAATATATAAAAATTGTGCAAAAACAAAAAATGGTATGTTTTGTTTTAGAGACTGTAGACTGAATTTGACATTAGGAATCAGAATTTGCCTATTTTCAGTGCAAAACAATCTCAACAAAACTATTGACTGTAAAGTATCGCAGTGCAGACAAGAAACACAGATGTGCAGTTACAGCAGAAATATTTTTTAAAGTTTAAAATGGGTAATAACAGAGCAAATGATTGCTCAGATTATTAATAAYAGAAAAGATTAGTAGTGCAAATGATTGTTCCGATGAGTAATAACAATGAATAGTTCCAGTACAAATGATTGTGCAGGCAGCAGCAGGTGTGTCAAAACTCATTGTGATTTTTGGGCGTGGTGCTGGTCACAGAGTCTGACAGCTGCAGGGAGGAAGGATCTGCGATAACGCTCCTTTGTGGACGTCGGATGCAGCAGTCTGTCGCTGAAGGAGCTCTCCAGTTCAGCCACAGCTTCATGCATGGGGTGGGAGACATTGGCGGCTGTGGTGGAGTGGTTAAGGGGAGTCGTCCTGGAACTGGATGGTCGCCGGTTCGATCCCCCGTCCAGCCGTCTCAGTCGTTGTGTCCTTGGGCAAGACACTTCACCCGCCTTGTCTACTGGTGGTGGTCAGAGTGTCCGGTGGTGCCGGTGCATGGCAGCCTCGCTTCTGTCGGTGCGCCCCAGGTCATCTGTGGCTACAATGTAGTTTGCCATCATCAGTGTGTGAATGGGTGAATGTCTGTAAGTGTAAAGTGCTTTGTGGTCTTGAGAGGCTTGATAAAGCACTCTAAAAGTTCAGTCCATTTACCATTGTTCATCAATGATGTTATTTTAGTCACAGTTCTTCTGTCTTCCTCCACCTGCGCTGGGTCGAGGGGGAATCCTAGCACAGAGCTGGCCTTCCTGATGATGAAGATGAAGATCTGTGTGTACCGGTCAATCCATGTTCCTATCCTCATCTATGGCCACGATCTTATAGTGACTGTAAGAACAAGATCATGAATACAGGCAGTCAAAATGAGTTTTCTCTGCAGGGTAGCTGGACTCTCCCTTAGAGAGAGGATAAGAAGTTCAGTTATTCGGGAGAGAAACTCTGGGCTTCCTGTTCATGCTGCCCCTGCAACCTATGTGGAATAATCAGAAGATGATGGATGGATGGATGGATGGATGGATGGATGGATGGATGGATGGATGGATAGCTTAGGTTATATATGTACTTTTAAGTTTATCATTGGACAAAACAGAAATCCAGTGGGTTATATTTACTGGTTGACCGTTTTAATGGTGTGTACACATTGTATTTTATACAGAGATAAGATGCTGCAGTTCACAAACAATAAACAGTTGGCTCAGACCACTTACAGGGCATTTTACTCCCGTGACAAAGAGCTCAGTTTAAAAAAGAAACTGTTGTGTTGTCCTTGTGTGAATGTGTGAATATACAGCGTAACGCTATATGCCCTCAGCCTATGCAACGTACGCTAGATTTATCATCTTCACTTAATACACTCATAAACATTCCCTGGCATGTCACAGAGGCTGTGAACCCCCCTGCACGACTGGCTCAGTAAATTGGGCCTGTGTAAACCATTCTGCCTGTCTAAAATACAGTGCAGCAAATTGAAATCCCCAGTAAGTCTGTGTAGCGGCGTGTCACAGCTGGGTAGGGAGGAGGGAGAATGGAGGTTTTCTCATTTACCACCTGGAGTTTTTTTCAAGTGTCATAACCAGCTATTCTCCCACACGTCTCCATTTCTCTCTTCAAGACGTCTAATCGTGTTCCTTTTTTTYCCCACCACTTTTATCCCTACACCCAGCCTCTGTTTACCTCCCATCATTGAAAAATACTTCCGTATTTGGTTCCATYTGACAAAAGTCCAGTATTATTACTGTATATGTTTTAGAATCCGACAGACTTTAGRATAAAAACCAGCCATGGATCTGTGCAAGAGCAGAAACAGTCTTGGTTATGAACCTCCAGTGAGGCAACAGTAAAATATGACTTCTCATTTTTAGTTTGCTGAATCATTTTGGTTCTTATGTCTATTTGGGAGCAACTGTGAGTATCAGAATTGTATATTACAGTACAGTAAAGTACATTTACTTTGCTACAGTATTTTTTTTGAGGTTCTGTAATTTTACCTTTTTTATTTATTTATATATTTTATTTTTTATTATATTTATTTATAAAAATAAAGATACACTTTTTCTTCTTTAAAACTTTGTTACACGTTATACGTTTAAATACATTCGGAACTCATCATGATAGGAGTGGTTTATGCACTCTAAAAATGAAGTGTTGAATTTACTCAACCAGGTTATATTGGTTCCACTTAACCGAGTTGAGTAAATTTAAAGCAGTTTACTCAACTCAGTTTAGTTTCACTAGATGATGCAGGCAAATTCAATCCTTCATTTCTTAGTGTCTATGAATATTGCAAGTGATTTTATGACTTTTACTAAAGTATTTTTCTTATCAGTAAAATTATTTTTTATCACAGTCATTTTCCATTAAGGTATTTTTACTTTTCCTTCGTTATTCGATAAATTTATATTACTCTGTAGTACTTATTGAAGACTTTTATTTATTTTGCATATAAAAACTAAAATGTAGACTTCTAAATGCTGCCCTTACAGAATAAAATGAAGAACATGAAGACACTAAACCAATGGGGGGGGGGACTTTTGTATACAGCTCACTTGGAGTTCAAATCATGGTGAACTTGGATGAAGCCTTAGTTTATTTTGTGATAAATAACTTGGAAGAAACTTCATGAAATGTGTTTTTCTTTATCTTTCATATCTCAWCTTTTGAACCACTTAGTTCTCCTTTTTTATGCACAAAACAGGAGACCACTATCAAGGCTGTAGAAACCCTCTATTAAATTCACGCTCATTTTTTTTGCTATCCACCCAACAGTCATCTAATTTTTTTAGACCTTTAGCACCCAGCTCATTCTTCATCCCAAAGGACTTTTCCAGCTTCTTTCTTTCCCCTTGGATAACCTCACTCTGAGCCTCTTTGCCCAGGACTGTAAGTAATGGGCTCGTTGTGACCCTCCATGCCTCATTGTGTAAGATTTCAGCTTCTGACCTTAAAAAATGAAAGTAAATCGATAGGGCGGGACTCATGAATTCCAAAGACCAGGATGCAAGCCAAGCCTGGAGCCCAGAGAAGAGGAGAAGGAGAGCTCTGTGAWACACTGAAGAACATGAAAACACTGAACCTATGGGGGAAACAGGGAGGGACTTTTGTAAACAGCTCACTTGGAGTTCAAATCATGGTGAACTTGGATGAAATAAAATAAATAGGTGAGAGAGGGGGCGGTCCGTCCATTTTCTTCTGCTGATCCGGGATTGGGTTGCAGGGGCAGCAGCCTAAGCAGAGAGACCCAGACTTCCCTCTCCCCAGCCAGTTAAGCCAGCTCGTCTGGGGGAATCCCAAGGCGTTCCCAGACCAGCCGAGAAGTCCCTCCAGCGTGTCCTGGGTCTTCCACTGGGCCTCCTCCCAGTGGAATGTGCCTGGAGCACCTCACCAGGGAGGCATCCAGGAGGCATTGTAACTAGATGTCCGAGCCACCTCAACTGGCCTCTCGACATGGAGGAGCAGCGGCTCTACTGTGAGTCCTTCTCGTATGATTGAGCTTCTCACCCTATCTCTAAGGGAGAGCCCAGACACCCTGTGAAGGAAACTCATTTTGGCCACTTGTATCCATGATCTCATTTTTTCGGTCACTACCCAAAGCTTGTGACCATAGATGAGGGTAGGAACGTTGACCGACCGGTAAATCAATAGCTTCACCTTCTGGCTCAGCTCTCTCTTCACCACGACAGACCGGTACAGCACCCGCATCACTGCAGATGCAGCACCAATCTGCCTGTCGATCTCCCGCTCCAATCTTCCCTCATTTATGAACAAGACCCCAAGATACTTAAACTCCTCCACTTGGGGCAGGACCTCCTCTCCGACCCGGAGAAGGCAGCCCATCATTTTACGGCTCAAGACCGTTGTCTCGGATTTGGAGGCACTGATCCTCATCCCGGCTGTTTCACACTCGGCTGCATACCGCTCCAGTGAGAGTTGGAGATCACGATCTGATGAGGYCAATAGGACCACATCATCCCCAAAAAGCAGAGATGTGATCCTAAGGTCACCAAAAAGGATCCCCTCAACACCTTGGCTGCGCCTAGAAATTCTGTCCATGAAAGTAATGAACAGAATCGGTGACAAAGGGCAGCCTTGGCGGAGTCCAACTCTCACCGGCAATGAGTCCGGATTATTACCGGCAATGCAGACCAAGCTCTGGCACCGGTCTTACAGGGACCTAAAAGCCTGTATAAACAGGCCTGGTACTCCATACTCCGGGAGTACCCCCAACAAGAGTCCCAGAGGGACACAGTCGAACGCATTCTCCATGTCCACAAAACACATGTAGACTGGTTGGGCAAACTTCTACGCACCCTCCAAGGCTCTGCTGAGTGTGTAGAACTGGTCCACTGTTATACAACCAGGACGAAAACCACTCCTCTTCCTGAATCTGAGATTCGACAATCCGATGGACCCTMCTCTCCAGGACCTCTGAATAGACCTTACCAGGGAGGTTTAGAAGTGTGATCCCTCTRTAGTTGGAACACACTCTGCAGTCCCACTTTTTAAATAGGGGGACCACCATCCCGGATTGCCAATCCAGGGGAACTGCTCCAGATGTCCACGCGATGTTGTAGAGTTGCGTCAACCAACGCAACCCCACAACATCCAGAGCCTTAAGGCACTCTGGGCGAATCTCATCCACCCCCCAGGTGCCTTGCTACCGTGGAGCTTTTTAACCACCTCAGTGACCTCGGCACCAGAGATCGGAGAGTCCAACCCAGGGTCCTCAGGCTCTGCTTCCTCATGGGAAGACATGTTGGTAGGAAAGGGGGTGGTATCAGGCAAAATTTCTGAAGTTAAAGCTAAAACTGTAACTGTGCAGTTTACAGAGACTGGAAGATGTAGAAAATATCTCCAAAAAAAAACAAAAAACAACTCAAGAGATTCAGATTCTTCACTACATGAAAATATGAACTAAAGAGGACATGTCGTTCAAAATCCACTTTTTAGCTGTTAAATTGATTTTATTGTGTAATTAGTATCTAAGAGGGCATCATTTTTTTCTAGCCACTTCAGTAGAAAACAGAACTGAATGTTAGTTTAGTTTCTTCATCATCAGTGACAGTTTTTTTTAAATTGGAGATAAGAAAAAGAAAGAGAAGGTTGAAAGAGATTAGATATGTGAAATACAAACCAAGAAAACACAAGACAACACACCCGGCATCTGTCTGCACACCTGTAAAAATGGAGAAAACAAAAACACAGCAATAATGGCTGGCCCTATCAGAAGACCCAGGCCCCACCAGGCAGCCACTGGGCCGAGCCAGCATACACCCAAGGGATTCAGATTCTTCACTACATGAAAATATGAACTAAAGGGGACATGTCATGCAAAATCCACCTTTTTAGCTGTTAATGCATTTTATTGTGTAATTTGTATCTAGTATCTAGGAGGGCAGAGATTTTRAATTTAGCCTCTCCTAGTTTTATATTCTGTTTGGGTCATATTTTTCAACTCATTCAGTTTTCTCTATTCTCTATGATGTTTTCTGAACTATTACGTCACAATATTTGTGACAGAACTTCCAAATAAGGTTTGGACGTACCAACTACAATTTGATGGTCTTTATTCTCCTCTGGTTCTGCGTCAGACTCTGGCTCCAACAAGACTGGATGAACAAGTCTTACCTTGTTGACAGTCTTTAATTCATTTGTAAATAAAAAGTTTACTTGCTGCTATATAGTCATAAACTCCTCTATCAACCTAGAATGGACCAGTCTGGAAGCTGGAGGGGGCGGGGCTTGATGTGCCTTATTTGGATTTAAAGAGACAGCCTCAAAATGAGTTAATCTGAGACACATCTCAGAAAAGGGGTGAAAGAGGGGCTTGTGGAGTTACAATGGGGAATTCAGAACATATCATTGCTGTTCCACTTTATATAGACTGAACTGAATGATTTCGATGTGGAAAAAGAAGGATTTAAAAGCATGATATGTATCATTTAATGACATTTAGTTTTGTTTCATTTGTGTTTTTGTGTTTGAAAACTTTTAAAGCAGGGCTGCCCAAACATTTTTCCTGAGAGGGCCAAAATTAAAAAAAAAAAAAAACATTTTTCCTGAGAGGGCCAAAATTAAAATCAATCTGAGGGCCGCGGGCCAAATGCAATAATATAAGAAATGCTTATTACTTAAGTAAAGTTGTTTTATTTTTTATGATTAAGCTAGCAGCCATTGTGGTTGTCCACATTCTTTAGTTTATTTTTTTCAGCCCATGGACATGGAGAAAATTCAACTTATGCTCAGGCAGCAAAGACTCATGGGATTTTCATGATTTAAAATTTGAGTATATGTGGTCTTATA
>NW_013952500.1:833103-849136 GCF_001266775.1 Austrofundulus limnaeus | reverse complement strand
TCTCTTGTAGTTACTTGTATTTTACATTTAATCTTAGCTTAATTACAATCTAATAACCAGAACAACTGCTGGTGGGCCAAATCAAATGGCTAGGTGGGCCAAAATTGGCACACGGGCCCCATTTTGGGCACCTCTGTTTTAAAGCTTGTTCCACAATGTCTTTAAAATAGAAGACGCCACTTAAGGACTTTTTAAATTATTGCTTCATATGCCACAGACCTGCCTCAATATTCAATATTAGAACAGTATTGTATTTATTTAACCAGGTTTATTCTCACAAAAATCTGAAATTTAAAGGAGCACAGTCAGAAGTCATGAATATTCAGTCAGACCTGTGCATTAAAAACCATCAGAGGTTTCTGTGTTTTAGAAACACCTGCTCATGCTAATGGTTAGCTGTCAGACACCTAAAATATTTGCATATCTTTTTTTCAGTTTCCAATGAGAAAACTTGACTTTAGGCTGTGAGATTATTTGAGTCGTCKATGTCAGCCACCAGGAGCTTTGGTTGCACTTTCCCTTGTAGATGGCTGTTTTTGCTCCTGTGTAAAAAAGAGGTGTTTCTGTGTTATCACACTGTGTGTATTTGTGTGTGCCTGCAGCCGTAGACAAGCATACATCGTGTGTGTGTGTGCATGTGTGTGTGTGTTAATACGGCACAGCGAGTGGCTGCCCATCAGTTCCCTTTAGCTCAGCGTGGTAATTGGCCGTCCATTGATGGACGTGGCTCCCTCTTCACGCTCCAGGGACCTCGGCTCTTTGTCTGAGAAGGGGGGGGCGACACRCTGGCATGGCACACGCTTAAAATAGTGCATCAAATCAGCCATGCTCCAACAGTCGCTGCTAACGTGTGTGGCAGATTGGAGGACTAACGGTGTGTGTTTGTGTCCTGAACTGTGTGTGCGTGTGCTCTTACAGCATACTTTGAGGTTTTGAGGTTCTCCCCAGGGAGGGTAAGGGTTAACCTGGTTAACTTAAGCTGCTGGTGGTATTTTGTCATGTCTTACTCTCTCCTCGGCCATTTTTCCTCTCCATTGCTTCATCCATCTCTCAATTAATTTTTTGCATTGTGTCTCCCGCTCTCTTCTTTTTGTGGCCCATTATTCCTCACACTCGTTCAATGTCTCTTCGCCTTGTTTTGCCTTTCTCTCCTTCCGTGCCCACAGGGCTCCGGCTCTCGCTCTCTGTCATTATGTGCAGTGTCCCTGCAATAGAGATATAAATGGTCTGTGAGCAGGGAGCCCTGACTCCTATACCATAAATCTACACTAACAGCACAACAAGCAAATAAAGAGAGCAGGGGAGAGATGGAGAAAAAGCAAAGAAGGAATCAAATTTCTAACACATTTTGAATACATTTTTGTGAGGAGGTGAATATACTAAAAACACATTCAAATGTGGTTGGTTATAAAATATGCTAGAGTGGTTTATTGCGTCAGGATCTCACACCCTTGAAGGTGTAAATTGTTTTCAGGGAGTAATGAAATTGGTTCTGGCAATATTAGTAGAGAGCAGGAGGTTGCCATCATTTAAAACTGTTTATAAGCTGCTGGAAGCCATATGAAGCCTAATTTCAGTGTCGCCTTGGTGAAATGTTTACTTAAAATACAAAATGAAGTGAACTGAAAAAAAGGAAAAGCAAAACAGTTGTGAAAATACTGAAATCTGCCTTCTATGGTTTCACCTGAGGAGTTGGAGACCATTTATGTTTGTTAATATGAGAATGCGATGTATTCTTATTTGAGATCATGGGAGCATTACTGACGTTTGACTCATTTTAAATTGCTGTTGGGTTTTCATCTCTTAGCAACACTGAGTTATTCYTCTTTCTTCCTCACAGCTGCCCTAAAATGTCTTGTCTCATAGCTGCAGTGACACTGAGATGTTAATGCCTGCTCTTCTTTTTTTTTCCAGAGGAAAGAAAAAAAACACTCACTTTCTCACATTTTTAACTCCCTTCTCAGTTGTTGTCACCCATCACCTCTCAGCACCTCTTAAAGTGTTTAATCGCCACATTTCGAAACTGAAAACTATTTTTARCCATTTGTAGTAAATCAGGCGGCGTGGCCGCGGAGTGGTTAGAGCTGTCGCTTTTCAGGAAGAGTCGGGACCGTTTCCCAGCCTGGGGTCTTTCTGTTTGCACGTTCACCACGTGGGTTTTCATCGGGCGTTCTGGTTTCCTCGTGTGAACCGAAAATATGGATGTTGGTTTAACTGGTAACTCTAAATCAGCGGCGTCCGATCTTGGTCCTGGAGGTCCGGCTATCCTGCGTGTTTTATTTGTTTCCCCGCTCTGATTCAATGATTGCATTACCTTTTCATGTTCTTCAAAAACCTGTTAATCAGCAGAGACAGCTTAAAAACATGCAGGATAGTAGCCCTCGAGGAACAGGATCGAACACCCCTGCTCTAAATTGCCCCTGCCAGTGTGAATAATTGTTTGCCTTGTTTGTCTATATGTGTCCCTGTGATGGACTAATGTGTCCACCTCGTCTCACACAGTGGCTGCTGGAGATAGGCACCAGTGACTTAGGATGAGAAATGAGTAAAGAAAATAGATGGATGGCTTATTAAATCTTTTCTTTTTTTTCTTCTTATTTTTATTTTCCCAGCAGCCCTATGCTCCACCCCCTCATCCCATGGCTCCTCCCAGCCCCAGCACCAACAGCTGCAACCAAGGAGGGCCAGAGCAGCTGAGTAAGACCAACCTGTATATCCGTGGCCTGCCACCTGGAACTACCGACCAAGACCTCATCAAACTTTGCCAACCGTGAGTACATTCACCTGCAAATTTGTTTTGGGCCACTGAGAGTGCTTTATTTCCATGATTGGTACATGACAAACAGTAAAAGGTGTTTATGTTTGTCAAAAATGGATTGTTTTGACCATATCAAACTTTTATTTCTGTGCAGATTTGCGTTATTTTTGTAATGATGAAAGGAGATTTAAACAATATTGAGAATCTAGGGTAGGGGTGAAAAATACATTTTTTCAAAATTTTTGAAAAATTATTAACAGCAACCAAAAAAAAGTTGACAAATATTTAAGCATTTTATATTTTTATCTCCAAGAAAACATTCTAAACCATAAAAATCTTCCTTTCTGTGCATGCCCCCCATCAAACTGCTGCTAAATGAGGACATTTTAGAGTCCTGTGCAGAATGGTGCTCTTAAAGCCCTGGAAAATGTTCTTGATAGAGGAAGGACACACACAAACATTCCTGCTCACAGCTCAATTAGGCCCAATAAAGCTTAGATCGGACTGCATCCCCCCCAGGAATGAYAGACCAGGACCTCATCAAGCTGGAGCTCACAAGACGCCTGGGCCATCTCTTCCTCTGCTTCTCTTTCTCTCAAACACTCACTCATTCACACACAAGCAGCTTTGTTCATCTTCATTAAGTTCTTTTTTTACTTCCATCATGGTGAAAAAAAAGGGGGTCAGGATTATTAATGCAGACAAGGCCAGCAGGTTGTGAAATACAGGCTATGAGTGAGTCTGTCTGGTTGCGTAACCTTTTCTTGGCCATCTTTCCAGAAATGTCCTGGTCAAATGTGGCCAATTATTCAATGATGCTTTGGAAACGGGAACATGCTGTCCAGTGTGTTGGCTAATGCTCCCAGTAGTCATGTCATAAGTCATGCATTTATTCTTGAAACTGACCCATCAAGATTCCATTAGGCTGAAAGGCAGCCCGATAAGATTTGGAAAAGCACTCAGCTTTTTGACATTGGATAGCTCTCTTTTCGCTCCAGCTAAACACTCTTTTATTCTCCCAGCTGTGCAAAGTTGGACAGTTTCTATTTAATTTCTAATTCCCTGTGATCTTGAATGTTTTCATTCTTACGGTTTGAAAGGTCAAAACCGTATTGGAGCTTATGTAAAATACGTTTGGAGTGTTGGTGAATAAAGCCTGCATTTTAWTATTGTGCTTTCCCTCCTTTTGTGTTGAAGAAAATCTACAGACTTTGACTGCTTGGATTTGTCATGCTGTCCTCTAGTGGCTGTCCTCCTGTTCAGCTGTTTCCTTGGCTTTGCACTCCCTCTTGTCTTATATTGCCAGTCTTTGCCTCTTTGAGCCCCCAAGGTTGCCCGAGGTGTGCTATGCTAGTGAAAATTCAATGCCACTGAAACTTTAATTAGCCTGACTGTGTTACAGTGGCAGGCGGGTGGCAGCATTTTAGAAAAGGTCATGCAACTGTTCTGCAGAATGCAGCTCCCTGGGTTCCCTTCMGATTTTTATTTTTTATTTTTTCCCAGATGCCCATTCCCTCTCCAGCACAAAGCACTGCCTCTCATGGCTCTCAGCCCCTGTAGTTCTCCAAGGGAGACTGAATGCTGAACACAAACACTCAGTAGATATAGGATAATATTTTATGACTAAGAAATGAGAAGTTCATTCTTATTAGCTGGCTTTAAGATTCTTTTTAATCAGACTGAGAGACCCGCAAGTCCTCCTAGACTTTAAAATGAATCACAGAGTTTGTGCACCTAACACATATCCTTGCACCGGCAGTTTAATTCGGTTTGGGTTTGTTGTGTCACATTAAAAAAAACAACCTCTCACACTCCTGTTCACCTCAGTTTGAAAAGCAAGCCRTTGCCAAATTGATGCGTTCTTAACAGCAGGGCGTACCTGCTGGTATGAGGCTTTTGAATATCATTGAGAGATGCCAGAATAATAAATGTCTTTTCTGTGGTTGTAACCTTGTTCTTAYGAACTCTTAATACGTTATTGCCAAGATTCTGTCGCAGTCAGTTTCAGGAACCAACACCAAGGCCTCGGTCAGGGCGGCTTAAAAAGCAATCTTAAAAACATTCCACCAAAAAAATGGTAAAGTCAAAAGTTTGAAGCTCAAAAAAGAAATCTTTAAAAAATATCAGGCGATCTGGCTCTTTGGAAGACCAATTTAAAAATGAAGGCTGGTTCAAATGTTCGCTAATAATCAAAAAGAAACAATAAGTAGGTCCTCTGGATGGGTTTTTCTTTAGTGAAAAGTTTCGTCTTTTGCCCAAGAGACTTCTTCAGTCTAAGTTTCAGGTGAACTCAGCCTTATAAGCACTGCCTCCACATGGACAAACAGGTTAGTCACATGCAAAAGAGGGCCATCACCCAACAATAGGCTTGATTAGCTCTATGGTTCATAGAGGGTCATGTGCCCCATCACCTGACTTATTGGTTTGGATGCTGTGGTTCTTAGGTGCCGTGTCATGTGTATGTAGTGAATGCAAGCGGGGCTTAACGTCCCCTTGTTTTTGTCTTTTTTTCCCTCTTTGTGTTTGTTATTGTTGGGACCCTGATCAAGCCTATTGTTAGGCGATGGCCCTCTTTTGCATTAATAATGAAGCCTATTGTAAGGCGATGGCCCTCTTTTGCATGTGACTAAATAGAGCTAATCAAGCCTATTGTTAGGTGATGGCCCTCTTTTGCATGTGACTAACCTGTTTGTCCATGTGGAGGCAGTGCTTATAAGGCTGAGTTCACCTGAAACTCATCAGACTGAAGAAGTCTCTTGGAGGAGAGATGAAATGTTCACTAAAGAAGAACCCATCCAGAGGACCTACTTATTTTTTCTTTTAAWTTTTTTCTACCTGGATTACTGAGATRCATCGCTAATATTAACACTGATGAAGCCAAAGATACCTCAACCCAGTCAATAAAATTGGTTTTACCTCTCTGTAGACTTGCTTTGTGTAATATCAGTTTTTTTGCTCTATTTTGTGATGATAATGCACTTATCAATAGACTGTAAAGGTTTGGATGCCAATTTCTGACACTTTTTCAAACCTTTTGGCTGTTCTTCCTCATCCCTAGTTGCACACTGGTGTGAGCTTTAAATCAAACAGACACAGTTGGGAACACTTGACTATGCAATTATTTACATTCATAAAACTGCAATTTCTTTGTGACTAGCCAACTCCTTCAGCATTTGTTTTTWAATGAAGAATATCAAATTTCTCCACAGCTGTAGAAGTTAAAAGCCACAAAGCTGTTGAATGAGTAATTAAATGGATTTAATCTCTCCTTTATTCATCTGGCTGGTTGAAGGGTTCTCCACCAGCCGTCAGCCTGATATATGGTTGTAGAGAGCAGGCCAAAGGAGAAGGCTGGGGATTTGTTGGCTGAACACCCAGATAGTGAGAAGTCTTCCTGCTTGTACGGTTGGCTGCATGAGTGGAGGAGTATGGGACGGAGAGATAGAGCGAAGACGAGAACAGCCATTACTGTGAGAGAAAATTCTTTGGCCTAACCAGCTATGTTGGGGCACCGGGCCAAGCCAAAGTCCCAACACCAAGTGAAGGGTGCAGCCAGCACATGCAACCCAGCCATCAAACCCACACACCCTAAATCACTGCTGCAAAGTAGACTTTATAAGCTCTTTTCACTAGACATATAACGCAGATTTAACACTTGGCTTGTTAGCAACCACACCTCAGAAAATCATTGACGAAAGTCATGTAGTTGAATTAAATTGATTTTTTTCCTTCGATAAAACCTATAAAAACATTAGCAGAACTTTCCATTTTATTGCCATAATCCAAAACTGCAAAAAGAGCAGAAGACCTGAGCTTTAAAGGCTCCTAACTTCTCCACTTCCTACAATTTTTTTTCTTATTCTTCAACCATACCCCCTCCTYCATTCCTTCTTTACTCTTCTCTGTCTCAATGTGGTTCTCTACAAGCATTTTTAGTCATGGCTAAGCTACAGCTGTAATCTCAGTGGGATAGGTTTTTTCTTTTCCTTTTTTTGTATCCGTCCACTGACATGATCTCACAAACAGAGCAAGCCAAATCAAGAGCTAATCACCACCGATTGTGCAAATAAGCTTTCCCATGTGTCAAAGGGAAGGGTGCAGGAGCAGCCAGAGAACAGTGCCAGCCCGTTCTACATTTCGTTCCATTACAAAATCTGAAGTCTGGACRTCTTTAAATTTTCCACAGGTTTACATTCGATAAGAAGCTCTCTTTTCAGAAAATGCCAATTCGATCCAAAAAAAGAGGGTGAGGGTTCCACAATAGATTCCATTTTCCCCCCTAAAAGCTAAAAAAAAAAACAATAAAATCTGCAACCTGCTTACCTTTTGCTTGATTCTGGTGATGTTTTGTATATGAATGCCTCMGTTAAATGTCTCCAATCATTGCTCACTGTTTACCATTGTGCTGTCAGGGATGTAATAGGCTGCAGGTGCCTCACACATCATTGTGAGCTGTATAGTAAAACTGATTGGCCTTATCTGAGTGTTAGACGTATTCACTGGATGACTTTGATTTATTAGACTCTGCCTGGCCAGACTCCATCTGAAGTTCTCTTTAACAAAAAACAAACAATTGCCCTTCACTCCAACATTTTTCTTTTGCTTGTCCCAGTGTTCAGACAGAAAACAGGATACAAGCATTCAGCATTTTTTGATTGTTTGAATTCTTCAATTGATTAAATTTTTATGTTTGACTCATAACTCTTGCTAAGGTCCCTCTTGCAAATGAGATCTTGATCTCAAAGGATTTTAATTTGTTTAAATAAAGGAAATGAACAGATGTCATATGGACAAGGATGGTGGTCGAACTCCCGATCTTTTTCACGTTTTCAATGAGCCTCGGCCATTCCTCGGACACGCACAACTCGCTGCCGTGAAGAGTCTACGGTGTTTTTAAGGTTTATCAGATTATTTAAACATTCTCCACTACATCCCCGACCATCAGCTTTAGAACACAGATAAGAGCGGCAGCTTCTCTTTAGCCTTAGGCTCCTTTTTGAATAATTTATCCTCAATTACTGTATACACGATATGCAGTTTGCCTATTTAGAGGCTAGCAAGAGTTACTGTTCCACTTTTAAACAGTAGTTAACTCCTCTGTCACTTAATCTGCTTAGAGTTACTTCTTTGAAATGGCATTTCCCATCTTTTCTTTTATTTTKGTGCTTTTTGTTGCCTGAATTCAATGCTCGACTTGGCAGTTTTTAATGGTCGCTATCATATTTTTATTTTGACTGCTTAGTTGCATTTCATATCAGTTATTATCCTGGAACTAAAAGCAAACCCATAATCATAACAGCCAATATAACCACTGAATCCTGATGTGGCATTCTTATGTCTCCCATCCAGTCTCTACATGATATCCCTTACACAAYAAAGCAGTTTTTTAGGCTGCCAGGCTATCCAACAACAAAAGGCTGATTGACATGAGGGGCAAAACCTAAGATCTGTGGACTTGGTTTTGTCTCCCTGTCCTTTATTTYATCCTCGGCTCATTTTTTTCTCCATTTCCCTTCGCTGACTTCCCCTTTGAAGCTGTATCTAGAAAGCGAAAGCAGCTCCATCGCAGATGAGATGTGTTCATTTGTGCGTATCAGACAGCGATACATGGCATGTGGGTCTGACAGGTTGGACACCTCGAAACAAACAGAGACGATTCTGACGCTCTGAAGAAGACCAGTTTGTGTGTGTCTGTGTGAAAGAGGTAAAATGATAAAGGGGTATTTCAAAATTACCAGTTTAAAATAAAATAATAATAATAAGAGAAGAAGAAAATTTAAAGGACCTACATTAGTAGGGAAAAAGGACATCCTGGACAGTGAATAATATGTGTGTTGGTGTGTGCGTGTCCGCAGCCAACTCTAACAGATGGGTTTGATGACACACACTGGCCAAGATGCTGTAGTTGCTCAGTTCATTTGGAGATGAATGGACTTCTGATGGCATATTGAGTATTTTTTATATATTTTTCTATTTATCTACATATGTTTTTATACCAAATCATTAAGCTACATTACTCTGATTCATCTATTTTCTATTTCTTTTGCGGTGTTATGGGTGAAATACCAAAAGCAACAAGCACTCTGGAATGTATTACCTTTTCRTTCCAACATCCATCACAAGTTGGGAGCCATTAAAACTATAAAAGTAAACATTTGGCAGTTTACATCAAACCCACCAGTCTGTGTTTATATATTTTCCAACTTGCACAAAAATAAATCAGGCATTCCAAGATTTGAGATCTAACAGTTGTACTCCTATCACAGATGGGGAAAAAAAATAAGCTGAAGTCAGCTGAACATCTGAACTAAAAGTGTCTTGCATTGTTACTAGAATGGATCGAACTGGAAGCTGGAGGGGGGCGGGGCTTGAAACRACTYGTTTAGATTTAAAGAGACAGCCTCAAAATGAGATGATCTGAGGCACACCTCAAAAAAGGGGTGAAAGAGGGGCTTGTGGAGTTGCAGAACAGAGGAATTCAGACCAAAGCATTGCAGTTCCGCTTTATATAGACCCCAACTGAATGATTTAAATATGAAGTGTTTTGTCTTTTAAGTGATTCTTCCTAACATCTAGTGAAAAACACACAATAAGATGTATTTTATTTTAAACAACCTGTATTCAAATAACTTTAGTAGTTACTCAGGCACTTCGGGACTCCTGCACTTAAGCAAACGTCTGATCTTTCAAACCCAAAGATGAGCTCACTGTGGGACACTGTAGCAGCAGGGCGGCTGTCACACAGAGCTTTAAYACTTCAGTATGCTTCTGATTGTCACCGACGAGGCTCGTGTGAACCACATGCCGGTCRTTTTTATTTATTTTTAACTCGTATCTGTCACAGTTTGTATATGTTTTTGCTTATTTTTGGGTCTAAAAAATAGGAGTATCTTTCTATTTTTTACTTCTGCTTTGTTCTCTTTGTGTGCTGCAGTGACACCTGTCTTTTGTACACACTTCAAAGATGTAAGAAAAAGCAAAGCACAATCTAAAAACTGTGGATGATGTGGACTCTTATTGCAAATGGGACTTTTTACTCTTTATTAATGTTTGAAATAAATTAAAAGAATCAAAATGCCTTTTGATAATTACGTTTTTATGCCTAACAAAGTCAAACCTTCTTATTTCACATCAAGTCTAAAAGTAAGATTTTATTTTTCTGATACAGTCTCTGATATCATTTGCAGAACAGCCTGGAGCAGTTCCTGAGTCTAAAACTAATACTTCTAAACTTTATYGAAGTTCAGACTTGTAGCAGTTTGTCCATCTAATATTACAGTTACTTGTTGGTGGGAAATCTGTATAAATGATATATTTGAAAGCTGCTTTGCACCAGAGCACTAAAACAATCATTGCACTTTTTTTTTAAATAAGACATTATATATTTTAAATTTATGAAATCCCTGAGGGTTGGATGTGCTGCTTAGAACAAACATTAAATTTGGATGGTGGATGTCTGCCACGCCATCCTTCACACTCTTCTTACACTATAATATATTTTTATTTTATTTTGCAGAGCTCTRTAAAAGGGGATGGGATGCTTATTGTTCTGAACACAGGGTGTTTGCACCTGCATGCTCCTCCAGTACAGCTGCTCCAAAGATGCTGAGCAGCACAAGCAGATTTTTCTGCCTCTATGCTTCAAACCTGAAACCAGTAAAGTTCAACATAATCCCTGTGTATCAGCCCTTTTTTTTTTACCTTGATTTTTGTGGGGTTGTGAATAATTTTCCACAACTGCCATGTAAATTCAAATTGTATCTTAAAAAAAAGGTTGTGCTGCAAAAATCAAAAACCTTTTTATTTGTACCCGTCGCAAAAGTAGACACACATCACCAAGTTTCAATACTAGAGAATTTACATTTTCTGCAAAATCGCAGCGTGAATTCTGCAGTTTGTATGAATTGCAATTTGTTGTGAAATAGCCCTAAAAAACTGAAATTAAAAGAAAGCAGCTAAATGTAGCTGGAAAAGCATAATTTGTCACAAAGAAGCAGAAAAAGCCCAATTGCTGAATTAAGCAATAAGAAGCTGAAATTATCAATAATAGTAATTTAGCTGAAAAAAGTTAAAATTAGCTGAAGTAGCTAAAAAATGTAACTTAAGTGGCTGAAARCAGCTGAAAGAAGCATAAAAATGATAAATTAGCAGRAATAAGCTGATAGTTACAAAAAGGCTTCAGTCAGACTAGCTGAAAAAAGCAGAAAATGGCTAAAATTAGCAAAAATATCAACTCAAATTAGCACAAAGAAGTTCAAATTTATAARCATTTTAAATGGTTTTTTGGATGCTGAATAGTGCTCCATTCCTTTTCAATTAGGAAAAAATCTCAAACTATAAATTGCTGAAATACCAAAAGACYCAACTGGAATGTCATGGAGGAGCTGAATATTTTTGATGTACTGTATATATTTCTTAATTTGGCACACAAATTGCAGAATGAGAAAAAAGTACGGAATGAACAATCGAGGGTCTCAGTTGTATGAATGCTTAATCTCATTCACACAATAAGGATGCTGTTCAGAAATTTTATTGGAGTAGGTGGTCCTAAAGCCCGCTCAGGTTTCACCCACCTGCTGTTTGGGGCTTTGCTGTGTTGTGTAATCAGCCAAAGACATAATCACAGACCTTTAGAGGCTCTGTCCAGAGGCCTTGGGCAAAGTGTGAGCTAAACACTTGGGTGGTCCGTTTATCCATTCCAGTGCGGTGCTTTCTGCCATACCAGCAACACCACAGTGACGTGTTACCGCTCTGGCCACATGCAGACATTCTCACATTCCCAGTGCTCACGACGGAAATGGAACACGCCCAAATCTTTTTATTCAGTGGGAGTAAAGGGAGAGGGGGGRAAAAAAACTGAGATTGTCATTTTTGCACATGCAGCTGTTATTTTTTGAAGTGTGCAGTTTTATCACATTTTAAGACAGCTGTCAACCGAGCTACATCTTTTACATCTAACACAATTTGTTCATTTTCATCAGCTTAAATTGGCTTATACCTCCTCTTTTTATTTTTTTTTATAAGATATTTCATTTCTAGCGTCTTCTTGGGGTTGATCCAATATTGCATCAGAATGATTGCCATGGGAGTCGTGCTAGGAGGGAGGAGGAAGAGGAAAAGCGAAAAAAAGGGAAGGATRCAGTATGGGCGAGAGAAAGAGGAAGGTGGAGAGAAGAACAAGAGAGGAGTATGTGAGGAACGGGGTGGCAGAAGGCCAGCAGAGTCAGAGATAAGAGGCTGCAGGAGTGATTGAAACGGGATTAGTGGAGACAGGCGCTGCATCGCGGCCGCAGCATCAGTGTTAAACCTGCGCTTCACAGGGACTCCCTCTGTCACATCAAAGCCTCCCCAGGCCAGGCTGGCAGAGAGGCGAAGCAGCCTCCAGCAGGGTCATTCACCACTACACGCATCTCCCGTATACGAGCACTGATCACCTCCTCCATCTATATCCGGCACGTCTCCACGAGGGCCGCAGAGCTGGCTCCTTCCCTTTTTTTTTTTTTTTCTGCCTTTTCCATCCCCCTGCAGTGTCTTTGTGGTGTGTGCTTGGACGGCAGATAGGATGCACTGATAAGCCATCTTTAACATTTAATGAGGCACGCAGTGATGAGTTGGCATAGGAAAGCTACTGTCTCCTGCTTTCATGGAGTCCAAACAAAGTTTTAATGAGAACTTTCGCCCCATTTGTGCCAAAAAGCACAGATCTTTTTTAAGTGCTTCCCAGACTGAAAGTGACATTGGTGCTGAAATATCGAGTGGAACTGATACCTGGATGCAAAACATCAGACATGCAGGAGATCTCGTATTTAGTTAATGTTGGGTTGGATGACACGGAGAGGTTTTAATTAGGTGGTGCAATCCAGTTATTATAAAGTGGTTAAAATGTGTATTTTTTAAAGGGGCAATATTATGCGTTTCTCAGGCATACATTTAAATACTATACCATAATAAAGTATCTGTCATCTTTTAGTTATTTAAAATGTTGTTTTATGTTTAAATAGAAAATTAACTTATCTTCTCATCACTTCCTCTTCTAAACGCCTCAAAATTGGTCTCTGTCTCTTTAAGAACCACCTTCCGCTTCTGTCCCGCCCATTTCAGCGCAGGGGGTTTGCACGTGCGCTATGATGCAGTTTACTTGGCATCTGAAAATACATTTCCTCAAAGGTATTTTTAATCTGAAAATAGCTTCACTGAGCGAAAAGTAGTGTTAGGAGCTCAGCAGACAGTTTAAGTTTCACCTTCAGTTTCACCCGAGAGCCTGCAGGAGTCATGGGCGGAGTGTGTGTGTGTGGGGGGGGTGCGCTCTGCCATGAGGAAGTTTGGCTTAAAGACGCATCCCAGGGGCGTTTCTGGTCCCAAAAGGCGTTTCTGGTCCCCACCTGTCGTTTTGCTCCTCAGCATGGCTTCCAAGAACACTGCAGGATTTCTCAAACATGCATGAATGAGTCAAAGCAAGGCTTTGAGCATGTTTTTTTATGAGTATAACATTGTAACATGATATAAAACTCAAAAGTTGATTTTACCTGATATTGCCCCTTTAACATTGGTTTCAAGTTGTTTTTAGTTGTTTTGTGGTTATTGATCTCAACAAACTAAATTGCTGCTTTTTGTTGGCTGAAAATTACAACTTGAGTTATTTTCTCCAGTTTGAACGAGCAAATTTTGAATGACTGCAGTTTCCACTCGAGCTCTGATTGTCCTCTAATCAAACGAACACTCCCTGTTCATTCTGTGCACTTGTGCTTGAGAGTATCTCAGTATGATCCAACGTTGCACCTTAGGTCTGTTCTGTTGAAGTAGATTATGGATCCCTATAGCTAAAATGGGCCATTTGATCTGCTGAGGGGAGACAATCGACTGATTGGGGAGTGCTTTCACTGTGTGCGCAAATTTGTGTGTCCTGTGTTATTCGTATTAGTGTGTGTGCAAGCTGGTAGTTTTCCTCTTGGAGCTCATCAGTTCATATCCACCACCCATCCCACCGCAGCATGCAGTAAATAGAGTCTCTGGCACTCGTTGAGAAATGGCACAATTATCCCCTGCTGGTGAAATATGGGCCGGGATGCACCACTGCTTCTTTCCTACAGAATGTGTGTGTGTGTGTGTAAAGTGGTTGTTTTTTTTTATTTTTTGTGTGCTTTTTTGTGTGTTCACTCATTGTGATGCACATTCAACACAGAGAGCTGTTCTTTCTTTATCTCACATGTGCGCATCTCACACACACACACACGAGCCTCATTGTATAAACAGCTGCGCACGCACACACCTTCACACGTTGCAACGCACACACAGACACGGTTTATCCACACACTCACGCCAGAGCGCCTCTCGCACGGCAAACAATGCAGCATGTAGAGCTTTTAGCTGAAACTAGCCGATAGAAAAACTCACCGCCTTTCAGTCAGAAATGTTTTGTTTTTTAGCATCCAGATATCACAGCCATCAGTCAAAAGTAGATGTATAGTTCAAAGACATTATGGAAATATGACCTAATGTTATCCTACACATATTTACTCTGAATTATTAATTTTAGTATTTTTTGTTCAATTTAAAAATAAAAATAAAAAACACCATGAACCAGTCTGAGAGACCAAATATTCTGGACCTTAATTAACTCGTTAGCAATAGGATTTGTTCAAACTTATCCTGACGAAAGGTCAGATGAAGCAAATCTTCAGAAACCTTTAGAGATCCGCTGATTCATCAAAGTTATGCAGCGCTGTCTTCTTTATCTCTGAAAATTATAAAATTATGAAATGCAGATCTTCATTTTTCACAGAGTGCAAATAGAAAAGGCAGCTTAAAGCCACAAAAATCYGCTATTATTCTATATTGTTTCAAATTTAGGCTTTCTTAGTTGAAAGAAATGCTTTGTTTTTTCCTTTTTTTCCATTTTCAGCTTTGGAGGTTATCAAACTTTTTTAAAACACTGTTTCCAGTTCAAACAGATCATACAAGTTTTATTTATACTGAGTTAACAATCCTAACTTGTTGTACATAGTTTTCTACATTAAAGCATCTTAGCAATGGGGCTTTGTTATTGTTTTTTCTAATTAAAATGTATGAAAAGAAACCACAGCATTTAGTATTGTTTTTTCCTGCTATGCTGAACTTCCATTGAATCATAAGTGGATATGACTCAAAAAAGCCCAAAGAGAACACTCTGCACAGAAAGACCCCAGGTCCAAACCGGGGGTTGAATCCAGGACCTTCTTTCTGTGAGGCATCAGTGCTAACCACTGAGCCATCATGCTTCTATTAACCTGGAACACATCCAACACAGTTCTGATAAGAATTAGTCTTTTACATCATGTCACACAGATTTTGCCTCAAATCCTTGTTAGAAGACACTTCAATTAGCATTATTTGCTCTTTTTCTTAAGAGACTATTTTCTTCTCCACTGTTTCATGTTTGTTTAATTTGAAGTTGAAACCAGCAGGCGGTCAACTCTGCATAAAAAAAAAAATAAATCAGAGTTGATGATATCTGGACTGAAAATCTCAGTTACATATTATTTGTTCTCCTTTTGATTGCCTAAGCTTCAGGTGTATTTTATGGTTCTTATAGTTGAAATAATTTGTCAGAACTCTACACGACACCAACATAAAAAGGCCATTTTCTGCATTTGTAAGCTGCCAGACCTTTTGAAATTGTCCAATGACTCTCTGAAATGTCAAAGGCTTGCTCAGTCATTTGAAGCCAGCCATACACAAAACGTAATTAACCTCAAGTGATTTCTCTTTCCAATGGCTTTTGACATTTGCGCAACTCTGAAAATTGCTTGTTGCTCATAAATGACAGAGAATAAGGAAAATAAGGCATCAACTTGAACCGCATGGTTGTGATCCAAACGAACTGCCGCTATAGTCTGATGTCCTGTGGTTAAAAAYACTAAATTAGGTTTCTTTGTTTTTGCAGGTATGGAAAAATAGTGTCAACCAAGGCCATTCTGGATAAGAACACTAACCAATGCAAAGGTAAGTCATTGTTTTTGTGGCTTCTACGCTCACCTTGTTGTAGTGGAAAAGCCATCAGTCTTCAGGCTGTCCTGTCACAAGAACAAAAATTCAAGCCTTCACRTGCATTTAAAGGGATCCATGATTAGTTGTAACATTAGACTTTATTTGATAGACATGTAAAAATACTGTAGGCTGTTTAGTTTTGTAAATTTTAAAAAATATATTTTAACACGGACGGAGCTATTTTATTTCCACACAAAGCATTCTGGGTAAATGATGACGTGGATAGGTCCTCGGTGCGAGGCTGCTAGT
>NW_013952500.1:820079-832998 GCF_001266775.1 Austrofundulus limnaeus | reverse complement strand
CTGGTGAAAATTTCATGTCATTAGCACCTCTAGTAATATATTTACTGAGAAAAATGGTGACGTGTTCAATACTTATTTTACCCGCTGTATCTCATAACCCACCCTCCTGGCAGTGCTGCTGAGATTCCAAAATGAATAAAAATATCATATAAAGCAATCATTTTTATGAGAAGACGGATGGTGAATAGAGGCAAGATGTGTGCAAAAACAGACTGTAAGAAGGTTTTAGCAACTTTGAAGGAAACTCCATTCTCCTTGGCGTCTTTTATGTTGAGATGAAAGTAAACTTCRCAAAAATATCTGATCCCATAACTTATCTTTTAATGTATTTATGACAAATATCAAAGTTGAGCAGGTATTAAAGGCATAAACAAGCCAAACTAACCAAAATCAAAATGATCTACAATAACACATTATTTCTAGCTGTTTAAACTTACAACCCAACACCTGTTTAAATGTCAGAAAAGTGTCTCATCAGCATTGTGCCACCATTTCACAGCTTCCATCCTTGTCCTTCATGTCATCTTTCTCCACCCCCTCTCCTCCCCTTCATGTTGTTTGCTTGTAATTCAAGCCTGCCAGAACAGAGACAAAGATTGCAACGTGGCCAGGAACAGTCAGGTCTGATAGGGTCCTCATAAATACTGGAAACCATGAAAACAAAACTTATCTAGAAAGTCCCTGCATAACTATTTTACTCTCTCTCTTTTAATCTCTCTTCCTTTTTATAGGTTAAAAAGCTTTGACTATATGCCAAAAATTAATGTTCCAAAATAAAAATTAGATTTTAATTGAAGAGGAAGTTTTAATTCTTTGTCAATTTTTTAATTTAATTTAATTTTTTAATTGATTTTATGGTCCTTGTCTTCTTGCGTCACCCAGTATGGACATGAAATTCAAAAACAGAGTTTATAGCGCTTCAGTTAAAATTGTTGCAGCCTTCCATCTGATGAGCAACCATGGCCAACTGAGCAGTTTATCTGAACGGCCCTGCTTTAGTCTCTGTATTGGATTTTGCTGATATGTTGTTTGGTTTTCACCAATCCCGGCACCACTCAGTATGGTACAACGTCTTTATTTAGCTCTGGTCCATCCAAAGGAAATTAGAAGTCTTGTTGTTTGTTCAGATGTAATTTTACCAACCCAAGTTAGACTGGCATGCATTCTTTTTGGACAGAAGAGGTTTTCTTTTGGCTACCAGAATAAACAAGCCAGATTTGTTCAGTCCTATTTTTGATAGGGATTTTTTTTTAATCATTAATGCTGACATTGAGATGAACTTCCTTGGATGTGGAATGTTTCCTGTTTTCTCACTGCAGAGTAATTGACTCTAAATTGTTTGGAAATTGGTTTTGTAAGCTTTTCTCAGAATGATGGTCAGATCACTTCTGATGCAGTAAGACCAACCTAAAAGCCCCAAAACTTTTACTATTATATAGATTCCTACTCTGATGATAAGTTAGTGAAGTAGGTTTCAATAAGCTTCCTGCTAGTTTTCCTCTACATTACAGACATCAAAACATTGATTTTCTTTGTTATTCCACAAACTACTTGTGCAATTTTGCTGTTTCGTTTTTTTAAWGATGACTGTCAAACAAGGCATGTTTAATTTAGTTATGTTTTAGTTTATTAACCAAACAAATTTAAATGCCTCTTGTTGGAGGTCAGACTGACAAATGGAACTCAATGCCAACCATCAATGATGGACAGACACTTTTATTTTGAAAAGAAAAAAGGAAAATTGGATTCTACAGAGTTTTAGTCATTCAGGAATTAGAAATTTATCAGGGATTAAGTGGTGTTTTAATGACAATATAGATATAATTGCATAACTCTCACACCTTCCATTGTAAAAACAATGTACAAAAATGTAATAATAATTTGGGAGCATTGAGGAAATTAGCACAAAATCCACCATCAAACATGATTACATTAATTTTTGTTCCTTTTGCATTTTGTCATTTGCAAATTTCATGAACAGAAAGCTTTTTGATTCTTTCCCGAGACAGATGTTTTAGGACGCACTATCTGAAAGTCACCTTTTTATATTTGGTCATCAATTATTTAAAGGGGCAATATTTATGTGTTTCTCAGGCGTTTTTTTAAATATTATACCATGATAAAATATCTATGTAAAATTTAGTTGTTATTAAAATGCTGTTTTTAGGTTTAAATCGAAAATAAACTTATCTTCTCATCTTTTCCTCTTCTAAACGCCTTGAAATTGGCCCCCGTCTCTTTAAGAACCACCTACCGCTTCTGTCCCGCCCATTTTAGCGCGGGGGGTGGGGGTTCGCACGCACGCTATGATGCAGTTTACTTAGCATCTGAAAATACATTTCTTCAAAGGTATTTTTAATCTGAAAATAGCTTCACTGAGTGAGAAGTAGTGTTAGGAGCTCAGCAGACAGTTTCAGTTTCACTTTCAGTTTCACCCGTTGTTTGATTCGTTACTGGCGAGAGCCGGCAGGAGTCATGGGCGGGGTGTGTGGGGTGGGGGGTGGGGAGGTGTGCTCCGTGATGAGGAAGCTCGGCTTGGAGACACAGCCCAGAGGTGGAGATGGTCCCAAAATGCGTTTCTAGTCCCAACCGGTCGTTTTTGCTCCCCTGCCTGCTGCCTCAGGACACTACAGGATTTCTCACACGTGCATGAATGAGTCAAAGTAAGACTTTGGACATGTTTTTTTATGAGAGGATAACATAACATGATATAAAACTCAAAAAAGTTGAATTTACATGATGTAGCCCCTTAAAGATGTTTTTTTAAATTCATCTTTACATGTAGCTCATACTGAATGTAGAGTTGCTTCATGTTGATTCATGCCTTGTTGTGCAGTACAGTTGTATTGTAGGCTGTAAAAATAATTAAATTGAACATAGTAAAGATGATTAAAAAAAGGGACTTGCTGGTGAGATGTTAGATGGAGTAGKGAGTGTGGGAGTGGAGGTTGACTGTTGCAGAACAACAGAACAACAATTGATGTGTTCTGTGTTTGCAGGTCAGGTGTATTCTTCGGTGTGAACATCACAAATACCCACGCACTAACGTGAACATGCATGCAGCGGTTTTCTTCACCACGCCGCATCTGTCTGCACATTTGCCCCTTGTAGCTTTAAAATACTGTAAAGCCCGTTTTTTTTTTTTTAAAGTACCGCATCTCAAAAACCACACTCCAAGACCATGTAATACAACTCTCCCACGCACTCAAACACAAAAGGGCACACTCRCAGAGATTAATCGTACCCCTGCACACACTCCCCATCCATCTGCCTGAGGTGTGTTCTGCTTCTGCAGCAACAGTGGCCATGCAWTAGATCTATCACTCGTCTTTTCGAACATCACGGCGTGTGTGCCTGTTCTGGCTGCTCTTTTCCACCACCGCGCAGGCCCTTCAATGAGCCTCTCTATCTTCCCAACGCTGACTCACTCCCTCACCGCTCGCCTCACTCTGTGACACACTCAACATGATCAGCTGCATGTGCTTTCCCGAGTACACACATGTGCTTTGGATGGATCCCAGTTCAGAGAGAAACAGGAAGTTCTGAAAGTGCTTCAGGGCTKTTGTGGATAAGAGGAAGCATTCAGCTCTTCATTTCACACATCGCGCTCATGCTCCTCTGTACTCATGCTCGTCTTCTCTATCTTTATCTCTTGCCCTGCACTTTCACGTATACTTTAAAAAATACAACAGTGATTTGGGGTTTACATCAAAGATGGAGCGGGGGATTGGAAACGGCAGAGGGAGTAAGAAAAGGGATAGATTACGACAACTCAAAACCTCTCATTTGCCATCCGTGCCCACAAGGGCCTCTTAAAAGGCAGCGACGGCATTTGAAATAAAGCAGCGCTGACCAAATGAGGACCTTTTATTTTATTTTTTTCTGCCAGGGCCTGGAGGCAGAGGAAATGACCTCAGCCCTTTAAAGGACCTCCGTTTCCTCCTCCGCCGCTGGGAGATAAAACCGCGCCGAGCTTCACCGGCCTGACTGGCGCTCTGCCGCGACAGCCCACCGCAGTGAATTGTGGGAGACAGATGAGATGAGACGATAGTCTCTTGTGGCTGTGTGTTCGACAGTTTGTTGTTGTTCATTTCTTCGCCCTGTAACTTGCCATCCGTTTTACACGGAGATGCTAAAAACTCTCAAGGGCATTACATAAACTTACATCTTGAAAGAATTACTGTCACATTTACTCTAGAACGTGGGTGGCTTGATCTTAAATGCACTATCTTCCTGTTTTACCCACATAAACTCCAATTACATTTAAAGCATTCAGGTTTTTTGTTACTTAAAGCCTCAAATGATATATATTCTGTTTAAATTTAATTAAACATTATTGCAGACTCTTGCTAATTTGAAACTTTTGTTTTGGAATATTGAATCAGTTTGGCTGTGCTTAATGGCACAYAGTTATATTTTAAAATGTTGTCAGGAATGTGACTATTACAGTCCAAAGAATCCCCTGTCTCAGGATCAACCGCATGTAGAGAAATAGTTTGTCACGTTGTGTAAAAAGCAAATTTATTACTTCATCACATTCAAAAAAATCTTTGATTGGATTGAAAAGTATTTGGATTAAATAATCCAACATTAGTCTGATCATGACGGGTGTTTATGTGCACCTGGCTTTTATTCAGAATAGAAATACTAACATGCACATRTATTTTAAGTTTCCCTAAAAAAACCACAGAAGAAATGCGACTTCCGTGATGAACATAAACAAACGTATCTTCTAAATTAATGAACTAGGTTTTAATATCTGTGGAGACKTTGATGCACTCCGTGTTTCTACACTTCCCACGATCAAGGTGTTCGATATTTTTGAGCTCTTTCGACGTTTCTAATATAAATGTCGTATCGCTWACCGACCARTTTTGCTTCTCCAACATATTYGCATCTAGCCAKGTGGAAATACGTCAGGCTGACACATGAGCAGCCAGGTCAGTTTTYCACAACCAGAATAACATGATCAGAATAACCCCGGATTTATACYACATGCATCTCCGCTCCGCTGCGCTGCGGTGCGCAGGGCGCAGCCGTTCGKTTGTGTYTCAATTTATRCAGCGTCCGCTCCGCTMCAGTCTGATAGTGTGCAGGAAGGAGATCACRCAATAAATTGTGGAAGTCACAGCAAAAAATAATTAATTCTGTGAAAGACGAACTCCAAACACAGCTGAAAACATTAATATAAAGGTTTTTGATATCTATACTGAAACTGTCTCGCTGTCGTCTTTCTGAAACTTCTGATTTCAAAATAAAATCCACGTGTATCGTGTGTGTACACATATGCTTCAAGCTACATGTTTCCATCTGCTTCCCAAACAGAACGATACATTCTGACAGCATTTGTGTAGAAATATATCCAAATATTTATTAATATAGCTGCAATTTCGACATTATTCCGACAAATTATCCAGCATAATAGTGTCTTATTTTGAAAATACAGATGYTGTGCTCGTTTCTTTTCCTGTTGGTGCAACGCAATCTTTAAAAATTGACTCCAGCGCTGCTCTGGCGTCCGGCAAAAATAGGATCTGTTCTAATTTTGACGGATCGCCGTCCGCTCACCGCAGCCAGTGTAAACACTCTCACTGATTATAATGGGGGCGTATTTGCTGCGGAGGTCGGACCGCAGCGGAGCCGGAACGCATGTAGTGTAAATTAGGGGTCCGTGTTTAAACGCACGCCATTCGGATTATCAATCAACATAAAACACCCCTCACTCAAATGACAAATTCATTCCTGTTGAGCTGAATCAGATCAGGATATTCCAATTGTCCATTCTGATAACTTATGTTTATGTAAACTAGTGAGTAGTAAAGTATTGTATGATGCTGACCATATTGATGAATGAGGTGATGTTTCCCAAAATGGCCCGTTTTTCATTGTCATGTGTCTTTGGGGTGTAGGTGGGGAGGGCGCCAGCAGGGAGTGCTTTTCTTGCATCCGTTATTAGTTTCTCATTAGAGGGCCAAGATATAAACATTTGTCTATGTTGGACACTGTGCCGGCGCAATTAAGGATTCTCTTTGCCGCCCTCTCTGCCCTTTGAAAGTGAATTATGTGCAGATGAGGATCTCGACTGAAGTGTGGCCAACAGCAGACCTTTTCCAAGGGGCTGTGCTCGCTCCAAGCCATTCCAGAAAAAAAGGCAAGATCAGCCGAAGAAAAAAGAAAAAAAGTGTGTGTCGTTTCCTGCTTGCATTGCGTATTAATGACTCTAATTAGCAATAGCTGAGAGATAATCACATTGATCTGGACAAATTCAACACGCGGAACCTTACTGGATAACACATGCAACCTTTGTTAACAACTCCTAATCACACATACACACACCCCAGCTCCCGCTCTGCCCCATCTCCTTCATTCTTGTATGTTCTGAGTTGGCCATTCACCAAGTTAGGCTCCTGAATGGCCGAACTTGTCRTAAATGGAAGAAGGCTGGCCATGAGTACTACATTCCTTAAGCTCTGACCTTTTCTACCCTCTTCACTTCCTGTGCCGTTTTTGCATGCAGAGTAGTTGTCTCCTGTTTATGCACTTGGAGCTCTTCTTTCTTTTGTACAAATAAAGGTTGTGCATTTGTGAGATCTGGGAGGAAATGCCTTTTTCACATAGAGCCAGTGCAACTGCAAATTGCTGGAATAATTTGCTTGAAAGTCTCGTTAGGTTATCTGCAGAGCAACAATATTGAAATGCCTGTGTTAAATTGTAACAACTAAGATTTTTGTAACCATCAGAGCTTTTTGTCTTTGAATTTTAAATGCATCCTGTTCTTTTGTTTTTTGAAAACTGCCTTGGTGGTCACTGGTGGAAGGTGAGGAGGTGTACCTGCAGTCATTTCTTATCCTGACCCTAAAGAATGGACKGCAAGGGAACCGCAATGTAAGACACGGCGTTCCACTGACCTGTCAAGGTTCTTGCCCCTTGCACATCCCCTGACTAATGATCATACCCTTGATTAGTTAAGGATGGCATAAATCATAACTCCAATAAATAGGAAGGCTAGCTGGGGGTGACAGAGCAGTACGTCATGAATGACTAACAGATGCAAGACTTTAAAAAATGGGCTGCGTATTTGTTTGGAGCCCAGGGGACAATTAGTCTTTGTCCAGATTGGAATGTTTGCCCCTGCTTGGAGATTTTCCCTGTGATCCCAGAGTTCTTGCTTTTCATCGATCTGGCTCTGTTCAAATATTTAGCCTGTTCCCGTTGTCTTGCAGGTGGTGCTTTTGAGCCTGGAACTGGACGTGATTACATTGCTTATTACAAACTGATTCGCAAGTGGGGATAAATCTGGGCTGCGGAAGATGGCACCCAACCTGAATACTAAAGTTAGCAATCTCCAGGTATAGGTAGAGTAACGGAGGAGAGTTATATTGAGGGTTTCCATATGTGAAGTGAAAGAAGTATGAAAGAATGTGTGCACTTGGTCTTTTTGTAAGGAAAAACATGCATTGCTTGTGKAACTTTCACATCTGATTTATTTTTTTTTGTATTCTAATCTGAGTGTACAAAAATCTAGATGCTCCTGTACTCACTATACTGTGTGTGTGTGTAGATGACATTTGCCTTTGAGTGTCTGTGTTTGTGTGTAGTCTTTTAGAAGATGTGTAGATGATCTGTTTTTTCACCCAGGTTCTCATTTTAACAAGCTCTYGACAAATAATTAACACCCTTCAGGTCTCAAACCTTTCTCAAGTGCACTTCACATGCGGCTCCGAACACATCAGGGTATTGCTATTAACGTTCGTAAGCTAATGAGGCTACCAGATAGCTGAGCAAAGTGCCTGCAGTTGATCAGATCATTTTCTTCCCCCAAAAAATCATTTTCATTCCTTTTTAAATCACTGACAAGTAATCATTTAGAAACGAGTATCTATTTAGACTCAAAGTCAGTGGTGCTAATTCTTTTTTCTTAAATTTTTTGACACATTGTTTTTAATTTACGAGTGTTAAGCCCATTTTTCACCAAGGACCACATGAGCCTTATTGTGCCCTGAAAGGTCCAGTTGTAATCAACTTTGACGTTTCGTGTTTAGTTGAAGTTGAACACGAAACGTCGCATTCCTTATCGTTACTAAGGCTAAGCACAGCTAACAAATAATTACTGAGCTCTATGTGGTATTTCCTGCATAGAAACAGTGTTTTAACACATCCTCTTATAAACACTGAAAACATGCATGGCTGACTAMATGTGAAATAAGTAATAGAGTAATACTGTGTTTATTCATCATAAAGCTGTGTAATGTCTGTGTTCATGTTAGAAAGGTGATATAAATGCAGTGTGCATATTTCAGATGTTAGTTTTTGTTTATTTGATTTACGTCTTCATGTTGCATTATTCTCTATTTGACTTGCGAACAGTTTCATAGTTGCTTTCATCAGTTTTACTATAACGCTCATAAAATTTCATCTCTACTGCAGGGAATATTGTTTGCACTTGTGAACATGTAATTTCGGTGCCTTACAGTTATACAGATCTCATTTATAATGCTTGCACAGATATTGGATGAGGAATTACTTCTTTTTTTTTTCAACCTCGTGTTCAGTTTGTCATCGCCACAATGAGCTGCCAGTGGTTCCCTTGGCCCTAAGCCCTGGCTCTCTGCCCTCTGCAGATCCTGACTGCAGCTCTCTGACAAGRACACTCCTACACCTGCAGAGAAGATGACAAGAAATACAATACGGCCAACAGGCTGGCTGCTTCAGGCCCAGATGTATACCTTTAGCTATAAATCCATTGGAGGGGTGATAAGTTAATTGCCTGTACTGCTATCTTGTCAGCAGTGTTTTATATTAAATAGTCGTCTGTGTGAGTTATTCTGCAGCAAATGAGTTTTCTTGACAAGAACAGGGAAGGTAAAATAGTGACGCTGGAGATGAAAATGAGGGTTTTTCAATCTGAGCAGCTGCATGAAATGCACATTTTGATTTAACTTGTACTTCTGTAGGAATAATGCTCTGACACAACAGGCTGAAAGGGTTTCTTCAGTGTAGCTGTTTCTCCACTGGACACTACATTGAAAACAAATACTTTTTTTTGGTTGTTGTTGTATACTCACAGATCCACACACAGAGGAAATGTGAAGGTCACACGCAAACATTTTGTTCCCGTCCTACAAACACACTTGGTTCAGTAGCCGCATCGTTTTTCATCAGTCAGCTGTTGGTGGTGCAGGATAAAAAGAGGACAGAGGAATGTAGTCTGAGTCAGGATGCTCTCCTCTGGGTTTGGAGCGGGACCAAGGCGGTCTCGGCTTGGCTGCAGTTCATCGTAGATGCCTTCGCGCTTTTAGAAAACCACCTTTTCTCTCCCTCAGTGTTTGGACAGCTCACCACAGCCTACCAAAACCAACACCCACGCAGCTCTGCAAAGCAAAGAGGGCTTGTCCCAACTCCACACGGACAATTTACCATTCTAAAATAAGTTTCAAGTTTCGACAACTGCTTTTTTCCCCTCTCCTTTCCGTCAGTTTTTATTCAGATAAAAAGCAGTGATGAATAAAAAGAAATTCATTTTAGATTTTAGTCAAATTAATGCTACATTTTGAATTCTGCATGGGCTCTTGAAACATTAAACAAATTGGGTTTTCTGCCATTTAAAAAGGGCATAAATATCAGGAAAAAAATAATAAAATTATGTCTCGCGTTGCTTGACTGGATGCATATTGCCTTTGCACAATTAAAGAATGCATATTTGATAATGCTTGATGCATTCCGTGTAGTTAATTATGACCTCCGCATGCGGGGCATAAGCAGGAGTCATTGTTTTCGCAMAGTTTTTTTTTTTCAGTGATTTTTGGTCAACCGTAGCACAAAAACAGCTGCACCRATCAACATGAAATTTGGCAGGACTGTAGATGAGTCTGACCTACACTAAGCCAGCCAACCGTTTTACGATAGACCACATATTTGAGGAGGGGGCTCCTTTCAAAGACGGGGTGTCTGGACGTGCAAAAATGCTTATAACTCAGAAACTATTAAACATAGGAGCTTCAGATTTCTTTTGTTGTTTAGCTCTGATGAGGGGCTATCCATCAGGTTAACCAATGCCCCCCCCCCCCAAAAAAAAAAGGACCACTACCCAAGCCACTACAATTGTGGGATGCACCTAGTAGCATGACATTTATTGGGAATAAAGACTTCTGAGTTCTGSTGCATTTGTGCGTGCGGGGGTCATTATGTTACCGCTATGCGGTATCTAGCTTATATAGTTCTAGTTCAYAACACCATCYWAGAACACTGCACAAAACAGTCACTTATATATAAAAAAGCTAATTAGTCAAATGTATCTAAGGAATTTATCTATGCAAATACATTCGTTTACCATAAATATCATATTACAGTATTTTATGCATATTTTTCCTTATGTGGCCCATCAATCTTCACCTTTAACCATAAATATTCAAATGCATGCAAAGTCTGAGTTATAAACATCCATGCTACCACATAAATTAATCATCCAAGTGAAACAGCAGCTTCACAACTTTTTTTATGTCTCACAAGGACATAAACAATTACACTGCCCTGCCTGGCGTGCCATTGTAACTCACCGTAACTCGACATTGATTCATTATTCATACTTAGGGCATTATTATTCTATTGTATGGGGTGCAAAATGGGATCATTAGTGCTGAATATGAGAATGTGAAAAATTGACATATTGGGGGAAATAATGGTGGATGTTGTAGGCAGGAAACCCCAAACAATCCTGACTATTAGCAGATAAAGAATAGCAATTTCCCCAGAAGTAATTAGGATTAGCATAATTTGATGGTGAATGCATGAACGATGCAAACGTGATTGATATGTCGATACTCGCCGTAATGAGTCCCTTATCTCCTCTCTCCACTGAAGACTTTTGTGTGAGCGTAGCCCGAGGTGACATCTACTGCGCCGCTACACCTCCTGAAGGGGACTGTGTTAAGAAGCACCCTGCCTCATATACACACAAGAGCAGAGGCGATGGAGGCATAGCACTGTCATGTAGTAACTGATTGAAGATGGTCCTTTTATCTTGACAGGCTCCCAGTTAGAGCCAGACCAGGAAATATGATATGGCAGCTCATGTTGTCTTTATTCCTCTCCGAGAGACGTTCTGTGTGTGTGTGCAAACTGTGTGCACGTGTGCGAGAGTGAAGTCCCTCCCGTGTGCACGTGTCCTTCAGCGTCTCTGTGTGTGCGTGTGCACTATTAGAGCGCAGCAACACAATATTATCAGCAGCCACGCATGTAGTCAGTCACTCTGAGCTGCTTTTAAGTGACAGCTATCGATTGGGTGTTTGTGTTTGTGCAGTGGCTTCAAAGCTACACCTTGGCCTCTGTATCCCACTTGAGATTGTAACTCTGCAGTACCCTCGCTGAATACAGAAACTGTACAGCCTGGGCTTAACTTCAGAAAGCCTTTCTTTAGCAACATCTGCCATGAAGATGAGTGTGTTCTTTAACTGTGTGAAATGGGATGTCTTCAATTGAGTAACAATGTTTTTGTACCCTCGTTTTTTTTTACAACCTAACTGCCCTTTTTTTTYTTTTTGCTCAGTGACTCAGTACCAGTGTAGCTGTAAAAGCTTGCTGTATGTAGCAACAAACCTGCTTGTCAGAGTCGAATAGAAATTTAAAACCTATTGTTTGTGGGTCAGTTCACTGAATTTCAGGACTGTTTTTCTTATCATTTGTACCAGACCTTGCATAATGAATGGAGAGATAGACAGTTCTCTTGCAAATGTTCTCATTTCCACCTCCGAATGTATTTAGAAACAGTGGACCTAAGTGGAAATGTCTATTTATTTTGCCACTGCTTAAATTATTGTGCATTTTTCTTATTGCCCAGTTGCAAAGGTCCTCAAATATAAGAAATAATAATAATAAGCAGCAATTATAAGGATCCTCACTTGAAAACAAACATGCATACATTAAAAAGGTGATTTGTCTGTAATATACTTGGCATGGGTGGCTCAGAAATACTGTCAAAAAGTTGCTTTAAGGCTCGTTAAAATATTTTTACTTGTAATGTAAATAGTATTTATAAATCTTACATTTTAAAATGCTCTGAATGATTTGAAATGAATCCATTAACCTCAAACCTCTCAGAATTGAAGGAAACTTTTCGCAGAATAATGCACATAAATAAAAATGACTACATTCGTCCTAATAATGTCTTAGTAAACCTTTTTTTTTCTGTAAAATAAACCTTTAATACCTTAATATTGTGACTATAAATAAAAACAATACACACTGTGTAATCATTTAGTATATTTTAGGCACATTAGCATCAGTGGAAAAGAGCAAAGCTGATTCGTGATTACAGCTTTCTCCCTGAAAGTCAGTTCAGCCCATAAAGRACTCCACCTCTCTCTGCACCTTTTCACTTGCTTTTTTTCCTCCCTTTCTGCAGTCCCCTCTTCTGTCAGGACTGGGAGCAGTCTGAATATGGGTCAGCGTTTCTAAACTACTCATCCCATTTAAAGTTTGATGAGTGCACTCCAGGTGGTAATGGGGGTGAATATTAAACTCATAATCAGTGGTTCCAAGTATCCAGTATTGGAATATCCTGATTATTAAAGTGAATCATTGCCCAGAGGGTCTCGGTAACATTCTGTGGGCCCCTAAATGTTCTGTCAAAATGCTCCAAGAAACATGGCAGCTTTTAGATCGTAATGTCAGTCAAGTTACAAATGACCACATAACATTTTAAGACAAAGCATTTTTGTAGAAACATCTAATGATGAGTCTTTGACTGAGTGGGGGTGAGGATGAGGGTGGGATGGTGHRATTGTGTATGTTTGGGTATTTGTCAGGCTGCGGTCTGGGCTGCCCCTCCTACTGCCTTCTATGTATTTATCCATTTATTTTTCAGGTAAGCGGACAGATGTTGGGTGTGTGGTCCTGTGTTTTGTTGGTGTATATTTAATAT
>NW_013952500.1:808146-816904 GCF_001266775.1 Austrofundulus limnaeus | reverse complement strand
TATTTTTATATATGCCCTCTATGTATTTATCCATTTATTTTTCAGGTAAGCGGACAGATGTTGGGTGTGTGGTCCTGTGTTTTGTTGGTGTATATTTAATATATTTCTAATCACTATTTCAGTCTTTCTATCTTTCTAATTACTTCTCTCTCTATTTTCTCTTCACTTATGTGAAAAAATCATGATGGTGTGGAGAGGATGGCTATAAGGGGCAAAGGGAGGCCATCCAAAAACGGAAAAAAAAAAACATCTAATGAAACATTATATTTGACCAAAGGCAGCTTTAATCTCAGGCTGTAGAATCAATATGATGTAACTTCATTAGTCTCAAGGATGAATCCAGTTCTTTTCCATCATTAAGTTTATAATACTGAAATTAAAACCTTCTATGTAGAGTATTTACCTGTAATTGTATTTGTACTCTGTTCTGTAGAGATGTTTGGTATGGATACGTTAAGTGATGGTCCTTAGGTAATATCCAGATATCAGCTTTTTTAATATCTTTTATAAATTTTCACCATATTTATTGCAAAGAATAAAAACATCCATCCATYCATTATTTATACCCGTTTCTTCCTTTCAGAGTCATGGGGGGATAAAAACAATGGTTTTAAATTAATACAAATGGTTTTGTAGTTTAGACTGTGTCATTGTGTCAATGTTTAATAGGATTAATTAAAACGTTTGTAAAGCAACATTAGGCGAGGTCACAATCATTTATTACTGTCATTTTGTGGGTTGGATGCTGCAAAGTTTAAAAACTACTGAATATGTTCGTCACGGGGATCATTGCTTTCATCCAGTAGCAGGTGCACGTTTTATGTACAGCATTTTGTTAACTGGCAGGAGACAAGAGGAGGAAGATGCTCTCTAAATGGCTCTTCATCAAACAAAGCATGAATGGTTGCTTCACAATAATACACAGATGCTTAAAGAGCTGCCTGTTWGTTTCATGTCAGCGCTGTGGTTCGAGTGATCGCAGACAGCTGCAGTGGAACGGAGACGATCTGGATATGGCCAACAGTGCTTTTATGGCAGGCCATTTGGGCATTTATTTAGTATCCCTTGTGTCAAGCATCACTTTCCCACACTAGCGCTTAGCTTGCTGAGTAGCTAGGTGTGAATGTTCCATGTTTTATTCTGTTTGGATTTTCCAATTAGGAGGTGTTCAGTTCAAGTTTATTTATACAGCACCAAGTCACAACACACATTGTCTCAGAGCACTGTACAGAAAAAGAATAATCTAAAGAAGAAACCAGCAGGCTGCGTTGAATTACTTCATTGCAGTCTCCCATCCTGAGCAGTTCTGTTTGGTTTTTATTTTGCAAAATAATTTAAACTAATTTTTGTGATATTTTCTTAAGTCAGGGAAGAGATGCCTTTCCAGAGGTTATTAAACTTTTTGTTTGGACTGTAGGTTACTGTTTACAGTTCAGATTAGATGGAAAAAAAGACGAGACAATTTGACTATGTTTTTGTTTTCTTGAAGTTAGCCTTGCTGCTAGCTTAGACCCACTCCACCATCAGCATTGTTTTTCTGTCTCTGCTTCTGGAAACGTCTATAAAAAAAAAGTTGGGCCTTTAGTTTTTTCTCTGTTGTAGTGAAGTTTAGGTAGGGCCCATGTATCAAACCACAACTAAGGTGTAGGGGAGACTGGGGACAGTTGCAACACTTTTTTACATTTGACTCTGTTACTCAGAGATGGTTTGAATTAGACAAACCAAGTTTTACTAAAAYAAACTTACATCTGTCTATTAATAGTCAAAACCAATAATAGATTATTAAAAAATATACGTCCTTCACAATTTGCATTTGAAAATGAAAAGTGAGAAGTTGCAACTGACCCCGGGGCCGGGGACAGTTGCAACATTGTTTGGGGATGTTTACAACATATTATTAATACAATATATTTCACTGTAAATAAAAGTTTTATTATTTTTATGTTTATATTATTGCTAAATTAATGAAAACTGTAAGTTATAATATTATAGTGTTATTTATTTATTCTTTTTAATCAAATGACAAATATAGATTTGCCTTGATGAGTAGACCTTATATACAGATGTCAAAGACTCAAATTGATATAAAATACAGTTAACTTTCAGAGACAAGGATAATAGAACAATTTGTGAGGCATTTAACTTTTGTTTTGCCTATTGTCACTGTACACCTACATTATGCAAAATTTGCATTGAAAGAAACTGGGATTTTAAAAGCATTGTTGAAAACAACAACTGCAGAAAATACATCTTAAACACTTAAGTTTTAAACTATAAAACTGTCATGAATACCCCATACMCTTWTAAGTGTAAACTTAATTTCAACATTTTAATATCATCTTGTGTGTGTGCTCTGTTTTTTATAAGGATTCATCGTATGGGGACAGTTGCAACAGTTGTTGCAACTGTCCCCCTTCCTGTCAGCCATGATAAAACCTCATGTGTTAGCTAAATAAGCTGATCTAGATACATGTTAACTATATTAGTTAAAAGTCAACATATCACTGGTTTAAACCATATAAGTTTGAGCTGGATCACACAAACAGTGACAACAGTTTAATAAAAATAAAGCTGGGCAAAAAAAACAAACTTTGGTACCTCAAAAACTTTTTTTTTTTCAAATAAATCCTGGAGCAGTTTTTGAATCTGCTTACTTTTTCTCTGCAAGATGGGGCATCTAACTGGCCATGTACATTGTGAGTGTCATCACTCTAGCTTGTTTCTGTTTGGAGAAAAAGGACGTGTTGCAACCGTCCCTTGTTGCTACTGTCCCCGGTCTCCCTTACCATTACACTCCTAATAAATAGACATCCCAAAACATACAGGATGTTTGTATAATTTTTTTGATGTTTTGGAAAACCAAACCACTCTGTTTCTGTTCCATATTTATAACTGACAGGACAATCTTATGGGTTATCCAACGTAACCAATTGATTGGTTACATTGTGTACTTGCAGCTGCTCCAAAAAATGATCTTTAATGGAATTTACATTTTCATACAAAAGGTCTRGTTCTGTTAACAAGTGCCTCTTTAAACCTGGATATATTACTCAACCTCTTCATATTTTCACAATTAAAGAACCACTCCCAGCTCCGCTCCAACAGCCGGCCATTAATCAGCCCTAACGCATGATTTCTTCTCTGCCACAGGTTATGATTTTCACATTAACCCGTCCCATTGCCCCCCCCCCCCCCCACCATGAGCACCATCCAACAGGAAAATGACCCCTCGTCAGCGCCACAGCGCACGTGTCAAATAATYGAAAAAGTAACATTTTTAATGTTTGTATAAACTCTGTGCATTGTAGGGTGAGAAAGTAAGGTGTTTAAGACCCCACCGCCACCACCCCAACAAATCTCACAGCTATTATCCTTTTCTAATTACACTTTCCTTCTGAAACAGTGGATCAGAGGGCACCATTGACTGCTTTTAATCCGCCACCAAATTTTAATTAACACAGACGTGACCCCCCCTGTCTCCGATACATCCCGCAGAAATGTTGGGATCACAATAACTCATAAATCACAGCCACACATTTCATTCCCCCCTGCTTCCTGCCTTTGATGAATTTCCAGATGGGGGCTAGTGACTGCTAATGTCAAGAAATATACGAGAGAGCGACAGAGAGAGAAAGTGTTTCCGAGAAAAGGAACAGAAAGAGGCAGTAAGGAGATGAACGGAGAGGTTAAATTCTGAGAAATTTATAAAGTGTGTCTTTATGAGTGTGTGAGACAGATGGAGTTGAAGGAAGAGGGAGAGAGAGAAATGGCAGCAGCTCTGCTATGCTGTCAACCTTTGAGAGATTTGTTACCGGGGAGAGGATTATGGAGGCTGTGAAATGAGGTTGTGTTAATATGTTGGCCATTGAGGAGCACGCTGTGGCTCTGCCAGTTTCACAGGCTCCAAAAAATCAAAAGGCTGAACAAGTGAAAATTGATGTTTTGACGAKTTCACCAACATCTCTCTCTTTGAGAGAGTGAGCATTTCCTTTTACAGACTTGTCATAAATGATCATTACCTTAATTAACATTAATGCATAGTTGTCATTAAATCCCAAACAGCTACTGTGTGAGTTTTTTCTGCATGCGGAAGCGCAGGGTGTGTGTAACTGTGTGTGAATCTGTGAATCAGACTGTGTGGAGGTTGAGGTGGGCAGGGTGCCGGGGTTTGTTATTACTAAATCGCTCATCCATGCTACTAATTAAGATGCATAGCATCCCCCTATGATTGTCAGTGTCGCTAATTATCAAACAATGTAGTGCTCACCAGATATGAAAWCTGGCAGCCTCCGTAGTCGTGTTACCAACCTATTACTGCTACAGTTACCAAGTGCCTGTCATTCTTCTTGTTAGTAATCTGCCTTCTTTTTGTCCTAATGTGTTTTTTCTTTGCCTCTGTTTTTCATAAAGGCTATGGCTTTGTGGATTTTGACAGTCCAGCTGCAGCACAGAAGGCCGTGTCRTCTCTCAAAGCCACTGGGGTTCAGGCCCAAATGGCCAAGGTAAGTCGTGTTTGTTAACACGTCTGCTTCTCTGCTTCCATCATCATTTGCTCTTTATTCAACATCCTCTGAAGATTGATTGTGCGTTTTACGCTTAACAGCTTCCATACACACTGCTGTTGACCATAAAGACATTTAATAGGAAGTAATTCTCAGCAACATCTTGCGGTTTAATCACAGACTTGTTCACTTTAATATAAGAAGGCTGTTTAATGGGGGCTGTTAACTTCATTTGAGGAYGCGACACGTTCCGAGGTGACTTTGATGCGTCTGTTTTGTCTTTCTGACGCTCGGTGAAGGAACACGTGTCAGAGTGTGGCTCCTCGGGATTCGGGAGGTGTTGTGGGCTGATTGTTGTGTTGCGTGTGAGAGTCCGGATGTGTTTTGAACTGCTGGTTGCATGACAAGCCCCGTCTGCTTGTGGGTGAGCTGATGTTGCTCTGGCTGAGCGTTGGCCGGCCTCGTGTGTTGTTGTGGATTATTAAAGTGGAAGCAGATGAGACTCATTGTTGAGTCGCTCAAAGAGTTGCTCAATGAGAGCCGTGCTGACAGATGTAGAAATAAATTTAGACTTTAAACAGCTCAGATGTACTCTAATCCAAAGATTCTTAACCCATGGGCCACTTTGAGTGCCTCAAAAGAACAGCAGTTTTTAACTTTGTGCCAGAGAGGGCTGCGGGACTGCATTGATTTTGAATAAGGTGCTGCAATACACTTTTTCACCACTAGTAGCAGTAGTGTGCCACTCAGTTGTTTTAACAGCTTTTTTAATATGTAGAAGAAGAAACTTAGAAACCTGCCAAGAATGGAAACGTATTTTAAATGAAGCGTAGAAGCAAAAATGAAAGTAACYCRTCAMAAAACACCAAARTTTGTCACTAATAKRAAGTGCAGCTTCTGTTTTTACCATGCATTATTTTAAAAGTTCAAAACATTATCAAAAACAGTTGCAGAAACAACTATATTTTAATTTACACTTTAAATAAACTTTTGTAGTTTATTTTTAAACATTTTGAATGTATTTTAAAGACATTTTAAACTTGCTGTTACTGTTATTGTTTGTCACTAATATGAAGAGCAGCTTCTGGTTGCAAAAGTTTAAAAATGCTATATTTTCATTCATACTTTATCAGATTTATTTTTACAGGTTGTTTTATTTGAAACATTTACATTAAACATTTTTAATTTATTTATTTTATGCTCACAATTTTATTTTTTGAATGGTCTGTTTTTGTTATTGTTTATGTTAAAAATATATATATTTGTGCTGATAAGCCTGAGTGGTCTGTTGACTGACCTTTGTATTTGTTCAAATAATTGTTATGGGCAGGTTACAATATAAAAATATTTGTTATAATCATGTCTTGTGATTATTTGACAGGAGTTTTACTTTTAAACTGTAAGTGTACTTAATTTAGTTATGTTAGTTGTGATAGTTTAGTTATGTTTATTAGATTAGAATAATTATCATTTTGATCCATACATTGGTAATGTCTGACTGGGCCTCGTGCCAATAAGAGCCCCTGCTCTAATCCACCAATTAAATATAGAATATTGTGTCTTAAATGAACAGTGACTTGATGGTTGCATAGTTGGCAGTTTTACAATAAAAAGAAAAGCTTGTGCTCCACAACAACAATTCCAATGGTTTGTCATTTCTCAGGCTCATTTCATTTTTACCTCTTATTGTTTTTCATTTCCCTGTTAACCGTATACCACGGGTTCTTTCTCTCTGCTATTCTTGCACCAATCAAATGTTTGGTAGCGTCAGAATACCTAAATAGGTGGAAAAAATGTCAGTAGCATTGAAGCAATAAATATGGTGATGACTTTGAGGGTGCACCAAGAGTGATTTTTCACAGATGAGATGTAAGCATTTGATCCGATTCCAACCCCCCCATTCCTTTCGAAGCCAAAGAAGTCTTGATGAGATTGAGAATGGCGCCAGTGAAGATGACAGAACTGATGATAACGATGAAGGTGGCAATTATTTTGATCAAATGGGATGGGATCTGACAGGAAGAGATGATATCCCGTGTGGTGCTCAGGTGTGCCATTTCTCAAATGCACCATTTGGCCGTTTCCTTTCCCCCCACCAGTGTCCTTCTTCCAATATTTATAAGAGGCCGGGCTCTCGGAATACAGATAAGATCTTTGTCCGTCTCATTTTAAGGCCGCGCTTTGCATTGCTCACCTTCTCTCAGTCAATATTTTCATGAGAGGGGTCTTGTGTCCCAAAACAAAGGAGCTGACCTTTTAAAGAATCTTTTGTTTGCACGTGTGTGTGTGTGTGTGAGCAAATTCACAAAATCATTTTCTATTAGCATTTATGTAGAATAGTTGAGCTCTGGATGCTCTGTTCACTCAAACGGAAAAGGCCAGCGTTGTGTGCTGCAGCTCTGTGCTTTTATCACACTTGTGAGAGACATTAAGGAGTAGTTTGCTTTTATAGACTCCCTCTGCATCTCTCTAATGTCTCTTTACCAGGTATCACTACCATCGCTCCTTCAGCTCCGCCCACTGACGCCTCCACATCACCCCTGTCTGTTCTCTCCGTCTCTTTTTTTCCCCTCCAAACGCTGTTTGCGCCGCTCATTATTTTTCTCCTTTAAATGCACACATTTATAATCGTATTTATATTCACGTCCACCGCGCAATGCCTTTCCGACATCCAACGAGTGYCATTTATTCCCATCAATAATTAATAGCGTGCTTGTTTTTCTGTCTGCCTACCTGCCAARGTGTTGGTGACACCCACCCATTTTGTCATGGCAGCGCTGCACTTCCTGTGCAAATCACAAAGCAGATTGCTGATGCCACGGACAATTTCCACCAAAAGAACATTCAGCCTCATTGTCTCACTCCCCTTGCCCCGTTTTTTTGTCACATATATATCTTTCCACAACAAAGTAATAAACGAATAGCAAGTAAGAGCCAGAGGCTTTGAGCTCATTAAATAAAACTGTCACAGTAATCAAGTTGTGCCTTTTTTTTTCTGCCTTGACGCCATTAAAACGCCTTTATTAAGATGCCTTATTTTAAACACAGCTGCAAAGGAGGCACGAAACAGAGGGAAAAGAGAAGCGTCATTTGATTTCGTCTTCTTTCCTTTTCAAAGAAACAGCCTGCTGTCTCTCTCCTCTTACTCCCCCTGGAATTTAAAATACCAAGGCAGCAGAGATGAAACATTGCCTTCCTTTTGTCTTGCCCTCCCCTGAGGATGGTGACAGCGAGAGGGAGGAGAGGAGCCATAATTAAGATACCTAAAGGACACTTCCCCCTGCACCACCCCTCCTGTCACTCACCTCTGCACAAGTCACAGATAAGAGCACTTAGCATAGGTGACGAGGGTGTGTGTGTGTGTGTGTGTGTGTGTGTGTGTGTTGTTGTATCAGTTTGTGTGTAAAATAGATGAGTTTATTCACACAGAACATTTAAATATGAATTTATTTTCACCGGTCATCTGTTTTATGTTAACTACTGGGACGGACAAACTGAATACAGGAAGTGTGAAGAATCCGTGTTTGGTTTGTTCTTTGGTTTTTCAGTTTCAAAATAAAATTGCAGTTTCTTTCCTTTTGATCTTTCATTTTCAAAACCTAAATGTACAAATGCAAACTGAATTAATACAACATCCACAATGTTGAATTTTTTCTTAAGCTATTAAAAATAAAATATATGGTTGCTGTTTTAACGATATCCGAAATGGCAGAACTTGCCAAAGTAGTAAAGATTAAAGAAGAATGAAAAAGTCAGCTTAAAAACCAAAACTATTCCTAAAGATCTTTGCTGTGGCTGCACTCAAATCTGCTTCTGCACAACTTGGAATCTTAAAGTAATTTTGTTAACAGTAAAATCATTAGCTCTTAATAAGATGTGGCAACTCCTTCAAAATAAGACTTTTCTAAAGTGCTCAGTGAAACTGTAATGTGCAGGAGTTCAGGCCATGATCATTTTTGGTTCAGCCAGAAAGTAACAAACAAACAAAATATAAAAGTTCTCTTTACTTTAACCCAGTGGTTCTTAACCTGGGTTCAATCGAACCCTAGGGGTTCGATGAGCCGGTCTCAGGGGTTCGGTGGAGCCTCTGCCGCGGAGGTAAAGGCACACTTGTGTCAAGTCATGATGACACGCCCCACTTGGTCATCACTTGCTGCAGAGGATCACATGTGATTGCTTGGCCAATCAGTGCTGGCCCCAAAAAAGTATTTTGTCGATTCAAAACGACAAAAAACAAATTAACCTTAAAATTAATT
>NW_013952500.1:793102-807596 GCF_001266775.1 Austrofundulus limnaeus | reverse complement strand
ACCATACACAGATTGTGAATTTAGTTTGAATTATTGCAGAAGTTTTCAATTTAATAATTTTAACTACTTTCCTATATTTTTTTCTTAAACTTGAACAGTTGTTAAATGGCTTGAAGTTGTTTGTCTTCGCACAAAAATAAAACGTGACTTGATCAGATCTATTTTATATATGTAGGTCTGATTAAGTGAGTCATATTTGCTGAATCAAGTGTAAACTTTTATATTTAATCTAGCTTCCTGTTTATTTTTTATTGTTTTAGCTATTTGTTTGGAATTTAATTCAAACTGAACAGATGAGCTGATGGGTTATTTGGGAGGTGGCAAACTCTTTAAAAATCAGCACCTTTTAAATTAAACAAAAAAAAAGAGCATTTTAGAGAAGTAGCAGAACCTGTAAAACAGTTCATTGATAAATAATTTATTCGGCTCATTGCCATTTGTGTGTGTGTGTTTGTTAAACAGAGTACCAGCATCTATTTCCCTTCTCACACCATGGACTCTACTCTCCGTGCCACTTTGTTCAGGTAGCTTTCCGATGTGAGGAAACTGACACGGCGAGCAGACTGAATGATAACAGGCGAACGGCGCATTGAGCCTCGCAAGATGCAGACCTGTCAACCAGCCGCTCGCCTCACTCTCCGCAGGCTGCCATTTTCCCCTTGAGCCAATCAGACTGAATTATGGGAAGGGCGCCCTCGATTGTGGTGTCTGTGTCAGAGAGGTAATTCCGCCTGACAGCTGCTTGCTTTCAGACAACAGCCAGTCTTTATGGAAATCATCCCTCCCTATTCTCMCTGCAGTCGGCTTCTGCTGCTAACAGCCCAGATGAAAACAAACCTGTTCTTTTTGTACTTTTATTTTTGTCCACTTTTTCCGGCGTGGACGGCCTAGAATTAGAGCGACAACTCTCTTCCGTGGAGTTTAACAACGTACTTTGTTGTGGGATTAGATACAGCTGTAGGCGATATRAACTTTGAATTTACACAATATACTACAAAGAATGCACATCAGTCATATTTTAGCAAGCTTCTTCCTAACAAGGATGGACAACTGGTGACGAAGTTTACCAAAGTCACAAATACATGAACATCAACGTTTTACCAGAACCACTCAAGGTGTCTTAAGTCGTTGACGTCGTTGGGGTTTTTATTTGCGTCAAAAKTTTTGTWTTTATATTTATTAAACAAGAGCACTRTTATGGAGCACAAAATATATGAAGTTACCACAGTTTAATTACATTTGGGTAGGTGTGCACTGCTGTTGGACCCTCTGGTAGTGTCAACAAAAAAATTGTGGCCCCTTCCATCAAAGTTGTCCATTTCTGCTTCGAAATATCCACTTATTTCTAGAACGTAAGCTGTCATTTTCTTTTTGTGTAAGAAAAAAAATGTCTAAAACTAGAAGCACTCAGAGTGCAAACCTCCACCAAGACCAATTTCCCCCATCCTGTAAGAGTTAATGCGCAAAAGCAGAGATGGAAACATATTTGCCAAATAAGTTATGACGTAGCAAACATTTAAGCAGGCAGTATGCACGGGATTTCTTCTCTGTGGAGTCCAATGTGAAAAAAAAAGTCAGACTCGTCACCGGACGTTATTCATTGTCAAACTGGTGTCGGATTAAGCTCCTAAGTTTTCATCAGTCACATTTCACCATGTAAAACGTCTTTTATCTCCTTGTATGAGTTTGTAATGGTTTGACTCTCTTTACAAAGTGCTTCCTGGCTCCCCCGTCTCCAAACTTTGAAGCCCGGCAGCTCTCTGTTTACAAGCCTAGTAGAGAGAAACTGTTTTGATTGGTTGTTTTGGAAATGTGGTGTGTTTGAGGAAATAGGAGAAATAGGTTTCAAGGTGCAGTCACGCACTTCCTGGTCACAAAACGTTGTGTAAAAATGTGCATATTATGGCAAAAGTTATTCATCATTAAATGTGGTTTTAACATTACTTTTATAAAGTTTGAAGTCCGTGCTGTCCAATCCAGCTCACTGTTTTTTACAGAAGCCCTGTGAAAGCATCACAGCTTTGCAGATCTCAGAGGATTAAAAGAAAAAATATCCTGAATTAGCATCGTGATCAAGAGCATCACCTAAATTTGGTGGTGTGTTAATTGGGCCAGTAGCCACATGTGGTAAAAATGTCATGACAGTCCGCCCACAAGTTTTTGAGTAATGTTGTCCACAGACTGAACGACAGACAGACGGACATGCGTGACCGAAAACATTACCTCCTTGGCTGAGGTAATTAAAATTATTACTGCAGTTGCTGCAAAACRGGATGCTAAAAGCTGTGAACTGAGCAAATATATGATCAGATAATGCAGTAATATGAATTCTGGACCTATAGTTTAAGCAGTTGGGGATAAAGCTTTTGGTCTATTGTTGCCAACATTAATAGAGTTTATACACATCATAAACAGACAGAAAGGCGCTACTTCCCTCCCACTTTCCCAACTGTGGGGGAAATTACACTAAAAGCACCATTAAGCTACCTCCTTGAGGTGAATTCGATGTGTTTATGATAAAACAGAGCAAGCACCGGCCCATCAACCAGTAGTCAACAGCAGAAGCTAAAGCAACGTGTTCAGTCGACCTGCTGAATTCTCGTTTTTACTTCCCTTCACTCACTCTTTCTCCTCTGCTGTCTTTTCCTTTCTCTCTCTCCTGGGGAGAATTTCCTGTCAATATCACATTTATATTCATGTGAAAAGCACATATCCCACCCCCCTGGGTGGTCTGCAGTCAGTCAGCAGTCCTCTTATTATCCTCTAAAGGTGACTTCTCTGACGTCTTAGCTTCACTGACACGCAGGACCCCGTGGTTCGGCTCAACACGGGATGACCTCTGGGCTGTAATCAAAGGGACGGCTGACAGTGCTGCTGCAGTTGGTTGCTGACAACAGCTGGCCTAGTGAGGCCTGCTTTTCCCACAGCATGGGTTAAAYCTGAAGGAAATGTGGTGGGAATACAGTGGACTCTTTATACAGCGGGATAATTGGACAGACTTTCGGGGATACAGGTGCTTACTCAGCAGCCTTAGCTCGTCTCTCCGAGCGATGTGTGCCACTTTGAATGTAATGTCAATTCCCCTCTGACATCTGTCTCAGTGTTTTTGGCAGAGCATATGGTGTCACTGTGGTGATCAGCACTTTTCCTCTGAAGCTGCCATCAACATGGGCATTCTAATGATCATCGTCGCTCAGAGCAGCCTATATTTTATGCGTAGCATACCCTACATTTTAAACAAGCATGCATGGACCTTGGTGCCACCTACCCAACATTGAGTTTAGTCATAACCCCAATTTAGCCCTGAATATCTYTGAAAAAATGTATCCCAAGCAGTTTAGGTGCTGTAATTTAATTTATACACAACACAAACACAGAATATGTAAGACACATTACAGTAGCTGCGTTTCCATTGCAAATGTGCGCAAAACTTTGTCGATATTCTGTTAATGTCGAAAAACACAGTTTCGCAACAGTGGCGTTTCCATTAAATAAAAAATACCATTAAAGTCGCACTTGAATACGTTTGTTCTYGTGATAAGTCATTWCAAAYAWGGCGGCAATGGATATAAACACATAGCTTGTTGCTACCACGACACTAGCGCTCTTCAGAGGAGATGTTGGTTGGTATGCTTGTTTGTCTTTGTGTCTATGGTGTATAATGATGTGATTGTGATGCTGTATTTCTGAGTGTTTTATGTGCTGCAGAACAGGAAACTGCTGTAAAACAGCAATTAYGCTGAGTCAGGCTTGATTTTTAGTAATGTTTTCCTGTTGAATCAATAAATCAAATCAATGCCGGTGTCTTTTATCGAGGCTTTCCAGCAACAAGCCCCTACTTGGGAGCGGCTACGTATGCTGTGTTTTTGGGAAATTGTAGTCAGTGAGTTTACTACTTTTTTTACTTCTGTGATATTACTATTACTTACTTCCTGTTATCTTCGTCGTCGTCGTCTTTTTCGCCGGTAGAAACAGCCGGTTGTTGATCACGTGACTCCTGTGATGCAAAAAAGTGTTTCCATTGCAGTTTTGCGAAAAACACCAATTTCGATACGGCTGAAAAACCACCTCATCCTAGCGCAAAAACATTTTGTCAAAAAAACGAAAGTTTTTTTTTAATTGACGTGTTTCCATTGAGCAAATTTATTTTAGAAATTCTAATTTGCGCATTTTCATGGTCAATGGAAACACAGCTATTGACTGTGATTTTTAGTGTACCCACGAATCCTGAAAAAAAATCTAATATTGGATGCAGTCCAGAAAACGTCTACAGAACGTTTTGGTGGCATTGTGATGTGGTAAGAACCAGACAAAAAACGAGACCAAAGCTTTTAGCATCTACATGCCACATGGTACAGCTAGAAGGCAGAAATGCTGCTTTCCAGACAGAGGGTGGACACAGGACATGAGGCTCGAATTATACTGTATTATTTAATCATTCACATGTGTTTAGACACTTGTAAATGCTTGAACAGCAAATTCTCCTTATCAAATTTACATGTAATTTTACTGTACATTAATAAAATACTGTCAAACATACAAGATGTGAGATAATCCAGCCATTGTTGTCAGTTAAAATACTTAATTCTGCAGGATTATACAAACTGAAAGACTTGTGTAAGCTTGTTTCATGCTGGCCTTTCCTATTTTACTCATTAGCGCCACTACTGTTTGATAGTGGAACTGCAGCCACTCATGGGCAAAGGACAGATGAGTGACAGGACAGGGGCACTTCAGGGTGCCAATCAGATTTCAGATAGGGCCAATGCCCCTGCGGCCCCGCCCCTAGAACCACCCCTGCTTAAGTGACATCCCATTCCTAAATCTATAGGGTTCACCTTGACGTTGGTCCACCCTTTGCAGCTAGAACAGCTTCAACTCTTCTAGAAGGCTGTCCACAAGGTTTAGGAGTGTGTTTATAGGGATTTTTGACCATTCTTCCAGAAGCACATTTGTGAGGTCACATACTGATRTTGGACAGAAGACCTGGCACTCAATCTCCACTCGAATTCACCCCGAAGGCGTTCTATCTGGTTGAGGTCAGGACTCTGTGCAGGCCAGTCAAGTTCAACCACACCAGACTCTGCCATCCTTTATGGACCTTGCTTTGTCATTTGAMTGGGTGAGCAAATAGTTTTGGCAATGTAGTGTAGCTTAAACTCACAAGAAAGCAAAGGGGGGAAACAATTGACATTCCTTATACTACTGTATTTCTGGTTTCTATAATATCACAGGGATTACTGCAAATTACTAGTAGTCAGGTTCCATGAAAAATCTGTGAAAGAATGAGTCCACAAACTGTACACTGTTTACTGTACATTCAAAATAATGTATCAGAATTTCCAGATCTTGCCACATTAATTGCATTAATAGTAATGCCTTTTAATGGCGTTAAAGTAGGTAATGACAATGAAAAATCATGGATATAACAGGTTTGGTCTTACAGTGTGTGGTGTACAGCCAYACACRCAGATTTCACTCACCAACATTCAGATGGCAGACTGGAAGTCTTGCAAGATCTCTCAAGAAAACGGGAACTCAGAGTAAATAAACATGGCAGACAACGAAGCAATAGCAGTAGTTTGTGAACTATTTTTAACAGAAGAAATATGTCAAAAAAAATGTCTTCAAAGTCTAGCAGACTTTCTAGTGATCATTAGCTGACATCACTCAGAACACACCAATCACGGCAGGAATATCTGCAAAAATCATCTATATTGCCGTCACAATAATCGTAGTGTCCTTAAGATTGTTGAAAGGCAAAATCAGGCCAAAAACTGGCACATCATAGAGGGTGGATTTATAACAAAAACATAATGAGCATTACCACTTACACAGTATCTAACGGTTTGTAGAAGGTCGTACACTAAAGCAGCAGCAATACTTTTGTGTAGCTAACATAGCTGAACACACAAAGTGCTTGTAAAGCAAAGACCTTTGGTTAAATCTCCTTGTAGGCAGAACTTGTTAATTGATGCTAATGTCTTTTAAATTAAGACCTCTATTTAATGTCTAAATCTAGTTTTAGTTGCCTGCAAAACTTTGAAGGTTTTCACTTTCCCACTGGGTGAATATCACATCGAAATGTTTTGTTTCAGCTGCTCCCTTCTTTGAGGGTTTGCGCTAAACGTTCTGATAAAACCAGGGCTCAAACCCATAACCTCTGAATTACAGGACTGCAGTACTGACCCCTGTGTGCACATAAAACATTTGTATGGTTTTCGGATATTAAGCAACACAAATCTGAAACATTTCTCTTCTGACAGTTGTGTGTCTGTTTTTATAGCAGTGACTCTGTTCTGCATCATTAGTTAAAATAATTAACCTTGTTTGTTTTTCCTTTATTTAAATGTTACATTTGCCTTTTATATTCATTAATTCATTAGGGAGAATCTTCCTGACAGTTTTTTTCTTGCTAATTTTGAGATACTGGTCTGTAGGAATAAAAGGAAATATAAATAAAAGCTGTGCGATCAATTGACTCCCCCAAAATCTCCATCTCTACAAGATGTTTGTGCTAAAGTTAGCTGTGCAGTGGCTCACTCTTCCCTCCCCGTTCCACTTGCAGAAGTGATAGTTTTGAAGGGCAAAGCCAGTGAGAATGAGACGGACCATCTGACAAGCGCTGGCTCCCGAGCACCTCTGTTGGCTTCCCCCTGCCTCTGCTGTCTAATTATGCTTCAATCATGTGCGGGAGCCCTGCGTGTGGTAAATTATTTCGCAGAGAAACGTGGAGACGTGCCGAGCTGCGAGCGTGAGAGAAAGTGAGAAACACAGAAACCGAAAGACGGAGGGGAAGAAAAAATTTTTCAAGAAAGGAAAAAAAAGGGTAGAAAAGATTGCAAGTAAAATGGAGTTGAAAGTAGGGGTGGGGAGTGAGACACTGCAGAAAGAATGAATGCTGGAASGGATGAGCGGGAGACCTGCCACCCATAATATCACCTCAGACGGCCTGTAGAGCAGGAGACAGGCCAGCACTAATGAACAAAGTTACAAACTTATCACTTATCGAGCAGAGCGAGCCGAGTGAGAACGTGATTTGTGAAGAAATGGAAAGAGATAACTGGCAACAGACTGCAACATCCAAACTAATGCTTCTGTAAATCACAGCGTTGGTGTCCAGAACCTGATGAACAAACTTTCTGCTTTTTTATGTGWTGCTACAATATGGATTGGGTTTACCCAAGTACACTGTTTCCAGGAATTAGCCATATGCCTGCACTCAGATGCCTGATATAACTAAACTGTTTACCTCCTCCCACTTACTCACCTTTTATGTTACCAAACTAATGGCCAGCTGTTTAAATGGCAGTATAAATAAGGCTAAAAGCAGACTCTAGTACTGTAAGCATGTAGTTAAGCATTGTAAGTGTGACTGATGTATGTTTACTTTTACCAAAAAGCCGGACGCCCACTGTTTGGACCACACATTAATGTGCAAGACGAATAATCTGATTAAAAACAAAAAATTTCTATGAACTTCCTACAAATGTAAAAAAATAATAATTTCGTTTTTACCAGATTGATGAGCTAATAACTGGTAGTAGTGGGGCAAGCCCAAAGGGGATTATTACCACCTTAAAAACAACTCAAGTGTCAAAAATGACATAACTGTTAGTTCACAAGCTTTTACTCCAGTCAATTCAGTGGACACCAATATTTAGAAGGAATTTTCTGGGATTTGCAAGTGCAAATTGTGCAAACAGCAGGTAGCTGTGACACTTCTGCCAGGAAAATCATAATATTTCTGCCGAAATACCAGCCATGCCAAACAGACAGTGGTGTAAAGCTTTCTAAAATAGTCTTTTCATGAACCATTATGAATGTCTTTGAGACCAGACATGTTTTAAAATGACAGCAGATGTAGAAATTGTGTCCGAAGCATGAAACTTCAAATTAAAACCACCAAAAAATAGAGTATTTTGACAGTAATCGTGGCTTTAAGCTAATACACGGCAGTATTTGACTGTAGTTAAGTGAAACATTAGAGATAAATAGGTCTCCTTTGAGTACTATTGCTGTTTATTTTCTTAAAGGATGTTAAAGTGTCTGTCATTAGGGTCTTTCTCCCTGTGTTTTTATGGTTCTCCTCTTGTTGCAAACTSGATCTAATTAAAGCACAATTTGGATGGTTATATTTATGCTTGTGTGAATAGTGTCTATTCTGTTCACAAATTGCTTCAAAATGGTTTTGTGTCTAAATCATCAGCTCCAAAAAGAACGCTCAAGCCCTGCGCTCTCAATATGTTCTGTGCTCCTGTGCTTGCTTTGAAGCAAACATAAATATGGCTTCTTTTTTTTTTTTTCAGGCTCGGTAATGGCCACAGTGTGCAGTTATTAGAATCTCTTTGATGTGGCAACTGTGCCAACCTGCTCGCCRTCTCTGCGAATTGATCTGGCTCAATTAGTGGGCCACAGAGACGGCSTTCAAAGGACCAGGCTTCCACACTCAACGCTGACACACATAGACCAGGTGAAACGCTTTGCATTCATTTACTCGGCTGGCCCGGAGAGAAAAAAAAAACCTGCGAATAGACGCGGGTATTGGAAAATCGATGGCGCAGCTTTAGTGTTAAAGAAAGCTTTCACCGAGAATGTTTGCCGCATTCTTCAAGTAGTCCGTTCTTTAATTTCCCACAGCCAAACGCGTTCAAAACATAACTTTGTAATTTTAAGCCTTTCGTTTGGTTTTCCGGTTCCTCTGAATTGCTCTCCAGCTCCACACCCCATCTCTACCCTGATTCAGATAACCCATTTCAATTTGTCTTCATCAGTCAAGCTAATTAACTCATTGATTAGATTCCTGTATGCCAGCCACCTTCAGTCCCCCTCATATACCCACTCTGCTTTCCCTCAATCTTTATTACATCCGTCCCTACATCACAGCGCTTGCAGCTCAGCACTGTTGTCACAATGTATTTTTGATGCTCAACTCCAAAAAAMMTACAGAAACATTGATTAGATGATGTACTCCTGATTGTCAAACTTAATCCAAGTTTGGTTCTGCCKGAGTGTTTTCATTCTAAATGATGATGGATGTATTTTGGCTGCTTGCACACTCGTACAGTACAAATATAAAAAAAAAACATACTATTGATAAACTTTCTTTTTCTGTCCATGCCCTAATTGGACAGATGTTAAGGCAACAAAAAGGATAGCCTGAGAAACAAGAAGGGGTCTTTGCAATTCATAGGAGGATTTTCTTGGCTGTGTCTGCAGAGTTTGTCCTAACCGTGAAAGGTGGAGTGTGATTGGTCAGATTGACTTGTCTTGTGGGAGAGAAGTTAAAAGATGAAGTAATGGTATTATTAAAACTAGAAGCACTCGGAGAGCGCAAACCTCCGCCAAGCCAAGGCTGTATGTTTGCGTGTGAGTGTGTGTGTTTGTTTTGTATGTGATTTATTACATTTTTTAGTCATGTAAAGTCAAGTGCTTTACTACAACGGGGTATTAGGGCCACACGAGATGTATTTTTTTTTTAAATTACGAGAATAAAGTCATAATATTACAACATTAAAGTCGTATAAAAATGAAGTCATAATGTTATGAGAATAAAGTCGTAATATTACGAGATTAGTCATAATATTACGAGTTTAAGTCGTAATACTACGAGTTTAAAGTCGTAATATTACGAGATTAAAGTCATAATATTATGAGAGAAGTCGTAATGTTGTAGCCTTTACCTTTAAAAGCATGCAGTTATCACTGCATTAAAATAATGATTGTTGAGGAACTTGTCAAGTTGTTCTTTAGTATTGCTATAAATAAATAGTTAATTTTTAGCACATTAGGATGAAATTATCAGTAGCAGGATAGAAGGTGTGAGGAAAATATGGAGGAAATGAAGAACGGCAAATAGACACGTGATGATTATGACTTTTTTCCCTCGTAATATTACGACTTTAATCTCGTAATATTATGACTTTATTCTAGTAAAATTACGACTTTAATCTCGTAATATTATGACTTTATTCTCATAAAATTACGACTTTAATGGCAATAATAATAATAAAAAAATCTTGTTGTGTGGCCCTGATCCTCCTAATACCTTAGCATTATAACACACCTGAACGGGAGGTGGTGAGTTAGCTAGCTTACTGTTCCGATACAGGTGGGGGGAAAAAAACTCGTAAACACAAAATAYAAAAATGTTAGGATGTGCAGGCCGATGCCTTATGAAAATGATCTGTTGTTACATTAAAGTAACTACAAACAGTTTTTCGATGTAAAAACAATACTTTGTAAAGTTTTATTTCCATGTACCTTCGTGTGTTTGGTCTTCTACACGGCTTCAGGCAATCCCACTGGATGTCTACAGTCGGGGGGTTGACCCGTCTACGAATGATCTGATGTGATTGGACGTCTACGGTCAGCTTCCTTGAAGCTGACTGGCTGTTCCTGGGTTTGGATCGTGAACCGGATCATCACCAAAATTTAATGGAGTTCCTTTGGCCAATACCCACTTGTGGTGAAAATTTCATGAAAATCCGTCCATAAGTTTTTGAGTAATTTTGTCCACAGACAGAACGACAGACATACGCTACCGAAAACATTACCTCCTCCCCTTGGCGGAGGTAATATTCATAAAAAAAGGGGATCATTCCACATGTACAGRTGGCATGTTCCCGTCTTCAATTGTGACTAAAATTAATATTTTTATTTAATGGTAGATGCTTTCTGGCCATTTCGACTGAGCTACAGACCAATCATGTCTTTGACAAACTCCTCCCACGCCAAGAAACTCCCACTCAGTGACAGCAGAGGCCTCTTCCTCCTGAGAATGGTGGTCATAATATTCTGGACTTTCATTGCTCTAAATGTTTATAAAGTGGCCCAGATATTATAGAGGACATTTTAAATCACATGAAGTTGTCTCTGTTTACTAAAAAAAGAGCTGAGACTTTATGTAAATGTGTCACCTTAAATTCACATTTAATTTAGTCAAAAATATTGTTTGATTAATGAAGCCCACCCACCACAGCAGCATTAGTCTATAAGCCAGCTTTAAGATGCTGCTCACGTCCAGTTACACTCTTGTGTGAATTTATACTCCATTTGCCACAGAGTCACTTTTTATAAGTCGTATTTAAAGGTAGTTTTGGTTGCTGCAACACGTAAATTAGAGCTTGTATTACTGCTAACCTTGAAACATTTTAGTTGCCATTTTTGAACTGATTATATTTTTTACTTTTACACTTGGAGCAAAGTAAAATATGGTGTCCGTTTCATAAATGCCTGTTTGGAAACAACAAATTAGTGCTCACTGCAGTGTCTAGATGGTGTTAAAGATTTCCTAACTACGTCCTTTTCACATCCCTATCATAAGTGTCTGTTGCTTTTCTTCGGCTGGCTTTTTTTCAAACCATCACATTTCTCATTATTCAGAATCCTATTTTCCTTTCTTCATACCACCTCATCTTGCTCTTCCCGTCCCTCACCGTCTTCCTCTTTAATGAATTTCACGGGTATGCCATGTTAAATTATCCTGACTGTTTCCATTTCCAATGGCTTCAATCATATGTGAGAGGTCTGCAGTAAGAGGGAGCTGGGAGCCCGGGCAGAGCAGATCAGGGCTGGAGTTGATGATTTGCGCTCTGACACAAAGTCGGTCGCTCATTCTGCCTAATGAGGAAGAGGAAAGCCAGAGTTAACGGGTCTCTCTCTTTTTTTTTTTTTTTTTGTTCTTTTCATCTCACCGCTTCTGTTCTTGTGAGGGTCTGTGTGTGGACATGAGCATGAAAGAAGATGTGATCATAAAAGCAATAAGGTTTCACATATGATTAACCCAGCGCTTTGAACGGTGCAAAATATGTATTTTTTTACTCTGTTTTTGTGCATTTTCACTTGTTGCTCTTAATTATTCACTTTCCTCTCTGTGCTTGTGGAAGAAAAGACAGGTTTTGAAATGGAAGGAGAGAGAGGTCAGCATAGTTTATTTAAGATCAAGAAGGTGCAGAGCACTCAAGACCTATCCTGTAAGTCGCACCACTGTGGCTCTTACTTCCAGGGGAGGAGAGTATAAATGGATGAGGATAAAAGATGAAGAATGGAGCTTAAAGTGGGGTGTAATGGAAGATCTTCTACCTGCACTGTTTTCTCTGGGGTCTGAATGTAGTAGATGGTCAGCAGTTCAGGGTGGAAAATCGAAAGGGGACAGGTAGATGTATGGCACACGGGTGTCTTAGCCCCCTGTGAGGTGATTTCAGATCATTACCTTTCCATCAAAGTGTATTACAAACAAAACAAAACATCAGCACATTCTTAAACCCACTCCAAGGATCCTAATGGGTTGCTAGCAGAGAAACAAGCCCACACTTCACGCACCGTGTCAAACATTATTTTAGAATTTTCTYACGTATTACTCAGTTTCGGCATATATATATAATTTTTTTAATGCACATTTTATTTGCAAATGCCACCTTTTAAAACAGACCTTGTCATTCAAACACTGCCTTTTCTGCACAAGCACTCGGAGCATCTCTTATCTAGAAGTTACAGGATTCTCGGCTGCCCTTTTTTTGTCTGCATTGTCAATATTTTGTATGCGTGCATTGTGTTGTCAGTATTGTGAGTGCACGCTGGCTTGTGTTATTTCCGTGCGTCTCGATCGCTCTCCTGTCGTCTCTGCGTGTCTTTGTTCCGTCTGTCACTGCTTCTCATTCCTCCTCCTCACCTTTTAAAAGCAACTATTCTCTTTTCTTCATTTACCGTTGCGCTTGATAGTTTTGCTGGAGAACCGCTTTCATGTGCTTTGTTTGTGAGACGTTGTTGTACGTTCGGCATACAGAGTGTGCACAGTGATTGTGTCTCTGCTTCTTGTTTTATCTTTGCATGATCTTTTGGGTTATCTGAGTGCTGTTGTCCCCTTCTTATCACATGACACCATCAAGGAGTGACCTTTCTCATTGACCACTTCTTAACACGCTCTTAGAGATCTCTTAGCTGCCTTTTGGAGGTTTATCTGGAGTCTACACATGATTACAGTGGTATTTGGGTAGTTTTGTTGCCTGTCCGTCTGGTATTTCTTTACAGTTTAGTTTACTTTGGTGCTTTTTAATCTTCGACGTTTCGATTTGTGCTTTTCTCAAGCTTGTTTCAACTCTTTGGGGTGTCTTTGTTTCTGTCTGCAACTGTGATTTGTCTTGTGCCGTCATTTGCCTGTGTTTACATGGCCGCAAGTGTGCATTGTTACATTTGATTCAGAGCATGATGTGATTTGTAGCAGATGGTTGCCTTCCTCCAAAGGAGTCTGACAGCTGAAGAACGTTAAAACTGAGAATGGTAGACAAGCTGGAAAAGGGAGGGGAGAAAAAAAAGCAGAGATGTGATTACCATCAAGCCACCGGCTCAGATGAGGAAGCATCCATCCGCATCTTTCTCTCTGCTTGGGATGTGACACAGATACAGAACGTCTCCCAGGCTAATTTGTAGAGAAGTACGCGCTTTTTTGCAAATTCATTTTGAAGTAAGCAGTCAAACAGAATCAACTCTTCAACCTCATAAACTAAAAACAAACTAGAAACCCTTCAAACTGAAAGCTGTTTGTGCATCAGTTCATAGCTAATGCCTGCTTTTCTTCCTTTTTGCCTCTTCTGCGCAGCATCTTCTTCATGGAAAATTATAGCGTTTTTATGATATGTGCTTTCACAGATGCACTATAGCAATAAAGAAACCATAGCACAGACTTGGTATACCCTTATTAACTGTACAAACTCCTCATTAATGTCAGAAATGGGAAGAGGCAGCCTTGACAAGTGAGCTTGTAGGGAGGCACTGCCATGTCCAATAATAATCAGTCTCTTAAGAGGCACCGCTGCGAGATTAAGCTAACATATAGCAATGTTTTTCTTCACTGCATCCCGTCGCTCCCTATCCGGATTGATGGTTCATTATGTCGAGCCAAGTGTGTTCAGAAGAGTCACAGGAATACTGACAATCATTCTAATCAGTGGTTTTGGAATGCGGTGTTCAGTTCAACAGCAGTTTTATTTTTTAATCACCTGCTTAAAACTTATTCAGAAATACTAAAATCTGGCAGTGTGATTTCTGTTGGCAGGCATCTCATGTACCTGATATTGTCAAAACTTTCATGTGTGTTTCTTGATATAATTTTGTTTTATTGATCCTAGCAAATGTTAAAATTTGGCAAGATTTGATTTGATTGCCACTCTGAAATGGTTGTATTAATTTTAATTTAAAAAAGCTGTTGGTAACATTTTACAATAAGGCTCCCCTTATAGAAGGCTTATAAAGAGTTTATAGATGGGTTATTAATTCATCTGTAAACACTTTATAGATCATTAAAGGCACAGTGTGTAGGATTTGTTGTTTTCAGCGACATCTAGTGGTTGAGTGGTTGAATCATCCTCCCTGGTCCTCCCCCCACCCCCACCCCCCACTTCCAAACACAAAGGAGTTGCTACGGTGTCTCTCAGGTGTCAAAAAACCTTTGATAATTCCAACCGCGATGTCTACCAGCAGCTTCAGGGCTAGT
>NW_013952500.1:787931-792731 GCF_001266775.1 Austrofundulus limnaeus | reverse complement strand
GGTGTACCTAATAAAGTGGCCGGTGAGTGTATGTTAACATATTAATATTATACTGTATTACTGCATTATAAACATTCACAACTTTCAAAGGGAGACTTATCATAAAGTATAATGCATCACACTATTTATTAATGACAATCATTTATAAATGCTTAAAGTTAGTCTTTATCGTGAAAAATATTTTTAAAACGTAGTGTTGATTATCAGTATTTGAAATTATCGTTCAAACATGTAACTACTATCAACAATGTTGATGTATCAAAAAATAAAAAAATGTCATGTTAACATACCAAATAATCCAACTCAATCTAAAATAGTATACTGTTTTACACTGTACAAAAGGGATCCCTTTAATCAGTGTGAATATTTATATTACAGTAATACAGTACAATATTATGTTAAAATATGCATTTCCTAATCATTATTGTGCTTACAAGGTAGTAAACTAGTCTGAAATGTTTGATACCCAAACAGATTTGGCACTGAACCAGACTGTTCAGTCTATTTTTTACCTTAATTAATGCATAAACACTTAAGTGTTTACAGATGAATTAATAACCAATCTAAAAACTCTTTAAAAGCCATCTATAAGGGGAGCCTTATTGTAAAGTGGTACCAAGCTGTTTTTTGGGAGATTCGTTGGTTATGCTGAGACTGTTTTTCCTTTATATTTTGATTAGTTGTTAATGCCAGCAATATTGCCACCTGCTGGTGTGGCAAAAACACTTTCATGTGAAGTTGTGATTCTCAAATTAACATTTTGTTCATACACAGAATAAAAAACATTAGTTTTCAAAGAGTTCATGTAGTCAGAATTTTCCTATTGAAGTCTAATTTTAGACTAGTTGAGTACTCGGTGTCGAAATATAATAAATCAAAGCCTGTTCAGTCTTCTATTGTCACAAGACAATACAATATTTTTGTTTAAAGGTTTAACAGGCTGCAAAGAAGAGCTTTTTTTCGCCCTTTTTTTAATGAATCAGTCTTGCAATCACCATAGAAACRGTCACACCCTGCTTCAAAAGCTGACAGCAAGACTTCTTGTTGCCTTAAGCAAGAGGAAGACGGGAGAGGAGGAGAGGAGAAGGATGAGGGCGAATGGGATCTGAAAAACTAAGGGAAGTGGAGATGTGACTCCAATCAAATTATTGGCCAATCAAGTCATAACGTGAGTAATTCTAGGCTTACATCGACGGTCCTAATCTCATTGCTCGTGCATTAGGGGCTCAAGGGCGGGCTCTTGGAGTACATGCTCTGTGGGAGGTCTTGGAGATAAAGGTGCTTTGATGGGAGATGAGAAATTCACTTTGGTTGGACAGGCAATCTGTTGTTTTGCTGAAATGATTGCTGTCTCTAYTTTTTCAAATGTAAAAAGCCAAGAAAATGGAAGAAGGAAATTTACCCCTTTTTGTCCCCATCTGTTTCCACGCTATTGTCCAAAGGCAAAACATTTCATAAATCCCATTACAGAAAGGGATTATGTTTTTTTTTCCCCAACACTGCCCATAGGGTCCTTGGCCACATTTGACTCATGTTTAAGTAGACGTATCATCTATCCGCTAATGAATCCTGCCAAGGACCTAATTAGCATTTTTCAGTATTTATGGAATATAATAAAAACCGTTGACCTCTACGTGTCAGCAAATCTAGACTGTGTGGAATTATCTGGAGGGTATTTGCTGTACGGTTCTCCAGGAGAGCTTACACCTGGACAAACATGTCAAAGGCGCCAACTGTTGAACAGAAAGGGCTCCAATAGACCAACCTCGCCAAAAGAAAGAAGAGTTTCCAGGACCTGAGTGCTAATTGTGATCAGTTTCAGAATCTCAGGGCTTCAGCAAGATTAAAAAAAACATAAAACCTGGCATGGTTCCACTTTGGTTTGCATGYAGAGAGTTCCCAAATTACAGTAGTAACCCCTCTCCCTCCCTGCTTGCATGGACACATACAGGCAGAAATAATCCCCACTCTCTTTCTGCAAACTGGGATGTACATCGTCGAAACAGCTGCCAAGGGAACAGCTTGTGTTTGAGAGAGAAAGTAAGAGAGTGAGCAATGGAGAAAATGAAGGTAATCAGTTTTTGGGGGAAAAAAAATCTGGTCTCTCTGYTGCCTGCCAGGAGTTWGTTTGTGGTCCTGGCCCGTTGGCCYAAGCCACCCACCCATCTCTGAGCAGTTAATTCAACAATGAGGGGCTTTGGGTCGTAAACCAACAGAAACAACAACCAAACAGAATGAAGTTTTGGTTCTGCGTGTTGCTGTGTGGCTTTTTTTTTCTTCCTCTCTCATAATTTCAGCCATATGCTTATTTGTCTATGAAAGTCAGGCTTATTGTTTTGATTCCATAACAAGTCTTCMTAAGTGAGCAATCACCTTTTTTTTTCTTTTCTCTTTTGAGTGCTGGCAGTCTGCCTTTTTACAACATCGTGGCATGTGTGCCTGTTCTCCCACACGCTCGTTCGGAGAAACAAATYTGATTCCATCACAAACGACTGACTAAAACCGTTGTAGCAGTGCAGCACGAGTCGAACAAGTGTAACGAGCTTATGCACGGTGGATCCGTTTGACACGTGCCACGTTCGCTGCAGACCGAGCATGAATAAACAGGAGCGTCCCTCCTTTCTTTAATAAAGCTCGTCAGCTCAAGAGGAAGTGACAGGTTCCATAGTGTCGCTGGTTAACACAACAACCTATAAATAACCTCATCTTGTAAAACATATGGCCGCCTTATTCAGCCATCATACAAACAAGGCTCTGTAAGTGAATTAGGGTGTCAATCATAACGGAAGTACAAGCAACAAGGCTTTTGTGTTGTCCAGAACAAAAAGCAACGTGTTTTTATACGCAGTATATTGTAACCATGACATCTAATTATGGGTTTCCCGAGATTATTCCAGGACAGTRTTATTTCTTATCTTTGTAAAGTATAATAAAGTCCTCCGCACACGTGGGTCATATTAATTGGAACATTGGAAAACATGCTTTCTTTTCACGCCGCATGTTTCACAAATCAAATCACAATGTTTTTAATGTTGTTTGTTGGCTCTTTCCCTCAGAAACAAATTAATGACAAACAAAATACTTCAGCAACGAAAAAACATGGAATTAAAACAAATTATAATTTAAAAATAGGAATTTAATCACCTTCTCTGTACTTCTGACACAAATCTGGAGTTTTCAGTGACCGCGGTTGGAGGCAGATGTGTCACAAACAGGAAGTTCCTGCGTATGTGTCTTTTGGTTAAAACTGTTTTAAAAGAAATGTTGCACCCTGACTAGTGTATTACAGTCGATGTTTTCCCAGCCTGCAGTCTGGGAACCACTTCAACATGTTTGACTCAATAATCCAAGAACCAGAGCTCGCCGATGCAGCATCAATTAAAATCAAGGGAAGGGTCGATTAGTCCTCTAAAGGATGCAGAGGAGCCGAACTGCATATTGTATGAAGCCGCTGCTTTTCTTCCAGCTGTAGGGAAGATGCATCCAGGTTCAACACAAGGGAGAGTTGGTTGTTTACATGCAGTGCAGACTTATACACGTGTGCGCTGTGACTTTTAATCACTTAGGAAGCTTTTGAGACGCATACAGCAGCTGGGGGAATAGCTTTCACTGTTTTGCTGTTTAGGGAGGCAGAGAGGAAGGAAGAGAGGAAGTGATATGCTTCTGTTGCTCCTCTGGCTACTATTCACCCTGCTCTTTTCCTCCGTTTCCTTCTCATCCCCTCTCTTTTAACTCTCCACAAAGGTATGTTTAATACATAAAACTCTGATTGCAATCACAGCTGCAGCGCTTGTCCACCTGAGGACTGCACCGGGTCCTTCATGGTCGTCTTCACCCCCTCCTTGAAAAGGAGAGCTACATCCATTTTTTCTAGCCTTTTTGCTTTTAACCAACCTTTTACCTAGCTTCTGTTTGTTTTTTATTGTAATTCCTTTTTGTTCCATGTGAATAGACAGGGTTATATTGCATTAATTCTAGTTATTAGTGCACTTTGCATATAAACATCAAATGGTTTGGAGCACCAGAAATGAAGCACATCCACTGAAACATCATTTGAAAACCCATCAGCTTTTGTCTACAGTGTGTTCTTTTAGTAGTTTGAATTTAAATATATTTGATTTTTTTTAAAAACTGGATACTGAACAGAACAAAAAGTATTTACCCTGATGCCTGTTATCCATGTTTTAGATATCTATAGGCTACATGAAAGACCCACAAATATTGTTCTCTACACCTAGAGGGAAAAAAAAAATCACCTGATATTGACCGTTTGCCTTACATTGGACATTGGAAGTGAGGGAGGGGAGTGATAGATTGTTTTCCCAAGTTATTTTTAACAGTATCGCCGTGAATGTTTCAGGTAGAGCTCTTAAACTTTTTATGATCCCTCATTTTCATACACTCAGAATGAAATGGATCAGATCTGATGAGTTCCAGCTGCTCGTCGGCACATTTTACYTCTGACTGAAAGCCCTTCAAAACCAGAACTACGTCCACAACACGGAGTATAGTCTTATTTTTCATATCAACTATTTTGTCTGTTTCTTTTTCAGCTATAGATGCTGTTGAAGGAAGCGTAGTGTAAACAGAGTGGTAGCGTTGAGCACTGGTKTGACGTTTATTGATCAAATTTCCTTAAAAGTCATATCACTCCTTTTGAAAAAAAATTCTTCCCAGACCTATACAGCGGGTAAAATAAGTATTGAACACGTCAACATTTTCCTCAGTAAATATATTACTAGAGGTGCTAATGACATGAAATTTTCACCAGATGTTGGTAACAACCCAAGTGATCCATAC
>NW_013952500.1:781428-786290 GCF_001266775.1 Austrofundulus limnaeus | reverse complement strand
CATTAGCACATCTAGTAACATATTTACTGAGAAAAATGTGACGCGTTCAATACTTATTTTACCCGCTGTATCCATATTGAATCATTGTCCAGCATTATTATGAAGTATGTGAGCGTTAAATCACATTACTTTGTAAAAAGTGCTCGCTGCAAATCCGTGAATCTACCGAGGCCCGCCAGTCCTTACGGTTGATGGCTGCTATCCATCGCCATCTGGAAAGCCATAAAATTACAAAATTGGTTTGTTTCAATGTCTGTGCAGCAGACGACGCAGCACCCTATGACCATTTTAATAAATAAATCAACTAAATAAAGGCAATATTAGACGGCCAACTCCGTTTTTTGACTTGCTGTACAGGAGTTTGCACTTAGGTTGTTTTGACGTCCATCATGGCTAAACAGCGTGACGTCACAATCAAAGGTGAAAGTCGAAGCTGATATCTTCCCAGATTAAATATTTGCTGGCATTTAGTCATGAGTGCTATTAAAGAGGAGCACTCATGAGCTTGCAACAAATTGTAAGGTCATTTTCACCAAATTTATAACTGAAGGGAATGTGTTTTTTTTTTTAAAATGGGATAAAACATGTTTTATCTCAGATGAGTTCATGTATCCGGCCGTGTAATTTGTTGGAGTTTTACCTGCTTGACCGGTTATCTTAACTTTCTTCCCACTGCACTGCTCTTCACCTCCCAGGCTCCTCTCACCTCCTCCAGATGAAACACAAGGCAGTGTTTCTCTCTCTCTCTCTCTCTCTCTCTCTCTCTCTCTCTTGCTTTTCGCACCGGCTCTCACGCTCTTTCTCTCTCCCTCTGCATTAATGGATGCAAATGGAGGCGTGTGTGAGGGAAAGGAGCTGACATTTATGCCTCTGATTAGAACATGCAGCCCCAACGCTTTGTAATTGATTGCCGCCGCAGACAGCACACACTCACACCCATAGCAGCTCTTAAAGGCCTGGACCACTTTCTGCATCCTGTTAGTACGCTTTACCCACACTCAGAGGAGAATAATGCACACACACACACACGCACACACAGTTTGTACATTTACACTGTATGCGTACACACAGACATATCCATACAAGCCTCACTGCATCTATTTGAATAAGAAGCTTTTAATGGTTTCTGGCTTCAGAATTTTAGGCTAAGTCGTCGCAGAGCCCAGCTGAGATGACTGAAGATGTTGATCCGCTTCTTCTTGATTGATGCACAGGCCCAACCTGTGAACTGGGATTATCTTGGAATCCACGTCAAATTTCCAGGGAGTGAGTTGATGTTTACCTGGCAGGTCAGATCAGAAGGATTTCACAGTTTGGAGACAGGCGAGAGGCTAGGCAAACGCTGCACTTGTTTTCTTTTTAACGATAAGTCGACCGGTTGGAGCAAATTTCTACCAACAGAACCCAGTTGTTGAAATTATGCCGCTGTTTAAAATCAGTTCTGTGTGATGATGAAATAAAACCGTAACAGGAAAAAGCCATTAAAACATTTCTGCTCATAAACACTCAGGCGTGTAAGCAAGTCCACCTCAGGACCACTCAGATCTAAAAATGAAATCAAGCAATCAAGATGTGATTGAAGTAAAAACTTGACATTAATTCAAACGGTTTAACAAAAAAGAGGCAGTTCAGGAATTAGACTATTTTATATAATAAAGGTATTATTGATTACAAAGTATTTACACTGAAAATATTCAAAAATAACTCTACTACACTACACTCAGATATTGATATTTTTATGACATGTTTTACTGATCAATAATACCTTGTTTACACAAACATTGAACTGTTTTTAATTATAAAGAGCAATTAAATTTTACATTTTACACAACATTTAATTAACTGTATGATTTTCTGATGCCTAGTAAGATTGCAGCAACTACACTCCCTCTTCTGTGATGCTTGTTGTATTTCTGAGCTTCTACCAAACAGGAAGTTTACTGAACTCTTGGATCTGATGAAAATTAAGGCAGAGGGAATAAAACAATTGGAATAAATGCATTTATAATTAATTAAAATCACAATGGCAGAAATATGCAAYGTTGAGTGCCTTTTTGTAGCAGTTTCTCTTTTCACCTCCGCCAATGGCGAGGTAATGTTTTCGGTCGAGTATGTCTGTCTGTGGACAACATTACTCAAACTTGTGGACGGATTGTCAAGACATTTTACCACATGTGGGTACTGGGCCAAGGAACACACCTTTAAATTTTGGTGATGTTCCGGATCACGATGCGGATACAGAATTTTTTTTTCTTTTAACACTCTGAGATCGGCAAAGCTGTGATGCTTTCACAGGGCTTCTGTAAAAAAACAGTGAGCTGGATTGGACAGCATGGACTTCAGACTTTATAAAAGTAATGTTAAAACCAGATTTAATGATGAATAATTTGTCATCATCATCATCATCAACCTTTATTTATAAAGCGCTATAACGTCAGCCACTGCTGAAACAAAGTGCTGAGCACAAAAATAAAAACTCAATAAAAAAACACAATAAAATCACACAGTTAAGTAATAATAATAAGTTAAGTAATAAGTAAGCAGGAAGTGGGGGCAGGAAGCACTTTATGAAGAGAGTCAAACCATTACAAACTCATACAAGGGGATAAACAGACATTTTACATGGTGAAACGTTAACTGATGAAAACTTAGGAGCTTAATCCCACACCAGTTTGATAATGAATAATGTTGGGTGACGAGTCTGACTTTATTTTTTTTTCACATTGCACTCCACAGAGAAGAAATCCCATGCATACTGCCTGCTTAAATGTTCGCTACATCAGAACTTATTCGGCAAATGTGTTTCCATCTCTGCTTTTGTGCATTAACTCTTACAGGATGGGGGAAATTGGTCTTGGCRGAGGTTTGCACTCTCCGAGTGCTTCTAGTTTGTTGTGTATATTTTGTGTAACCATGTGTGTTTGTGAATGCCTCGTGGATGGATCTTTGTGGTTATTTTTTGCTCCTGAGACGTGTGTGTGTGTGTTCTTGGATGTGAAGATGCCCTCGCGTGTGTTGGMGTCAGCGTGTGAAGAGCAGCAGGAAAGAGTGGCAAGGTGCCGTAGAGTAATTAACATCACTCTCACCGGGGAGGCGCTGTGTGTTGAGCGCCCATTAAACACATCGCAGGGACAAACACCGAGGCTGTTCTGCTGACTGTAGCATGCCTCGGCCCTGTAACGCACACAAACCCTCCTAAATCWCCTTGGCCTAAATCAGCAACTCGAACAAAGGACACGGTTGCCAAAGCAAAGTGAGTCATATTCAAACATGTCACACTGCATAAATTATTTACCAAACTAGCAAGTTTTATCAGGTAAGACGATGATGACATAAATTTCAGGATGTTCTGAAAAACCTCCCTTTACGTAACATCCAGGTGTTTGAAACACAATAAATATTGCAAAGATATACGTTAAAGTAGACATCATGCTTTTAAATCCTTCTTTGTCACGTTTAAATTATTCATTTGGGGACTTTTATAAAGTAGAACTGCAATAGTTTGGTTTTGATTCCTCCTAATTGTAACTCCACAAGCCCCTCTTTCACCACTTTTCTGCAATGTGTCTCATTTCAACTCGTTTTGAGGCTGTCTGTTTAAATCTAGACACTTCAGACCCTGCACCAGTTGAAAAATATCACCCAAACAAAATATGAAGAAACCTACGCAGCACCAGGAGAAATTAAATTCAGATTTTCTGCACTCTCAGAGTGCATAAAGTATTTATGTTATCTTTAGCTGTTAGTAAAATGCTGTCTTTATGTTTAAATAGAAAATAAACTTATCTTCTCATCACTTCCTCTTCTAAACGCCTTGAAATTGGCCTCTGTCTCTTTAAGAACCACCTTCCGCTTCTGTCTCGCCCATTTCAGTGGGGGGTGTGGCTGCTATGATGCATTTTACTTGACATCTGAAAATACATTTCCGCAAAGGCATTTTTAATCTTAAAAGAGCTTCACTGAGTGCGAACTAATGTTGAGAGCTCAGCAGACAGTTTCAGTTTCACTTTCAGTTTCACCCGAGAGCCTGCAGGAGTCACGGTGCGCTCTGCCATGAGGAAGTTGGGCTTAAAGACACGTCCCAGGGGCGTTTCTGGTCCCAAAAGGTGTTTCTGGTCCCAAAAGGTGTTTCTGGTCCCCACCTGTCGTTTTGCTCCTCAGCATGGCTTCCTAAAAACGCTGCAGGATTTCTCAAACATGCGTGAATGAGTCAAAGCAAGGCTTTGGGCATGTTTTTTATGAGAGCATGACATTATAACATGATATAAAACTCAAAGTTGATTTTTACATGATATTGCCACTTTAATGGCTAAAAAAGTGGATTTTGCATATTATTTCCCCTTTAACGCTTCATTTCCACACATTAAACATGTTATAGATTAAATCCATCTACTTTATCCTTGCAAGGATGTACCATGACACAAACCCACACACACACGGGGCGAGTGGGGGTGTAAAATTATGCAGTGTTAGCTGGCAAGCAGTGTTTGTGCTAATGAAGCTCTCTGTCCATATAGGCTGATAAGTTGCTGATGACTCTGTCTTCCAGAGAGATCCCCAGTGCAGCTGAGTACTGAAGCAGGTGTAGCTTGTGTAATATTAGCTGAGGGTGTTTTTATTTAACATCCCGGATAAAGCTGCTGTGGTTTACTGTTTAAATTACCCACAACCTGAACTGATTTTCTTTCAGATAGCATGCAAATACCTCTTTTTTTTCCTCACATTTCAGGTTTGATTTTGTTTGTACTTGTTTGTCGCTAGTGTTGAGGCTGATGCATGATTTAGGTTAGACCTTACGAAACACTCAAACTTAAACAAAAGATTAAAATGACATCTCACGCACATACTGTACAGTCAAAGCG
>NW_013952500.1:775296-779977 GCF_001266775.1 Austrofundulus limnaeus | reverse complement strand
TACTTAAACTCCTCCACTTGAGGCAGGGCGACCCCCCTGACCCGGAGAAGGCACTCTGCCCTTTTCCGGCATTTAAAATAAAATTTAAAAAGATCACTTTCTCAACAGGACTCTTTCTGTAGCTGTGTTTCCATCAACGTTTTTTAATGCACATTTTGAAGTATCACATTCGAAAAGCAAAATTTGAAAAAAAAAATTTCCTCAATCAATGGCTCAGTGGTTAGCAGTGATGCCTCACTGCAAGAAGGTCCTGGGTTTGATCCCCGATTCAGACCTGGGGTTTTCTCAGAGTACTCCGGATCACCTTCAGGCCCAGGCCTCCATTACAAAAAATATTTGATCTTAATGCCATGTGCATGATTAAATTAAGATGAATGAATAATAAATTTTGCAAAGGTTTTTACTCATTTGATGTGGTTTTTGAATTTTACAAAAGATTTAATGCACAAAAAAAGGGGAGATGGAAACACATTTGCCRAATAAGTTCTGATGTAGTGAACATTTACCTCACATGATTGATCAGCCGTTTCCCAGATATTCCCATAAGAATTTAAGAATAAGAAATTTTGAGACATTTTAAAGGGTTTGCATTGCAATTGGATGAAAATGTGTCTTTTTTGTTTGCTCAGAAAGCTTTAAAAGCACAAAACCAAACAACAAATTTGTTGCTGCTGGAGCCACAACAGCTGTCAGTTAAGATTTATTAACGTGAAACAATTTGATGTATGGGTCAAGATCAAAAGTCAGGCTGCCCACTTACTCCCCAGTCCTATATGACCTCATCATTGGCAGGTTGGAGGAGTCGACTTTCCATCATACCCAACCAGTTATTAGGCCTCTGTCTCCACATTGCAAGATCCTCTGTGTCTCTGATACCTCACCCTTTTCCATTTCTCTTTATTTATTTCTTTGGTCTGATTTATTTTCTTTAATTGATATAAAAAATGAACATGTCACCTGGTGCTGCTCGTTCAGAAATGTTTACATGAAGTCTTGTTAAAAAAAAGCAGTACTTGTCTCTGCTCAGCTGTGATTAATGACTAATGGATGTACTCCAGTGATACAATTCATTTAAATTATTTACCTCTTGTAAGAAATAAAAGAAGCTGATCGTTACAAAAAATACATCAGGAAAAAAATAACATATTCTTTTGTAGCATTGTAAACATTACAACAACAAAAAGGCTGCAGTTGTACTTTTTGGTCATTTTATTTTCATTTTAAAAACAGATATTGAATAACTCTAAACAAATTATTCTATTTTTATTTCATACTTATTTATTTTATGTTTTATTGTTCTCAAAATGGAAGTAGTAGTTATAAAACCATGGTGGAGCTAGATAAATATTTTTGAAATAAATTTGCTAGACTAGCTATAGTAAATATAAATATGCAGTTAGTTAGTAGTTAGCTAGCGTTCATTTATTTAAGTATCTACCTTTAAATGACAGTGTTAAACTTCCAGTTTGGGAAAAAATAAAAACAACCGACTGTTTTCCTGTTTTTTGAGAATAAAAGAAAAAAATAGAATAACCCTCCATATTTTAACATTTGTTTTTACAAATAAAATAGAATAACCAAAAAGCACACAGACCATTTACAATCAGTCTCATATAAAACATGAACACATTTTTAAAGCTTTGTTCAAACGTTTTATTGTGAGATTCTGGGTGGGCAGTTCTAGGGGCGGGGTCAAACAGGTCTGCCACTCATTCTGGGTAAAAAAMAAACAAACAGTATCTTACTTGGTGTAGAATGACCTCAGTTTGAAGAAATATTTTGAATCTGACAGGTAAGATATTAAACGTTCATTACGTTTGAACAGAATGCAACAACAACTGATCTGAATTATCCTTTTGTATATGATTTGCATAAAATATCACTGTTTAACACTATTTATACAATTTTTTTCTCTTTCCATTTTATGCACTAGGCTTCTACCCCTTCCTCCCTCTTCACTGTCTTTCAATCATTCATCACCCCCCTCCCCCCACCACCACCATCCCAATCTCCATCTGGCTTTATACTGTCTCCCATCTAATTCTTTATCCTCCCTTCAGCCCATCCTCTACCCCCTCCATCTCCCTGCTGCTTGCCGCACCCTAACAGCTCAGTGTGAGTATCGGCYGCTGTCAGGCAGACGCATCACAGCACATGGCAGGTTGGCAGGCTGACCTTGTCCTGCACTTCCTGGGATCCAYGCTGCAGCCCAGCTAATCCAGCTAGCGTGCCTGGCCAAGGAAACATCTGCTATTTTAATTACCAAATGATGTATTTTAATCCCACTAACTCAACCCGACCGTGGAAAGCTTCTCTTTTTTTTTTTTTACTCTGTATGTGACTGCAGCAAATTGAAGCAGTTTGTGCAATTATTTGGAAATCCAGTGATATTTTTAAAAGAGCGCTTAAGTTATAAAGACACGTGTGCTTAAATATAAATTCGATCTGTTTGATGCGTCTGATTGATATGGATATTTCAATCACACAAGTATGGAGTTTAGATGAAACATGTCATCTTGTCCCTGTCTAGCTCTTAAACTGAAACCAGATAGAAGTAAACACAGGGAAACCAGATGGTTCCTGCTCACAGCTCCGCCACCGGCAGCCAAAACTGATCTGTACAAGCAGACAAAAATGACTTGTGTAGTGTATCCGTCTGAGCGCCTGTCTGAGATGTTATTCCTGAACACGTGTATCAGGGGGAATGGAATGTTATAGACATTATCAGTTCAGTTCAAATGTCAGGTTTTTATCCAGCAGCCTTTTTTGACAGCACACAAGTGATTTTTTTTTTCTTTCGTAAAACCATTTTAATAAAGTTTTCTAACAGCTGTTATTCGGCAACAGTTGAATGTATCACAGATGCACTTTGCTGCACTTTGATGACTTCTTGTTTAAAGCCCGTGATCCGAACAGGATTTTATTTTCTGAGCATCGACTGTCTTCCTCAGCGATATAAGTTCGCTCTGTGGTTTGAACATCATTAGCTGCAACGTAATTACATGTAAAGCATTGCATACCAAGGAATAATTAGGCAAAGCGTCATTTTGGGCTGCTAATGAATTCTAGCTCATTCTGTGCTCTGATTGAAACGGATTTTAGCCTATTTACACATCCTATTATCTGATGTTGCACAGGGTCTGCTGCTTCAGCGACGTTCTGATGTCATTTTAGGGTTCAAATCTGCAGAATTTAAAGTCAGTTTTTCAGTTTGTTGAAAATGTAAATGTTTTGTTTTTGACTCTCAAGATCATCAGTTTCAGTTAGTTTATGATTGGTTGTAGTAAATTATTATTATTATTTAGGTTTTGATTTATTTGTGGGAATCGGCCAAAGAAAATCCAAAACTCCTGTCCTTTTTGAGTTTTATTTCCCCAGTTGTGCTGTCTACAGTTGCTGCATCATTAGCCATGCTTAACTCTGACCTCTTTTCATTCGGAGCCTGACCTGAACGTTGTCACGTCTGTTATCGTTGATGTTGTTCAGACCTCACAAACCCCCCCGAGGTCTTTGCTTCCTCTGCTCCCTGCATCCAGCTGCTCACATAGAAAATGTCCCATGACAAAGTTTCATTAAAGAAAAACATATACCAGAAATGCAGTCCTGACAAATTCTACTTAACTGTTTGCGCCATGTCGACCCAGTTATTATTGTCGTGTTCTGTTTCGCTGTTTTAGCTCTAAAGTTGACAGATATTAAATCAAATAAACCTGTTTCAGTAAAGTTTGAACTTCTGTGATCCGTGTTAAAAAGGTCTTGCATGTGAGCGAAAAAGCCAACAGTTTTTGTATCCTTGCACTTTGCAGCATCTTTGTKTTCCTTGGTCTTTCCATTAATCACAGCATGAGGCCTGTTCTCTTCGCCTAGATGCCATTTTGGCTCTGGCMGAGCTTTGTGTTTTTCGTCCCAAGCGCTCTGTGACAGAGTGTAATCAAATCCTAGTCTCCTCCTACACGGGATGCCAGACATCTCCCTCTGTCAGCCGCAGGAGATTTGTAGGCTCATCGTGTTTTGGTTGAGGCAAGTTTTCTGTATACGCACTGCCGGAGGGGAGTGGAATAGGATGATGGAAAAAATAAAAATAGAATAAAAATTCCGTGCATGGTTAAAGGGGCGATATCATGTAAAACCAACGTTTTTGAGTTTTACATCATGTTATAATGTCATACTCTCATAAAAAAAAAAACACGTCCAAAGCCTTGCTTTGACTCATTCATGCATGTTTGAGAAATCCTGCAGCATTTTTATGAAGCCATGCTGAGGAGCAAAACGACAGGTGGGGACCAGAAACACCTTTTGGACCAGAAACGCCCCCGGGACGTGTCTTTAAGCCGAAGTTCCTCGTGTCAGAGTGCCCTCCCCCTCCCGCACACCCCACCCATGACTCCTGCAGGCTCTCGGGTGAAAGTGAAAGTGAAACATAACTGTCYGCTGAGCTCCACTACTTCTCACTCAGTGAAGCTCTTTTCAGATTCAAAATACATTTTGAGGAAACGTATTTTCAGATGCCAAGTAAACTGCATCATAGCATAGCAGCCCCCACCCGCGCATCAAAATGTAAGTTAGTAAGTAAAGTTTTATTTATATAGCGCAGAAATGGGTGAGACAGAGGCCAATTTCAAGGTGTTTAGAAGAGGAAGTGATGAGAAGATAAGTTTATTTTCTATTTAAACATAAAAAC
>NW_013952500.1:772493-774089 GCF_001266775.1 Austrofundulus limnaeus | reverse complement strand
TATATATATATATATATATATAATGCAAACCCCAGCAGTTTTCTTGAACCCCTTGTTTACTTTTGATCAATTCCAAACCCGTCAAAGTGATAAATTTGCTGCATTTTTCAATCAGAACAGTAGTTTTCTGTGATTTGTTCTGATGGCTGTAATTGCTTAAGTTTTAATCATGGGTTTGATGATATGTTGTGAGGTTAATTTAAATGAAATAAAGCAGTGCATCAAGAAGAAGCAGTTGCTTGAGGTGTTTGCAGCAGCGCCTGGCAGGTTGCAGGGATGGTGACGCAGAAAAGAGCGAGAGCAGTGTTGGCTAATTGGTCTGCAGGGGAGGCTGCCATCATCGTGAACAATATGGAGTTGTTTGTGTTTTAACTATATTCTGTGTGGCATAACCAGCTCCTTTCTTATGTTGAGTTTGTCCTGTATTTCTACTTTTCTAAACCACTTCCTTTATAAGTGAGTAAAATTACAGGAATGTTCAAAATCAATGTTCAGTGGTAGAACAAGTCACTCACCAAACTTCTCCACACTTTAGCTTGTTTACAGTGGCACATGCCAAGCCTCTCCTCCATCTGAAAAGCCTTCAGCATGTCGTTAACTCCCTCCCAAAGGGAAACTTCCTTTTTTKTCCTCTCTCTCTCTCTCTCCCCTCTACTCATGAGTGTTCAGCCTGTCAGAAACACAATAGAAGAAAATTGCCATTGCGTTGCTTCAGGAGGTAGTGTGTGTGTGTGATTCTGGTTGCTCTGTTGTTTGTATTATTTGCAGAAAATTGACAGAGCTGTTGTGGTTTCGTCAACTTGCCCGCTGATTGTGTTTTTGTGGTAGATGTCGAGTGGAAAAACTAGCCTAAAATCAGACGTTGGCTTCCGRAGTGTTAAATAAAAACCTACCAGTCTAAATAACAAAAGAGGTGGGGGAACATGAACGCAGGTTGGATAAGGAGATTGTGTCATTCACCAACAAATAGGCTCACATAACAGATTTCAGGCTGTTTATCATCCTGATCTTAGAGCCCGCCAGACCTGCTGGTTATCCAGAGCTTTTCACTAATAGTATCCAGGAAGCAAAAAACCATGATGGGGTCAAAATGTCTCTGCTGGCAGTGTCTGTTTGAACAGAGCTGAAAGGAGAGGCAGGAGAAGTCATTATCTGTGTGGGGGTCTTATTGGAGCGTCTCCAGGGGGGGTCAGAGAAGAGCTGCTTATTGGCCTAAATTTAAGATTTGGGAAACCAAGACGAACAAACTTCAGACTTTGGTTTAATTATTTTCTGTTCACAGAGTGAATTCATGTCAAACATTCACATTATTGAGACGATGCGTTTTTCTTTGTGTTTTTTATGTCTCTTTCAGCAATTTTTGTGCTTTTTTCAACAGTTCATATAGCAAAATGTTCAGCTCCTGCAGAACATTCCAGCTGTGACTTTTGGAATTTCTGCAATTTATACTTGTTGAGATTTTTAGCTTTTACTGCCATTTTTTCTCTTTAAAATTAATGGAGCTGTCTTCAACGTCCTTAAAGGGGCAATATTATGTGTTTCTCAGTCATATATTTAAATACTATACCATAATAAAGCATCTATGTCACCTTTAGT
>NW_013952500.1:771472-772434 GCF_001266775.1 Austrofundulus limnaeus | reverse complement strand
GTCCATTTAAATGAAGTTTTGCAGGCCACACACACACACACACACACACACACACACACACACACACACACCTACATGTGCAGTCAGATTGGCATGCATGTTGCTCCGTCTCAAGTAATCCCTAACAGCCTGAGTTTATCTCAAACAGCTTCCAGGTGCAGCAGCTTGCACACATTCCTGCAAGGCAGAGAACATAAACATGCACACTTATGTTCACACCACACACACACAGACTCACATCAAAGTACACGCGTGTCATCGAAAGGACACAAAAAAAAGTTGTATTATCATCTCTCTGTGTGTAATCCTCAACAAATCTGACAGAAGGCTTCTATTGTCACCAAAAACTCTCTCTCATGGATGCCTAATGATGTTTTATCACACTGTCTGCATTGTGTTCACATATTTAAATAAAAAAAATTTAAAAAAAGCTTCAGAATACTCGTGTCAGTTAAAGGGGCGATTGATATGCTGTCTTTCCGACTCCCTCCCTCCTTCCCTCTCTGTTTGTCTTCGTCTCTCCTCCTTATTTCTCCCTTTTTTCAAGATCTTACATTTTCACTAAAGTCCCCTTCTCTCTGTTATCATTCCACCAGAGGCTCTCAAAAGGAGCTTTGATATTGAAAGCAGGCTTGGAATGAAAGGCAAGGGTTTAGGGGGAATGTAAATGCTGGGGGTCTTTTTTTTTTTTTTTTAAAGGAAGAGATCTTCAAGTTAACGAACACCTCACTCTCYGGCATTTTTCTGCATCGCTGACTCTTTTTTTTATTTCCTTGATGTGACAAAATGGGGATAAAAATTGATTCGTGGATGTCTTTTTAGTATTTCGTATTGATTTCAGTCAATTGAGGATGATGAAATGCTGTGGCGTAGARAAGGAGAAATAATCTGAAAATTGTATTTCTTGGAAACTCTCTCCTATGGACTTCGGTTTTTGTCAAAATAAATAAATTACTTAATTG
>NW_013952500.1:763267-769278 GCF_001266775.1 Austrofundulus limnaeus | reverse complement strand
TATTTATTGTGTTTTGTCAAAAAATGGCAGCCCATACTCTTCGTGCCGAATGATACTCCTGAGGTGCAAATCACAGAGGCGGTGAGTAGAGATGTTTATCCAGTGTAAAGAAAAAAAAATCAACTGACTCCTTAGCTGTTCAGGCCAAACATATTCCCACGAGAAATGGGACTAAAACAATGCAAAGTGTTAAATTTATTTTCCATTTTGTCATCTTCATATAAAGCATCAATGTTGCAAAAATGCATATGAATAACAGGTTTGGAAATCAGGTGGATTTAGGTGATGAAAAGCACACAGGAGTGAAAAAATTGTGCCGTTCAGTTTTATCAGAGCATTTGACCATATTTTTTTAGTAAATAACTGTATTTTCTCATAAAGTCAAGTAAAACTGAATCTCCGTATTATTATTTATTTTATTTTTTGCCACCATGAATCAATCTAACAGAAGTCTAACGTTCTTTCAGAGTGTGCGGTACCAACATATTTGTGACGGCGCCCTGCTAAGMATCCTGCTGTGAACTTGTGTTGGAGCTAAGAGATGGCATGCCATGACACTCCCACTCCCTCCCTCTGTGTGTTCTTTGCACTTTATAAAAAAAAAAAAACGATGCCTTTTATTCTATCCCTATTTGTGCCTGTGGTGCTACTTAAGCWCTCAAGCTTTCCTGCCAACTGCTACTGCCCACAGTGACAGGCCACCAGTTTGTCCCGGTGTACGCATGTTCCGTCTATACAGCTCTCTTCAAATAGCTCCACTCCTTGCTAATGAGTCCCTGGAGGGTTGTACCCTGCAATTGCTCTCTTCAGATGCCATTACAGCCAGCGTGCCTTCAAAGAGTTGGGTGAAACCATTACCATAACTGGGGACTGCTACCTGCATGGGTAGCTTTAAACATTAGCAAAGCCTCCAGTTTGCTAATGGGACTGAATGGACTTGTGAACTGGAGCCCTGGGAGCTGTGGAAGTTCATATCCTGCCGTCTGGTCTTCGTTTCACTCAAATATTTGCTTTGATGTCTCACTTGATTGAGACTTAGATAATGATAGGCTGTACTCTGAGTACACTGCTAAGCAGTGTTTATTCTTCCTCTCTTGTTCTCTTCAATTCTACTTTTTTTGTTATCAGCCTCTGCCCTTCCAAGGTCACTGCTCATGATGGGGATAATTCTGTGGCTAATTAAAAACTCATCAGCTCACTGATGAAAAGATAACATGGTTTATAAAATTAATGTATAGAGACTCTAAAACCTCATAGCAAAACTTTGTGACACCATAGCGGTGTTACTAATTTGCTGGTATCCTCTGCCGACTGGCTTGATGTGCAGAAGAAAATGTCAAGTAAATGCTGCCAGTCACCCGTCAAGTAGGTTAAATTAAATGCAAGGCAGCGTAGTGGAAATCCCACAGGTAGCTGCCTCCTCACCAGAGCTGGTGACTTTTTTTTGTGTCCCTTTCAACGTTGGCTGATTGAGGGGACGACGTCCTTGTGTCCCACAGTCACCCCTCCAGCAACACGCTGAAGCTGGCAGGTGTTGAACCCACGGGAGCTTTGCTTTTTCTCGTTCGGCCCCAGACCCACACCGGTGCTGTCAGTCTGCTCAGCTGTATCACTTCTCTTTCTTCTCTGTGGGATTTCAAAAAATGATCACATACGATGCTGGACTGTGCACCACTACACAAGACTGTGGGGCATGTAAATGTTTTTTACAAACCAAAATAAACTTAAGTGACTCAATGCAATCTGTACTATAATAGCACTGTAAAGAAGGTTGTTGTCAGGTTCACACGGAAACATAATTGCGCCAATTTTCGACCTGATTCGGCCGTTTTTGTTTCCTCTGAACTCGCATTTAATCTTGAGAAGTCTCAAGAGATTACCCTTAGTGTGAGTTTTCCTCATCATGGGTGGGTCTCAGATTTTGAAAATCAGACATAAAATCTTCACTTTTTTTACTTTATTTAAAAACAGGGATGATTAATTTGAAAGATGAATTGAACCAGGTTATAGGACTATTCCTAATTTCCACCTGTAGTCCTCATCTCAGCTGGTATTAAAGGGGCAATGTCATGTAAAATCAACTTTTTTAGTTTTATATCATGTTATAATGTTATACTCTCATAAAAACATGCTCAAAGCCTTGCTTTGACTCATTTATGCATGTCTGAGAAATCCTGCAGCGTTTTGAGGAAGCCATGCTGAGGAGCAAAACGACAGGTGGGGACGAGGAACGCCTTTTGGTACCAGAAACGCCCCTGGGATGTGTCTTTAAGCCAAACTTCCTCATCATGGAACACACCTCCCCATCCCCACACGCCCCACCCATGACTCCTGCAGGCTCTCGGCAGTCACAGAGCAAAAGAGTGAAACTGAAAGTGAAACTTAAACTGTCTGCTGAGCTCCAGTACTTCTCACTCAATGAAGCTCTTTTCAAATTAAAAATACCTTTGAGGAAATGCATTTTCAGATGCCAAGTAAACTGCATCATAGCGTACATACTAAGCCCCCCTCCCCCCCGCACCAAAATGGGTGGGACAGAGGCGGAAGGTGGTTCTTAAAGAGACAGAGGCTAATTTCAAGGCGTTTAGAAGAGGAAGTGATGAGAAGAAAAGTTTATTTTCTATTTAAACATAAAAACAGCATTTTAATAACAGCTAAAGGTGACATAGATACTTTATTATGGTATAGTATTTWAATGTATGCCTGAGAAACACATAATATTGACCCTTTAAAAAAAGAAATATATCAAAACCAGTCAGTTTGCTGTGTGAATCAGGCATAAATCACAAAGTCTTGTGCAGCCRAAGTCCTAAACATGTTTGAGACCTTTTAAAAAGACTCATTAAAAGATTGTAAGAAAGTCTGAATTTGTCWTGCAAAGTGTAAAATAATGACAAAATACTCAAAACGTTTGCACATTTATGCATCCTGTACTTTACAGATTATTTCCTATTAGTTGCTTTGTGTATAAATGCATCATGCTTATGTCTAAAGTAAYGTATTAGTTAGTTTATACATTTAGTATGTTTTTCATTAAAATCTTGTTTCCTAAATTAATCTACAAATACATTGCATACATTTTGAGGTTTTTTTAAAAACTAAACTTTCGGGGATTTATCCTCATTTTTGTGCCTTTGTTTTTCACACCACGTCATCCCTTCAGTAGTTGTGACACGTTATGCAAAAGATACCCTAAGCAAGAAATATTTTTAAGAAAAACTAAGACTTGTTTGAATTCAGCCACCGGAGAAGAAAAATCTGATGATTATCAAGTAACGAATAAGAACTACAGGAGAGAAACATGAGGATGTTTCTTGGCCTTTGCACCGCTGGCCTGATAAGGTCATCAAAGACGTCCATCTCCAATTTCCTCAATCTGTCTTCAGCCCTCTTAAACCAGGTTGTTGAGCAAATACAGCAATTTTTCAACAATTGGTTGGGTATTTTCTGCCATGCTGAAGAGGCAATTTCCTTTGCAGCTCAAGTGGTAGTTGTCTTCTGCCTCTTTGTTCAATTAGAGAAGAGGGGAGGGGGAAGAGGGCTACAGCGATACCTCTGGACAAAATAAAAGCTTTTTTGCGAGGACATCATGTCATCCATTTCCCAGTAAATGATACATCTTCCTCTTACAGCCGCCCAAATGACCTTGTTTGTGTGGCCCTGTTAGGCAGTGAGGCAGTTTCGCAGAGGGAGCCTGGAAATGAATCTGGTCATTGTCTGGAGATGCAGGCARGCACACACAGAGAGACTGAGACAAAGGCAAGCAAGAGTGACAGAGAGCTGTTCTGGTTTTATATTCAACCTGCTGCTTCCATCAGGGAGGCACATTGGCACCTTGCATCTGATYAACCAAACATTTAGACCTGACCTTGGATGGCAACATTATAAAACAGTAAATAGGTGTGCTGTTATTGCGTGCGAGGGCGGAAGCTGTAATTCCTCCCATAAACATTTTCTCAGAGAATTAAAGTTTGGGTTGGAAGGGAGATTAATATGGGGCGAGGAGAGCGTGCCAGCGAAAAAGCAGGCTAGTGAAATTTAATGAGTTTTGTTTGTCGGCTGGGGAGCCTGCTCGCGCCACGCTAATTAYGCTCTGTAACGAACTGAGATCCGGGGAGCATCGCGGGGAAAGACAAAGGCTCTGAGCGGTCCGGCAGCAAAGCAAAACAAAAGCGCTGCGTGCACACATTTTGAAACCCACCATTGACAACCGGAGCAGAGTGTGGGAGACGGGAGTGATGGAGGGACGCTTGCAGATTACACCGAGCCCTCCCCGGCCGCCACCCTCATAATGAGATGTAGGAGTTGGAGAGCTTGAATCTGACAAACCAATCTATCCATCAGGATCTCCAGACACAGGTGCAAACTAAAAAAAAGAGTTGTGTAGCGACTGTGGGATTCAGGGTAATTGAATCAACCTCTGCTGACATTTTACAGTTGTAGCTTTTTAACTAGTTTAACAAAACGCCCATTTTTACCCACAGAAAGAATCCACAGTAAAAGCCACAGCGCCACCTTTTGGTATGGAGGCTAACTACAGTTTTGGCTCCTGCAGGGTTTGGTGTAAATGAGGAAGTCCCAGCTCTTGAAACAGGAGTGTGTCTCATCTCTTCATTAAGCCCCCCCCTGCCTGCGGGGAATCTTACACTCTTCCCACGCATCAGTGGACTCTGAGCACAAACAGCAAACAATCAGGCTGACTTTCAGCTGTGACTTTCAGCAGAATGAAACCAGCCTCGCCTTCTTGCTCTCATCCCTTCGCCCTCTCTCCCACTGTTTCCTTGAACTTGGAGGAAGAATTTGCTCCTGGCACGGTTTAAATGAAACTTGCCCTCTTGCCCATGAATTCTAACCTTTAATATTCTGGCCCTTTGTTGGCAAGTCTATATCCAACTTTCATCATGCAGTATGTGTTTATCACCCTGTGGCCTTCTCACGCTTGCTATGAAATGTTTACGCATTACTCTACTCGAAGCCCAAGTTTCTGTCAGATCAGGAGATTGAATTTCAACTTTGACTCACTACTCTACATAAATCATGTTCCTGTAGTTTAAATGCCGTGTCAAACTCAGTTCCCGCCTATTACTTTTACCTTAAATCATGCTGTTAGTATCACCGATATATGGCAGAATTCAGACAGGATTGCAGACAGAAATTTGTTTCATTTACCACAAAGTGCTGCCATTTTTGTTAAAGCCGGAGTGACCGAACGCATGACTGCACCCTCTGCCATGCTTCCCTACTGTCTTGTGCTCTCCCTGCCAGCTGATTTTCCCGTGCGGAAAAGCCCCACAGCCCCGTCTGCATTCCTTTCCAATTAAGCCGGCATCATCTGATTCCAATTACTCTAATTATAGCAGCTCGGGTTGTGAGCGAGAGGGGGGGTGCGGCAGCCGGAGAGCGACAGAAGAACAGAGGAGGAGAGCRAAAACGCTGCGATCCTTCACACTTAACAGAGCAGGAATGCAAGTGTAGCCAGAGAGCCTTAAGGCTACTCCAGTGGCAACAACAGCAGTAACTAACAACAAAAAGTGCTTGCAACATCACAGCAACAGCTGCAAAGTCTTTCACTCACACCCGCTGYAGTTGGTAATTGTAGGAGCGCGTGATAGTGCGACCATCTAATCACACCACACGCTCTTAACAAGGTCAGATGAATTTAAGGGCCCGGAGTGTTGGTAATCCCACTTCTACGTGATGAACTGTAAAAGACCATCGTGTAACAAATCCATTTTTACTGTTGTCGTGTTTAACACCTGCAGAACCACTCAGCAGTCACTGACGTCCTCACAAGGAATTGCGCCTTGCACAGCACTGAACCAACCATGAAAGTTTTTRAAGATGACTGCCCATAGAGTTAAATATCACTAGAGTGAGCGTCGCCTGTCTCRTCCACTGTTAGCATCTGTGACAATGTGAAGGAGCAAAAACAGCGGCCGAACAGGGGGTCGACCCACAGCCGTCAGAGCAACTATTAGATTAACAGCAACTGGATCCATCCATCCATCCAT
>NW_013952500.1:747008-762571 GCF_001266775.1 Austrofundulus limnaeus | reverse complement strand
TATATATACAGTATATTTATTTATTTATTTTTGGAATGTGAATGTATGTGAATTGGCAAATAGTTTTAGAAAACTGCACAAGGGGCACCACCTGAAATCTTGCAGTGACCACCAAATTGGCTAGGGCCGGCCCTGCATGTCGTYTAAAACTCTTCATCATAATGTGAATATTTATGCTAAGGAGCAGTTAGAAATGCATACATATAAAACAAAAAAGGGACAGGTGAGGTGTGTTACTTTATGTAATGGGATGTTTTTATTGTTTTACATTTAATTTTATTCATGTTTGTTTCCCCTCATAATCATATACGTGTGGTAGAAAACGTGGTTTAGTTAGATGTTAAGCGAGATACTTAAAATATATCAAGCTTTTATCTAGAGGTGCATTATTTTTAACTAATTGTAAACATGTAAGTAGGTACATATGTTGRTGTGTTCAATACTCTTGAGATGGATTGTGTTTTAAATGAAACAGTAAAGCAATGAATAATCTGCATATAAATTGCAGCTCTCAGAAACGTCTGATTGAAAGGTAACTAATACCTCRCATCACTGTTGTGTAATTGAAAATCATTGCATCAGCTCCACCACCGAAACCTGACTGATTTCACATAAATGTTGATTTGTTCTGAGTGGCTTTCCCGACACAACACTTTCATTATTGCTTTTTTATTACTTTTGTTGTTGCCGTTTCCCATTGAGAAATAATTCTGTAATAAATATTTCAATATTTTCCCCGGTTCTCGCCTCCGCATGTGCGTTCGTTTCTCTGTAGAGATGTTACGGAGGCTAAGGCAAAGCATTTCTGCTGCAGTTAGACGTATGATGCTGGCGTCGCCGTGTAGTTTGGCGTGGCAGTCGTAGTGTTCCCCGGTGAGTAGTGTCACATTAAGGAATAACAAATGAGTCCATGACCCGAGGTAGTTATTCAAGGTGTGTTTGTGGAGTAGAAAAACAGCATATGCTATTTGCTTTGCAGTAGATTCATAAGTGAAAATTGCATTGTGCCTCCATTTGGAGAGCAGGTGTTGGAGTGTAGAGGGAAACAAAGCGATTGTCACTTTCTTGGTTTGAGATGAGGCTGTACCTCTCTGCTGAAAGGCTCACACATCCTCGCTGTCATCTTAACACCAAATGTGACTCGTCAACATATTCTATCGCTGCTTTTAAGCGCGACTGAAAAGGAGCTGCAATGGCGTGTGAGAGCTTGTTTTTCTGAGAGCTTTGGAGAATGTTGTTGTTGTTGTTGAAGTCCTCGCTATCTGCAACCTTTTTGATCCTCGAACCCCATCTGTCCGGTGAACACATTCCTCCTGCGGACATCTTCAGCCCGTCTGAAGTCACTTAACATCCACTGCCATGGCTCATTTGACCCGTGCACCGTGGCGTTAATGTGGATGACAATTTTATGATGCGGTAAAGCCCGTTGAGGGCACTTGTGAGGAACGCATGTGGCTCTCAGAGCAGCATGTGGAGATGAGAATTTTAAATGCTGGGAACACATGGGATTTTTAGGCCTTTTTTTTTAAAGCAATGTGAAGAATTCCTGTGATCTTGGGATTCGAGAAGTGGTTTTCACCTTTTTTTTCATGTGCTCTATCACAAATCAAAACACCAGAGGATGGTTTGACTACTTCCCAATAATGTCACTTCCGTCAGCATAAAATCCTNACGTGGAGGAGCAGCGGCTCTACTCTGAGTCCCTCCCGGATGACTGAGCTTCTCACCCTTATCTCTAAGGGAGAGCCCAGCCACCCTGCGGAGGAAACCCATTTCGGCCGCTTGTATCCGGGACCTCAACTGGATCTGATTTGTAATTTTTACAATAAGTTATTATAATTAATTATGCTCTTTTTTACAGTCATGTAAAACACAGACAGTACAGACCAAAAGTTTGGACAGTAAGAGAATGGTAAGAGTGTGCGAAGCAGTAATCAAAGCAAAAGGTGGCTACTTTGAAGAGCCTAGAATATAAGACATGTTTTCAGTTGTTTCACACTTTTTTTGTTACGTGTTAATTCATAGTTTTGATGCCTTCAGTGTGAATCTACAATTTTCATWGTCATGAAAATAAAGAAAACTCTTTGAATAAGAAGCTGTGTCCAGACTTTGGTCTGTACAAGAAATATTTATAATCCAATGATCTAAACCAGACATTTTAGCTAGATAATAGGGTATGTCCTGATGCATCTCAGTAATCCARGTAGAAAAAATCAAAAAGAAAAAATAAGTAGATCCTCTGGATGGTTCTTCTTTAGTGAAACGTTTCGTCTCTCCTCCAAGAGACTTCTTCAGTCTGAGTTTCAGGTGAACTCAGCCTTATAAGCCCTGCCTCCACATGGACAAACAGGTTAGTCACATGCAAAAGAGGGCCATCGACTAACAATAGGCTTGATTAGCTCTATTGTTCATAGCGGGTCATGTGCCCCATCACCTGACCCGTGTTGTGCTATGTGTTTGCAGAGAATGCAACAGAGAAAGAAGACAACATCCAGAGGATCTACTTATTTTTTTATTTTTGATAATAGGGTATATTTATGATTTCTGTCATAAATAATAAATATTTACCAGTTGACCCATCACATTCTGTTACAGAATGAAACTTGTCTTGATTGACCATCTTTTCAACACGTTTTGTCTAATAGAAAATCAAAATAGCTAAATATATTTATTACTTTACACAGTGTAGATATGACATAAATCAGACATAAAACCAGCTTGTAATATTGAATAATTTGTGCTAAATTGTAGCATGATTCAACAGTGCTACACTATAAAATATGCTACAGAAGCTAATATCTGCGAACCAGTTCAAAAATTAACAGTGATTACATCAGCTTTTGAAGCTAATTTTAATTTTAAACTGTTAGATTATTAGCCTCAGTTCTGGTCTGATCACATCATGTTGAGGTAAATAAGATGAAATYTGCTTAGTTGTAAAATCAGACATGTTTTTTTCTCCTCTGCTGGTACATCCATAACTCACACAGCTTTGCCGTTTTTATATTAGATAGCTTATTCTAATATATTAATTATAATTTCATTAATTTTTATTTAATAGTTTTTATGATTTCTACATCAGTAATTTTTAATGGTAAATCAAGACACTTGCCCATTTTGCTTAGCACCGTATCTTCTACAGTAGATCACACGGTCACATGGTCAAGACTCCCTCTAGYTGTTGCCGGAGATGTCAGGTTTGTCGGAGGTCAGGCTTGCCCTAATTTAAAACATGTTTTTAAAGATTACAAATATATTTCTCTTTCTGTAAGATTCGATTCATAAACCGTGTGGYTTCCCGCCTGTGTTCCCCTCAACAGACACCTGGGGACTGCACGCCATCCAGAGCTTTCCATCATTAAATTTCCTCCCTTGAAACTGATCGCACCGAATTACATTATACGACCATGTGAGGCTCTCACACACATCTGTGTGACTGGATATGAATGCAAGTGCAGCAAAACAACTYGTTCATTTCCTGTTAGCATGTTGAAATGAAAGTCTCAGTTTGTTGCTCTGATATGAAACAAYGATCCGCGTTATGGTCGATAACTGGGAGCTCATTAGAAAGTGCTCAGATAACTCTGATTAGGCAAGATGATGTAATGAATGCCTAATAAGAAAGGCTAGTATTTCTTTTACTTAATGTCGCTTTTCATTGCGTAKTCTTGTGCAGTGAAGCTTGATATTGCTTCCTGGATGCTTATTGATTTGTTTTCAGTGTTTATTAACCAATTTTGGTTTGTCTCTCATATGTAATTCAGCAAACGGATCTTGATGRCTACAATAGAAAGGTAATTTGCCATTTTAATACCCTCTTGAGTAGTCGTGATTAAATAAACTCTAAAACAGACAMGTGTAACAGATAATTATCTGAGGATATTTTAAGTGATGGATGTTTCACTTTATGTACAAGTTTCTTGGCTCATTTTGACCTCTGGAGAAGGTGACTGACATCCATCTAGTTGTGTGCACGTCTGTCACGTCACTCCACTTCCTCCAGAGCCTAAAGTTGACTAACTCTGRCATGCTGTCATGTGGACACTGATGTCCCTGTTTCCGCTGCCATGACCCATGACATCTGTCTGGAAGCCTTAATGCTGCTGGCACACATGCCAGGACCTCCCACTCTGGACTTCACTTACCATCTTTACAATTCACAGACGCAGTTTGGAAAAATAGTTGAATTCCGACCAAACTGAYGAGCTAACTCTTGATAATGAAGGTTCTGCAGCGGAGTTCACATGCATGCTGATCTATAAACCTTCACACACCCCGTTAAGTTCACATTACAGGATATTTACATAGAATTTTATGATTATTTTCAAGTGCTAATAGCTGCTGCAGAATAGCTGTAACACTTCTGGTGCTGCCTGGGGCGCCTCTGGCAGCAATACTGTAATACTTCTGCTGGAATAATTATGCGGTTTAAAAGTGAAGACAGTGTAAGGTTTTTTTTTAATGTTTCCATTAACCACTATGAAATTTTTGAGATTGGATTTGTTTTAAGATGAGGCAATCACTTTAGGTTTATAAGCCTGCCAGTACTGGTCATTACATCACCAAATATGCATTTCTTTCATTAATCGTCTGTAATAATTTGTACGTATTGTCACCTCAATTCTCGATTGTTAGATTTATGGTTTTATTTTTTTTGTGTGTGTGTGATTTCAGTTTTGGTAGTGTAGTTTTCTCTAAAAGTCTAACCAGGGACAGAGACTGCTAATTAGTCATGGCTAAAAATCCTAGCAGGGTTGTATCAAGGAGGTTCTATAGAACTGGAGTGCGCAAAAACCAGGTGACCGTGTGATCGGTTGGAGAAGCTAACGGCTAACGCTAAACTGTCAAGACTGGATTTCCCATTACTGTACATGTTGACAACAGAGCAGAAAAAAAGGACTGACGATGTAGAAATCATAAAAACTATTAATAATAATATTAACCCAATTATCATTAATATTTTGCAGTTTATATAATCTATCTAATGTTTTAAATAATGCCAGTAAAGCTGTTATGGATTTATTAACAGACGATAAACAGGAAAATGTCTCATTTCACAACACAAGTCAGCAGATTTGATCTTATTTAGCTCAATGTGATCTGAGCAGAACATAATGTAACAGTTTAAAATTAAAATAATCTTATAAAGTCCATGTAATCNAATATAGTCTTTTCATTTGTCCTGATGTGTAAAAATAATCATAAATAATAAAATTCACAACATAATTTTTAGTTTTATAATGTCACCTCCACTGGCCAGAAATGTTCCCGAAAAGGCCTCGAAAAGGCCCATGGACCAGCAGTTGATAATCACAGTTGTAGCTTGTTTTTGCGGCTCTGGACATCTTTTATTAGTGCGTCGAGTAGCAGAAATGGCTCTTTCAATTGTGAAGGTTGCAGACCCCTGAGCTAGGTGGTCAATTCTGTGGTTTTGGAATCATGAAGCCACATTATCAAGAAGGGCTTTGGCAAAAAAAATGTACTTTTTTAGCTGTTAAATGCATTTTGTTGTGTACTGGCTCTAGAAGTGCACAAAATGACTAGTTTTCTAACTAGTATGTCACAGTTTTTGCCACTGAACCGCCAAATAAGGTCTGGACTTACCAATTACAATTTTATGATCTTCATTCAAAAATAGATGCATCTTTGTTAAAAAAAAAAAAAAAGGAGTGTAAACTGCAGAGCTCTCTTTATTGGTCAGTGGTGTAAATCTAAAGGCTCACCACAATTTGCTTTGAATGCCCCCACGTTCAGCCTCACAGTCCCACTCCAAATTCAAACCCTTCATCGCTGCTCTCCACCTCCACATGATGTCAGCCAAAAGGAATTCAATCTCAGAAAACGATATCATGAATGATGCATGAGACGGGAAAATGCATTTACCCCCGTCACAACACAATACGTTGTTGCTGCAAACACCGTAATGTAAAAATACGAAAGTTATGCTGATGAAAATGTATTATGAAACCAAGAAGACATTTGTGAATGTTGTCTACTTCTGAGCTGAGGGAGCACAAGCAAGGACATAACAGCTTATAAGGAAAATCCTCAATATTTCCACAAAAGGAGGACGAATTTGTCCCGGAGCCTAAAGGGAGCACAGCAAAAACTCTTTGCATCGCTGCCCATTTTATGCRTGCAGGAGTTTTGTCTCCTTTTTTGAGGAGCACAGTGGTAAAGGCTGGCATGCCCGTCTTCCATGTTAATAATGGATTTTTGATATAAGCTCCACATGAAATTTTAATCTCTGGAATATTAGCTCACCGAGGAAGATACAAAATCAAATCACAGGGTCGTGATTAAGCGGGTGAAGCCCATATCGACCCATTTAAATTCATATTAACCCAGCATCAAAATGTATGAGCCGTGACATTGATGGCAGACATAATTTAGTGATGTTATGTCTTTTTTGCCAAGTGAAGGTGTGATCTATTCATCACACATCTGGAGCCGGTTTGTGGGATTTCCAGGATGCRTGGAAAAGATGAGGTTTGGGACAGTCGCATTCTTTATTACTGTCGGTGATATCGAAACCAAACATGAATATGAAAACACATAGTGATAAGTTCATAGGGTTGTAGTTATAGCCAAATCTATAAAACTTTATATGTTTAGCAGACCAACATAAAAGCTAACTTTTCAAGATATGTTTCAAAGTAATGTTACTTAAAAACGTCCTGATGCATCTCAGTAATCCAGGTAGAAAAAAATCTAAAAGAAAAAATAAGTAGGTCCTCTGGATTGTTCTTTAGTGAAAYGTTTCGTCTCTCCTCCRAGAGACTTCTTCAGTCTGATGAGTTTCAGGTGAACCTCAGCCTTATAAGCACTGCCTCCATATGGACAAACAGGTTAGTCACATGCAAAAGAGGGCCATCGACTAACAATAGGCTTGATTGGCTCTGTTGTTCATGTCCAGTTGTCTTCTGCCTACAAAGCTGTCATTGCAAGTATGACTCAGCCCCCTGTGAGCAAAAGATGTGAATCAGGGTCCCGACGATACCAACACAAAGAGGGAAAAAGACAAAAACAAGGGAACGTTGAACCCCCGCTTGCATTCTCTACATACACATAACACGACACGGGTCAGGTGATGGGGCACATGACCCTCTATGAACAATAGAGCTAATCAAGCCACATGTTAGTCGATGGCCCTCTTTTGCATGTGACTAACCTGTTTGTCCATATGGAGGCAGAGCTTATAAGGCTGAGTTCACCTGAAACTCATCAGACTGAAGAAGTCTCTTGGAGGAGATGAAATGTTTCACTAAAGAAGAACCATCCAGAGGACCTGCTTATTTTTTCTTTTTGAGTTACTTAAAAATCTTTAAATAAGATCTTAATTGGTGGCAATAAAGAGTTGAGCTCATATTGGTGATCTTGCTCTTTGAGGATGCTGTGGTGCTGATTGTATAAATATGTTCTGATCTGTCAATTTTAATAATAGTTTCTTTGCAGCAAAATCTATATTTTATTATTACATTGGTTTACGTTGAATCAGAACAGTCTTTGTTGTTCATGTTTACATTATTACTAATTGTTTATGCTTTAATAAACTGTTAACGTTATTTAAAGTATTTTTTATATCTTCAGTTGTGTAAGAAAATACGTCAGGCTTTGTGCTGCAGACAAGGATCTCCTGGGATATGAGCTAACACATTGTCATTCTTTTGGTATTTCTATTGTCAGTGCTTCTTCAAAGAGCCTGCTTTGCAACACTGTGGATATTTGGAACATGGCTGAACATACCCAAAGCCAGTTTAGTGCCGTCGTGCTCGCTGTGCCTCATGTTTGATGCATATTTCACTAACTACCCCAGCAGAGAGCAGACCCAGCTGAGAGAATAAGTGAAGCCAAGCTCCACCACTGTGTTAGCATACTGAAAGGCTCAATAATACATCACCCACTTTTGTTCCTTACACAGCATCTATCATCTCAGCATAACACAGTGAAGCTGGAAAAGCCATTTTCCATAACCGTTAATAGGACAAAGATTGACAATGTGTGCATGTTTGTGTGACTTTGCTCTTACGACACACAGTTCTGTGCTGTGGCATTCTGGGTAGGGACGTGTGTGAATGGGTGTCGGTCATAAAACCGAGCTAAATACCTCAGTGCCTTGGGGGTGCTAGGACACACAAAGTTGTCATTGGTTTGGATTGCACACATGGGAAGAATTCTGTGGCTGAATGACGTGATATATTAGGGTGTGCTCTGCGGCAACGTATGGTAATTTGCAAGACTTTTATTTAATCAGGTAACATTGAATTCCAGCCAAATGGAACACTGCACGAGCAAGGTGAGCCTCTGATTTTTTTTGCCCATTAGCTTCATTTACTGCTCTCTATCATTTGCATCCTTTACAAAATTATTTAAGTATTAAATAACCTTGTGCCCATGACAAACTTCAAATTACTTTGTGCTGTAAAAACAGTCAAAAGGTTGATTAAAATGTTTGAAATTACTTATCTGCAAAGGAATGTTGCTGTTGAAACTAAATGATGAATCTTATACTCATGATTAAAAATCGACAATTGATTAGTTTGGTACCTTATAGATCGAGGTGTCAAACTCATTTTCACTGAGGGCCACATTAGCATTATGGTTGTCATCAAAGGGCCAGTTGTAAATAACTTCAATGTTTCATGTTTAATTTCAACTAAACACAAAACATAGCTCTTATTGCTACAGCTGAGCACCGCTAACAAACAATAACTGAGCTCTACGTGGTATTTCCTGCATAAGAACAGAGTTTTAAAATGTCTCATTATAAACACTGACAAGTACTACGTGTACAACAGACTAAATGTGAAATTAATAACACAGAAATACTATTAAAAGTAAAAATATAATGATTTTTCTCATTGTTAAGTTGTGTTATTAGTCATCTTGAGTTCTAGCATGAGGCTGGGGAGAGGGAGGTCTGGGCCTCCCTTCTGAAGCTGCTGCCCCCGCGACCCGACCCCGGATAGGTGGAAGAAAATGGATGGATGGATGGATGTGGGAAATTCCCACTTCCCAGTACAACTGCAGCTAAAATAGTCAATGAAAATGAAGCTGAATGGAGATTTTACACTGTGAATTTTGCTGGCTACTTTTGAACCCTGTGCACCTCCACCTAGTGGTGGGATGCTGTCATTTCCTGGGTAAAATAATCAACATGCGTTGCGGGAGATGTAGTTGTCTTTAAAGCAGCTTTATTTAAAAAATGAATACATCTGTAAATCTCTTGCAGGCCACATAAAATGCTTTGGCAGGCCACATTTGGCCCGCAGGCCTTACATTTGACACTTTATAGATGATTACCAATTATAATTGGTAACTATTTTATATTAAAGAGGATGTATTAAAAATGTTTAATTGAAATATGCACTGAGTTAATTATTACAAACTTTTTATTCAATCAGCTRTATTCATTCAGAAACCATCCTAACATGTTGAATATTTCTTTGCAGTGCTGTAAGTATTCATTAGGTTCGATCACTTTGATGCCTCTGGCTCACTTCAAACAAGTTAAACATCTGAATCAGAGGATATTTAARCATCACGCTTAATTGACTATTATTCTCTGTTACTCTATGGTGCCCCACCAAAATCTGCTTTAAATTATTGACTAATTCGTCTAAATTTCACGTTACCTTTAGTGTAACACTTTAAAAGAGCAAAACTTACTTCAAGATAATTGTTTTYTTGCCTTCAGGTGTATCTAAGTGATTATACAGTGGAACTGCTGCCCATTGGCACGGTATGAATTATGAATTCAGATTTTATCTGAGCTAGAAAAAAATAAATAAATTAGGTACTGTAGGATTTCTTAAGCACGGACAAGTTTATGCCCTCAAGGTATATTTCCTGTTTTTGGAATAATCTTCTAGTTTCTGTTCACTGCATTAAAGCCATTGTTTAAAGGTATTTTAGGTTGTTTGTTCAGACGTAATATGGTAATTGCGTTGGACTGATGGCACAAAATCTGTGCCTYGCGACTTAATGTTTCCAGCAGAAGGTTTGTTGATTTCATCAGCCCCCCAGTGAGGAGGGAAAGGACTTCACGTGTTACCAGCTTGCCTTGTTGTGTTTTCTTCCCACTGTTACGTGCTGTTTTGGGATTAAGCGTGTCTGGGTTGGGGATATTTATTCATATGTTGGATTATTATTTGTGTTTGCAAACATGGGTGTGTTTGTAAGGATAAAATACAGGCATCAAAGCTTTGCTGTTTGTCTGTAGAGTTTCCTTTTAATGAATATGCAACRAGAAGTACACACTTTGTAGCTGATATATACAATATATTACAGACTATAAGCAGGGGGGAGCCAGAGGGGTGGCAGGGTGGCACCCCTGGAACCTGATTGGCCTTCTCATATGCGACCCCCAAATGATTCAAAAGTGGTGTGAGGATTGCATGTGGCAAAATAGATGGTCAGTTAGAGCTGAAACAGATAAAATATGTCAAGGAGCTGAATTATGTGGTGTGGAAGGAGCCTATCAGTGTGTGAAGAAAAAAAACTTCCAAACAACTGAATTTATACAAAAGAATTGTGTGTAATAGTTCTGCATTTAGCAGCCCGTTAATGAAAATTGGGCAACATCTAGAGGTAACTCTGTAACAAAGCAATGACATGGAGCAACTTGAGAAACTTGGCCACCATTTTAAATTTATGTTTTTACTGTAGCTTCTACATTGTGCAGTGGTTGGCAGCGCTAGTCCATAAATTATCTCCACAATTTCTAAAGCGTTTATGAAAATATTTAGGTCTGCAACTTCTAAAGCGCTTATGCCATAGAAAAACTAACTGAAGCTAATTTTAAAGCGCAAGTTCAATTTGACACTTACTAGCTGGCAATAATTCATGTACAATATATGTACAACACTGCCAACTAGTGGTGTATGAACTCTTTTACAACTCAATCCTACAACCGCCGATTACTGGGAATGCGATTTCCTGAAACAGACCTTTAGCTCCTGGTGTAAAAATTAAAAAGTTGTTGAGGATTGCTAGTTCGGCTGATTCTTTAAAAAGTTGTTGAGGATTGCTAGTTCGGTTGCTTCTTTTTCTTTTGTTTGTTGTAGTTTTTTCATTAAAGAAGCATCAAAGTAATTTTAAAACAGTTTATTGGAAAACTGAAGCGATGCATTCTGGGTACATGACGGATTTGATTTGTGATGGAAAACGAAAGCACAGAGAACAGGAAACTATCTTCAAAATAAGAGCTTGGATTTTAAAGTTTTCCATGTAGTTGCTCCAATTGACCACTAGATGTCAGTCTTCATCAGCATAACATCTTTAAATCATTTCTGAGTCTCTAACCCCGTTGGCCGATTGCTTCGACCAATTATATCAAGTATTGAACTCCAGCGTTTAAACTTTCTTTTTTTTTTTAAAGGTGCTCCGACTGTAAAGTAAAATAAATCAATACATACAAAATTTTAGTATGGATTACAAACATTAACTGTTTTTGCTATTGCCTTCCTGCTACGCAAGCAGACACAAAGCATTGTGGGAAATCAGAACCGTGACCCAAAGCAACAGTCWGCGAGGATGTAYAMCTTCMCAATAAGTGTGTTTATYTGGGAGRGGTGCTGTTGGACAGATCATGTGTTGTGATTCACTGACAGTMAAACCTTCTGCTGTTCARGATAATGATGACTGGTAGATAATTAGTTATTAATGGTACTGCATTTTAATTTTAGAAATTGCAAATCTGCTTATGAATTATAAAAATTAGTAACACTGCTATAAGGCTAACAAAACATTTAGGTCAGCAATTAGTGGATTTGCTCTTTAGCGGACTGGTGCCCACCACTGATATTGTGACTGTAATCAACATGTTTTTTTTTAGATAATTTTTACTATCACACAAAATTTCAGCTCAATATTTGTTAAAACAGCTGAATTACAAATTATTAATATTTACTCCTTGGTTCACGTCAGTCAATATGAACTAAACGCATCAGTCAAAAAATGCATATGAAGAGGAAGAAAACAGGTAACTTTGAAAAATATTGGGACTTATTGTCTGAAAAATACAGTATTTTATAATCAGAAAAATAACTGTAACACTCAAACATTTCTTTAAAATAGCAGCTGCAAACACTGCCATAAGGACACTAATTGACATCTTCTATGAGAGGTGATTCAGCCCACAGCTCACAAGTGGAAACAAACTGTTGGGAAGCTCTCATCAAAGGGCAGTGAGCTGTCCACCTGACTCCGCCCGCTGTTGTCTGACCAGCTGACAGAATGATAGCTCCTTTGTACTGCTACCTTTTTTTTGTCTCTGCGTTCTCTGGCTTCACACAAATTGAATTCAAGCTTTTGAAGTTAGCTCATATGCCTCTCCCCACCCTCGCCTCGTCTCACCCAATCCTTCCACTTGGTTGGGCATCTTGTCTTTCGAATGCGTTTTGCAGACTCAGGCTCCCACAGCAGGATCTAAAATCCTCAAACCCATTTACAAAGAGAGAGAGGGAGAAAAAAAAACAAGACTACTCCCTGTGGCATCTGCAAGCTTGTCAGCAACACATCCTTCCAAAGCAGAAACACAACAACTACAGCCTCCTTGCAGTTTCCTCCAACCAGTCTACACATGGCCTATTGTCTTTGGCTTTTATTGTTTTCCTGCAGGCTGCTGGTTAGTCACACAACAAGCCAAATGGCATACCTGAGGGTAGTGACTAGCATGTTGTTATCCTCAGAATTGACAGCCGGATACACAAGCACACGGAAGTTGTTGGAATGTGTATTTACACTCAGAGAAGCTGCCAAAAACCCCTGCAATGCCAATTACACATACATCTCTAATCTCTTGAGTGAGCTGGATGGACAGAGAAGGAGAAGACAGAAGCAAAGGCGAAGAACTGAGATGGGAAACGGCAATAGTGAAACTATTTGGCAATGCACTGATGTAACAAAGTTAGAGAAACTGAGCAGAAGTTTGAAAGGTTTGCAAATTAAAAATTAAAAGCATAGAAAACTGTTGTCTGAACTATACTTACCTCCATATCTAATGTGTTTTTTTACCAGTTTCTTTTGCTTTATCTTAAAAAAACACACCTTATTGATGTCTTTTTTTGCCCTGTACAACTTCTTCACCAAAAACATCCTATATATTAGTTGGACTGCTGGTAAATTCCTATAAAAAAAAAAGAAAATATAGATTTTTATAAGTCTGATCTTCTACTCCCGGTCAATCTGAAATTTTTTCGATTCCTGTTGCCTGAAAAAAWAAATAAATAAAACGCTTTGTAAAACTCTAAAATGTGAGGAGAGGAAAGTGTTTGTAGAGAGCGAAGGCAGCCTCCAGCCTCGAAGTGTTGCATGCAGCGCTCCAGGTCAAGACATAGATCTGTCTCTCAAACTTTTATCACTCAAAGCGATACCGCCTTGAGAGCCCCATAGGCGCAGCGAGAAACTACTAAAGCCTGACGTCTCTTTTTTTTCCTGGATCATTATCAAAAGGCAACAAGGGCTTCCTTTAATGTGTTATATCTGCCTGTCATGTCGGCTGCCTCCGTCTCTCAATCTTTTCTTTTCTGCCTGCTTTCATTCTTTACCTTCTGCACGTAATCAGCGACTGAAAATCCTCGCCTTTTCTTTTTATTATTGCTTTTTGCTAATGCCCCCGCCCCCCCTCCTCCAGCAGCATGGTAATGTTCTCTGAAATTACAGTGGGGTAAACAGAGCAGGGAGTCGAAATGAAATAACTGCTACGGGGCTGTCAGGTCTAGCGAGGGAGCCATCCGTCAGCAGGAAATGACACGTCGTCCAAAACCGCCATCCCGTCACACATACACACAGTTTTGATTCCTCCTCTCCTCCTGGTGGCAAGGTGAAGGAATTATGCTCATCAAAGCCCGAGCGCAGCCCGGAGCCTTTCCATTAACCTTATACAACACTGGTCAACGGCGAAGGGACGGAGCGATGAGCCGCACACGCTCATAAGCGAGCGTTTCTCRGAGCTATACATGCATAAAGCAGGAGAGGTATTTTCGCACAAGTGTACGATTTTAAACCGTATCTTTAATGGAACAAAAGCCCGTACATAATTACACTAAAATGGGACACGCACAGGAACACACAGGCGCGCACACCTCAATTACCGTTTCATTCATAGCCTGACAGCAGAGCATGTGCAAAGGCTGACATTAAAGGAAATTAAATCTCCTTGTGGAATGGGCCGGCCCAGCTCACCTCCCGTCAAAATACTCCCGTTTCCACTCCTCTCCCTAACCTTCTCATCGGGGTATTTAGGGCTTTGTGGTGCGGAACGTCATCAAAGAGAAAAGTTAGCGAGGCGGCCGCGCTTTAGAGGAGGCCTCCCTGTGATAATACTCGCTGCAAACAGAGCCCTCTACAATTAGCCCACGCACCCAAATTACCGCTTCGCATTCCGCGTGAACCGGCTCGCGTTTGTAAGGGAAAGTGCTGCCATTCCAGTCCGCGCACACACACACGCACACACGCAGGCTTTAGCCCAACGAGGAAGTAAGTCAGTTAACTCTGTGATCCAAACCTTTCTGCGTTCAGATATGAAGCCTATCTGACATAATCCTAAAAAACATCAGCTCGCACAACCGGTGAAACTGAAAGGAAATCAGCTGCGAGGCTACACACTCCCATGGGACTTAGCAGGAGAGTGACACATGCACAGTCCATTTTTAAAAGCAGATTTAATGAATTCCATTTACTTCCAAATTCTGCTTTATACAAATTCTTAGCTTTTAAATTTTATTTTTCTTCACACACACACACACGTTTAAACGAGCTCAACCAACCTGCAGAGGTAGGAGGAGTTTTGTTAAATAATTGAGTTCACTGTTCAAGGAGGAGAAAGCTGCGGTGTCGGGCACCAGCTTCCTCCCAAAGGTTTTAATCAGATCAAACATGTCCTGTCAGATAAGGCAGCTAATTAATCAGGGGAGAGACCGGTCCTTTCCTCTCACAGATGGAAAGACGGAGGCGAGACACTGGTGGGGACGCTGCCTCTCCTCCTCCTCCTCCTCTGACTCTTCCTCTATCGTCAGTGGGAAGCAGAAAGACATCGCTGCCTGTGGTGAATCAGAGTCTTTAAGGATTCTAACAGTGTCTGTGCAGCCTGAAGTTTTTTCTACAACCCCCAGCTGAGAGGATGACGGGCTTCTCATTTTAAGACTGACTGAAGCTGCTGTTTACATTACTAAATATGTACAAGAAATACCATTAATCCTTTTTTATGTATTTCAATTAAATATAAATTGAGTGCAAATACAGTCCCATGAGACATTATTATAAAAGCATAAATGCTTTGTAAAAGTTTCTGACGTTCTCAGCAGTTTTTCTTGTGTTTAGATTAAAGGCAGTAGTGCAGAATATTGCCTTTTTTTTACGTGGTTATGTTTTTTAAAGGCCTTTAATGCTCATATTATTGATCTGAACTAAAGGTATTGTTGTTGTTAGAATAAATGTGACCCATCATATCGAAATGAGGATTAAGTCAAATTTGATTGATTTGATTTGATTTATTGATTTAACAGGAAAAGATTACTAAAATCAAGCCGGACTCAGCATAATTGCTGTTTTACAGCAGG
>NW_013952500.1:737705-739668 GCF_001266775.1 Austrofundulus limnaeus | reverse complement strand
CTTATATTATACACTTTAAATGTGATTTTTTATCAAATCAAAGGATTCAAATCTGCTTTTGGTTTTTGTAACAATAAATTAACATAAAAATAACTGACCTTTACTTCTAAAATAATAATAATAATAATGAAAAAAACATTCACAGATTGTGTTTGGATGGCTGCTGAGGTGGATGCAAATGGCATTACAACGTGGCAGCGTTTATTTACTGATTATCTTCTACCAGCTTGTTACCACACCACGGGCAGCTGGCTGAAGTGTTGCATTTGTCCTTGACAGGTTTATCTTGTGATGGTCCTGGCTGCTGCTGCTGCTGCTCGATGAAAAACTCAGAGATGTGATTCTGAAAACTCTGGCTCGCTGCCTGATTGGATGAGTCACTTACTACCTGAAGGAAGGACGGACTGAATGTGATTTAGGAAAGTTTGGAAGCTACCTGTGCTTACAGGCTATAGGTTCATTCATTTATAATCAGCAACAAGAATGACATTTCACGCCTAATTGAAAAACTGAGTGGCTTCAAACCTAAGTATCATATAGAGACGTGCGTTATGACGGATTGGATGTGTGAATGATTGATCGGCGAAGTTGTCTCCAGCTGTTCGGACTCGCTGCTACCTCAGGCTAAACTCATCACCAGCTGTGCAGCCTCCCCCAGCATGCAGCAGCCTCTGGACATTATAGTGAGAACCTTTTTTTTKTTTTTGTCTTCGGATTTATCTCCAGCTTTAAAATTGGCCGTTACAAATGCAGAGTTTGAAATGTGTGCATCGTGCCGGACCTTAACACAGATTTGCTCTGATGACTCTTTCTGCTCACACGAATCTTTAAAACGGCCAAACGCGCTCAGTCGATCCTTCCCCCCCCACACACGGCCCGATGCCCTCTGAATTATTGATGCMTCCATATCGTATTTGAGTAGATAAATATGTTTGTCTCAAAGGCTAAATGTCATGTGGATTTGGAGTTTGGTGACCGTTTGCTTTGTCGTAAACCGTTTACTCGTGACACCGAGCTGATGCATATTTTACAGTTCCTTCAACTCGTACTGTTGCTTTTTTTTTCTTTTCCTAAATCTATTTTTTCTCCTCCTTTTTTTCCATGTGTCCGTTCTGTCGGCGCAGCAACAAGAGCAGGACCCCACCAACCTGTACATCTCCAACCTGCCAGTGTCGATGGATGAGCAGGAGCTGGAGAATATGCTGAAGCCCCTGGGTCACGTCATCTCCACACGGATACTGAGGGATGCTAATGGGGTCAGCAGAGGAGTCGGCTTCGCCAGGTAAATATCAATATTCATAAAATCGACGTGAGAGTACCTGCTCCTTATGTTCTGCGTGGGTCAAACAAAAAATACATTTTCTGTAGCACAACTTGTGCCTTTAAGCCCTCCAGTCAACACATCATTTCCTAACTAAGCTGGCCTAGTGGCACTCCAGTTTTCTGTCACAGACCAAAATCATATTTGTTATATGACATAAAAAGCAAATAACTTAATAATTTGGGATAACACTACAGTTGATGTAGTTTGTAATTGTGCTTGTTTTAGTCTTTATTTCCAGTTTTGGGGTTTTACAATCACAGTTTTTCTTCACAAAAGTAAACATCAACAAGCAAATAAAAATTTTAACATACATAGAAGAGTTGATGCCTTTATTTTTATACCGTTATTTAACCAAGTAAGTCCCACTGAGATCGCAGATCTCTTTTTCAAGGAGAAAACCCACGCAAGYACGAGGAGAACATGCAAACTCCAAACAGAAAGACCCCAGGTCTGAACTGGGGATCGAACCCAGGACCTTCTTGCTGTGAGGCGTCGGTGCTAACCACTGAGCCGTCGTGCTGCCTTTAAATTTTAAAAAGCTTGTTCCTTGTAAAAGTCTTTTAAAATATGTATTTTGACATTTTTAAATAAAATGACAATCATTTTTGAAGGAAACTGTCCTCATCAATTTTAAAATTG
>NW_013952500.1:735144-736584 GCF_001266775.1 Austrofundulus limnaeus | reverse complement strand
GGCAAATCCATAGCTTTATATTGCCATAGTTTTAAATTTGTCATTTTTACAAACACCTCATAAAATTTCTGTTATAGATGTTAGTTTTGACGTGCCACCCCTGGTTTTTCAGAGACCACCCCTGAAAAAAATTTGTGCAGGCACCACTGACTAGAGTTCCTTCGCAATTTCTGTGATGTAATGTCACAAAAAATAGAGAAAACTGAACAGGTTGAAAAATATGATCCAAACAGAATATAAAGATATCCACGCAGCACCGGCAGAGACTAAATTCAAATTTTCTGCACCCCCTAGAGACTCCAAGTACCTAACAAAATGTATTTAAAGGATAAAGTGGATTTTAAATGATATATCCCCTTTAAAACTCTCCAGCAAGCTGAAATAACCCAAGTGACACACTTATCAGGTATGTTTTTTTAAACTTTGGAAAGCTCCCCCAGGAGCCACAGTAGAAGCTGCACAACTGTTGTCACAGGTTGGCATTTCTTTTGATGACTTAAACGTGGGATTTTAACCCGTGTTTGATTTGCACGTGAGCAGATGCACATGCATATGCATGCTTTTGCACAGGAATCTCTATGTGCGCAGACTTAACCAGTAACTCTCTCAGGTGATTTGTTCCTCCAGTCCTGCGCGTTACACACGTGTGTTTCACCGGCGTTCTGCATAAACCAGCAATGACTTCTTAAGTTAAAAGCCACTTCGGCCATATATTTCCACCATTTAACAGTTCATTTCTTTTTCTACTTAGAAAAGTTTCCGCTTCAGTTTAATWATCCCCCAAAGTCATAAAGCGTTCTATCCATGTCCTCGACAGCAGCCAGCAGCTCTCGTTCCTCTCTGTTCACCCAGAGGAGGCCGCTGACGGCCACACAACCGCCATCTTGCAGGGATTTTTCTTAATCACCTACTCTGGCTGAACTCCTCTTCTATTCCCKTCTCTGTTTCCAGAGGTTGAAGCAGAGCAAACACTAAAATAAAAGTATCAGCTGTYACACGCCCATGCAGTGGTGGGCAGCGCTAATCCAAAAAATTACCTCCGCAACTTCAAAAGCGCTTATGCCATAGGAAAATTAGCGGAAGCTAATTTTAAAGCMCAAGTTCAGTTTGACACTTACTAGCTGGCAATAATTCATGWAYAATATATGTACAACACTGCCAACTAGYGGTGTGTGAACCATTTTACAGCTTAATCCTACAACCGCCGATTGCTGGGGATGTGATTTCCTGAAACAGACCTTTAGCTCCTGGTGTAAAAATTRAAAAGTTGTTGAGGATTGCTAGTTCGGCTGCTTCTTTGTCTTTTTCTTTTGTTTTTGTAGTTTTTTCATTAAAGAAGCATCAATAAAGTAATTTTAAAACTGTTTATTGGAAAACTGAAATGATGCATTCTAGGGCTGTGTATTGGCAAGAATTTGGCGATACGATACATATCATGAC
>NW_013952500.1:732864-734831 GCF_001266775.1 Austrofundulus limnaeus | reverse complement strand
TATCGATACAGTATCGGGAAATGAAGTATCGTGATATTTCAGTGTATCGGTATTTTCTTACACCCCTAATGCATTCTGAGTACAAGACGGATTTGATTTGTGACAGGAAACGAAAGCACAAAGAACAGGAAACTATCTTCACTTCAAAATAAGAGCTTAGATTTTAAAGTTTTCCATGTAGTTGCTGCAGTTGACCACTAGATGTCAGTCTTCACCAGCATAACATCGTAAAATCATTTCTGAGTCTCTAACCCCGTTGGCCGATTGCTTCGACCAATTATGTCAAGTATTGAACTCCAGCGTTTAAACTTTCTTTTTTTTAAAAAAAAAAAGGGAGCTTCGACTGTAAAGTAAAATAAATCAATGCATAAAATTTTTTAGTATGGATTACAAACATTAACTTGTTTTGCTATTGCCTTCCTGCTACGTAAGCAGACACAAAGCATTGTGGGAAATCAGAAGCGTGACCGAAAGCAACAGTCTGCCAGGATGTATACCTTCTTAATAAGTGTGTTTATCTGGGAGGGGTGCTGTTGGATAGATCATGTGTTGTGATTCAATGACAGTCATACCTTCTGCTGTTCAAGATAATGATGACTGGTAGATAATTAGTTATTAGTGGTACTGCATTTTAACTTTAGAAAGCGCACATCCGCTTATGAATTATAAAAATTAGTAAGACCGCTAAAGCACAAACGAAATATTTAGGTCCACAATTAGCGGATGTGTGCTTTAATGGGCTGGTGCCCACCACTGCACCCATGCATATATGAAGATGGCCATGTAAAACATTAAAAAGTATGCTTTGTAAAACTCCTTTAAACTGGTTCTCAGCCTCCTGCAGACCAGCAAACAGAGCCCAGACACAACCTGCCACAGGCCACCTGCTCAAGCAACCCTCAGTGCAAGCAGGGGACAGACATGATGGAATGGAGTGGAGACAGAAACACTGGGCAGCTAGGAAGCAGAAATGGCACAGGACAGATGAAGATGATGCCGTGATGAGGCAACTTTTAGGGAAAAGAAAGTGAGACGAATGAGTTCGGATGGCAATAAAAATAACCAAGTTTGGATGGCTTGAGAAATTTCAAAGAACAATGAAACATCAGCAAAAAAAAACCGACTGTCCCGAGGAGATGAGAAAAATCAATGTGTTTTATGAAACGTAGGACTCCCATTAGCTGTGTCAACAGGCAGACAGACAGGCAGCTGCTGAGGGCTGGGCTGTGAGGGGCATTAGAGAGAGTAAACTGAGCTAAGTGTTTGTGGGCTGATCCATTACTGTTATCAGAGCCCATTACTCCAGCCCCAGCACTAATCATTGCAGACAGCAGCACCTGATGCCATTAACCAGCAGCATACATGGAAACCTGCCTCCCTGTCCACCTGGCTGACTCACTTAACTGACTGGCTCAACCAAAACCTGGACTGGCCAACGGCTTTGTGACTGTTTTTCTGTCCGTCTGACTGATTTGCTTTTTGTCTACACGGCTGTTTTCTGCTCGCAGGAAGAAAGAGATAGGAAGAAAAGCTGTGATCAGCTCAGCATCATTCATTTCGACTGTGGTTTCTATGAATCTATAAATAAATTCTGAATTCTCTGAAGTCTTTCTGATTGTCAGACTCCTTTTTATACAAGCATTCCAAATTTTCTAAAAATAATCACAAATCCAGTTTTATTTTTATACTCGACATCACAGACATGTTTGTTTGTTTGTTTTTCTTTTCTGGTCATTTTTTTCCGGGGTTATGTTTTTTGTGAAACAAAGCATGCAATGGGGCCTTGAAAGTCTTGTTTTGCTGATCAGAATGTTAAAATAATTTGTGCTCAGGTCACAGTTACCTTATATTTTAGCCAAAAAATAATTGTGCAATCATTAAAGGCACAGTGTGTAGGATTTGTTGTTTTTAGCTACATCTAGTGGTTGAGTGGTTGAATCATCCTCCCTGGTCCTCCCCCCACCCCC
>NW_013952500.1:729444-732298 GCF_001266775.1 Austrofundulus limnaeus | reverse complement strand
TTATTATTGTCATTAGTGATTATCTCAATTTCAGCTAAAAGAATTGACAAAATCCTACACACTGTGCTTTAAGTTTCAACATTTGGTACCACTTTACAATAAGGCTCCCCTTAGATGGCTTATAAATAGTTTATAGATAGGTTATTGATTCATCTAAACACTTTATAAATCATTAATAAATATTTATGGATTAATTAAGAATGGGAAAGAGACAAAACTGTCCAATTTCTTGCCAAATAGTGAGCCGAATCTGTTCGTGTACATATTACTAGGTTTGTAAGCACAAATTATGTGTTGGAAACACATGTTTAAAAAAATAATATTGTACTATATTACTGAATTATACATATTAACTGTCAAAGGGAGCCTTATTGTAAAATGTAAGACAGTAGGTACACTATTTATTAATGACTAATAAACTTGTATAAATACCATAAAGGACCTTTACTGTAAAGTGTAAAACATTATACTATTTATAAGGCTCTGTTATGACATTATACAGTTAGACTTTACAATAAGGCTCCCTTTGATTACTGTGAATATGTATAATGTGGTAATACAGTAAAATATTACATGTAAAATATGTGTTTTCAATAAATTGTGCTTACAAGGTAGTAAACTAGTCTGAAATGTTTTTAAAGCACCTTTTAGATGTAATATATATCAGAACAGATTTGCTTCAATATTTGGCAATAAACCGGACAATTTTGTCTTTTTCCTGTCTTAATTAATGAATAATAAACACTTATTAACAATTTATAAAGTGTCTACGGATGAATTAATAACCGATCTACAAACTATTTATCAGCCATCTATAAGGGGAGCCTTATTGTAAAGTGGTACCAACATTTTACTTGACTTTTTGAGATTAAAAGTCTTCTTTAGTTAACCTACCCCTTTCAGTGGACTTTATGCATAATCAGCTGAGTGCTTTTACTAATCGCTCTGCTCCTTTCTGAGTGCTAGTCATATGTTTGAGGCCGTCTGCCGTAAGTATCGATCAGTTGAACCAGATTGACCTGTTAGTGYCTTCTTAAACACAAACTGGGCAGAGGAAGAAGAAAGGGGGATGAGAAAAGAGGTGGAAACGGGGTCAGTGTGAGATTGATGATACCAGGAAGTGTGAAAGATTACGCATTCTAAAAAAGATAGCGGGGAGAGGAAAGCGAGACTGATGCTGATGTGAACTGGGTGTAATATAGAAAGGAAAGAATGGACAGAGAGGTAAGGAAAGGAGGCCATAGAACGTAAAAGAGACTGGGCAAGAGGGAGTGAGTGTAATGGTGAAAGATGGGGAAAATAACCAAGGCTGAAAGACGGGGAGGAATGAGAGAGACGTCAGAAAGAAAGGCTGCAGACGGGCTGGGAGTAAGATGGATGGGACAGAGAGAGCGATAAAGAAGCTATGGTTTAAAAAAAGAAGAATGAGAGTAGCGATAGGAGCGGGATGAGAGACAAAGGACAGAGAAGCGCGAGGCTGACAGGMTGATATGAGTGTTTCAGGAAAAGTGGGTGGAGGGGAAAAAAGGCATAAAAATCTGGAATGCAATGAATTCTGCACATTCCAGCAGCGTATTATCATAAAGGCATTGCAATCGCTCAAGCCCACATTGGAAAAACAATCTCATTCTGATATCAGTCCTCTGTGTGTAGAGAAAGGACTGAAATGCGTTTACTGCACGGCTGTGCAAATTCATGCATAAAAATATTTGTTTTTAATATGTTACTGTGACTTAACACAATTTAGCCTCTTGATGGGAATCCCTTTTGTGCAGAGAAAAGCAAATCTTCTTTCACTTACATAGGTACTGTATGTTTTACTGTGGTAGATTTATATATATATTCTTTTTCTACATTCTTTCAGTCAAATGAAGTTGCTAAGATGGGAAGGGAAAAGAAGAACACTTGTTCAGCTTAAGTTCATAATCTGCCACAATGATGGCAACAATGGCAGCATGCAGGCTGGTTTCAACTCAGCAAGCTGGAAGTAGATGACGCTCATGAGCTCTTTCTATATTTAGGATGAGGAAAATAAGAAAATGAGTAGAATTTATAGTTGTTTTTAACAGAATTTTGCATAGTCGGGCAGCACTGAAAACTCCCACATCCAGCAGGATCAGTGTTAGACTTGGTGAGTTTGTGCTCACCAGCATTTCAGCAATCACTCACCTCTTCTTAACAATAACCAGCTGAGTGGAGGTCAAGGAGGAGACTGGCTTTCTTCTCCTATTGCTCCTTTTGTGTGTGTGTGTGTGTGGGGGGGGGGCATGTTTTTGCTACATCGTTAGAACTATTTTTCAGAAAAAAGCAGCCTTGTGGAGACCGTATACTGTACATCCCCACGGGTACGGATGCTAATTTTGGGCAGGGGGGGTTGGGTTTAGGACCAAGGTGTGCATTGAGTTTAGGTTAGTTTTAGGGTCAGGTAGGTCTGTGAGGTTTTGAGGTCAGGGTTAGGCTATAAAATTTGAAAATGAATGGTGTGCAATAAAATGCATGCAATCCTGAAAATGATGCTCACCAAAAATCCTATTTCTGTCTCCTTTAAAAGAGACATGATGTTTTAAATCCTCATTGTTTTCACATTTAAATCCTCAGTTGAGGTCTATAATGTGGAACTACAAAGTTTTGGTCGGAATTCCTCCCCTATTGTACCTTTTCTGAGGTGTATCTCAACTCGTTTCGAGGCTGTCTCTTTAAATCCAAATGAGACGCTTCACACTCCGCGCCCCTCCAGCTTCCAGTTTAATAGAGGGGTTTACGACGATATAAGTAAAGTAAAGTGAAGTTTTATTTATATAGCGCCTTTCACAGAAATAAATTCACAAGATGCTGTACATTCAGGGAAGTGGGG
>NW_013952500.1:727474-729116 GCF_001266775.1 Austrofundulus limnaeus | reverse complement strand
TGTATGTATATGTATGTATGTATATATATAGAGAGAGACTGACTGACTGACTGACTTGTTACTGACTTGTTACTTACTACTTGTTACTTACTTACTTATTTGTTGGAGCCAGAGGAGAAAGAAGACCACTAAATTGTAGTTTGTAAGTCCAGACCTTAGTTGGGAGTTCCATCATAAATACTGTGACGAAATAGTTCAGAAAACTTTATAAAAATAGACAAAACTGAACATATTGGGAAAAATTTGACCCAAACAGAATATAGATATTTACACAGCACCCGGAGAAACAAAACTCAGAACAAAATGCATTTAACAGCTAAAAAAGTCGATTTTGCATWTGACTACTTTAACCTTTTTTTATTCACAGTCTTTGTACGTTTTTTGTTTTTTTAAGATGTTCATAATGTACTAAATGCAAAAACCAAGTTGYATTCCAGTTATTTGTTCAGCTCGTTCCAAGCCCACTGGGCAGGGATTTCCTGCAGTCCTTGTTATTGCTGAAGTGGGAGATCAACCGTGCTGGACTCCAGGAAGTAACTGCGCCCCTCCAATAAATAATAAACACTCTGACCCACATACACAGGGCAAGAAAGCAAACAAATCCTTTTTTTTTCTTTCCCTCTAAATTGCTTGCATTAGACTCAAACTGTTTTGGTGTTTGAGTGGCTAACAAACACATGTAAAAGCCTGGGCACATTTGTCAAAAATTCTGTAAATAAAAAACAAAGTGATCTGCAAAAGGAAAAAAAAGTCAAATAAAGCATTATTTTCAAGTGTAGATATTTATCACTATCAAACACTTCTCTCCTCARGCTCTGACATCTCATTCTTCTCAGACCACACCAAAGTGGGAAAGACCAGGTCGTAGTTTTTAGTAGCTTTGCTTGTAAAATTAAACGGTTTGTTTATGAAGCCGCGGCACTTTATTTTATCACTGATTATCTGTCTCATAATCTGCTGTCAGGACATAGTGACAGTTTTATCAAACATATTTAAAAAATACATTTTATAAGAGTTACCTATAGCAGCCCCTTCAATCCTAAATCYGTTCTGTTGCACCGCCTCCACGGAGGAGTCATCAGCTGAAAATGTTGCCTGCGTCTGCACAAGATTCAGTCTGAAGCTTGAAAGTGAGCACATGTGCAATGCATGTCTTGTAATGAAGGGGAAAAAAGAACTTAATGGCTGCAATAAGAAAAGGTATGTGGGGGTTAAAAAAAATGGAACGGACTTTCATGGAAACAACTTTCCATCTGTTGAGCGCCGAGGTGAATTGGTTACGCCGTTGGCTTGTGTTGGGTGCAGTGGCACGRGGAAGACTGGATCCAGTTCACTACCAGCATCTGTTCAACAGTCAGCTTTTAACTCTTAGCAATAATAACGGATGAAGACCTCTTAGCAGAGAAAACAGGGAGATGTTTATGGGATAAATTTTGTGCCAGCAGGAATTGAATTTGAATTACTCAGAATCTGTATGTGTATAATTTGAAATTGAATGTGTTTGTTTGAAAATAAATTTCACTAAATTCAAACTGAATTTAAAGTTTTGTATTTGAATTTATTAGCTTTGAAACTGTATTTTGGTTTATTAATAATTCAGTTTGACTACTTTCACTTTCTGTTCCATAATTCAGATTTTTGT
>NW_013952500.1:721432-727119 GCF_001266775.1 Austrofundulus limnaeus | reverse complement strand
AAATTAGAATAATTTATTGGAGCGTGTAAAGCGGAGCATTTACGACTCTGGAATTTTATGTTGTCAGCTTTTGCTGCAAATGGATAGTAAATATTTCAAAACTGAAGCCTGTTTAACATTGTTTTCCTGCAGGATGGAGTCCACAGAGAAGTGTGAAGTTGTGATTCAGCATTTCAATGGAAAATACCTGAAAACCCCACCAGGAATTCCAGGTGAGTCTTCCCGCCTGACCTCTTTTCATTTATTTCATGGAGGAAAAAAAAAACGAAATCATCACGTTTCCTGGTAGGAGCCTCTCCTCGAATTCAATTACAGTAATTTCTCCTCTCCGATCAGCTGGGCAGCCTGACAGATTGTGTTGGCTGTGATGTATGACACCTGCAGCTAATCGTCTTTGTCCGTTTCAAATAGTCGAGTATTCTGTGGGACTCTTCTTCCTCTCTGCCTCTTTTTCCTCTCTCTGTCACCATCATCCCTCCCCTGGTGTTGCACTTGCTGCAGGCTGGAACTTCTCGGTCAGAAGAAAGCCCTTTTAATATTCACACTCATGCCTCTGTGCTGTTCTTTGCAATCTACTTAAGAGCTTGCACTCTCGCCTCTTTCCTCTTCAGCTCCCGCGCTCTGTTGCAGCGTCCTCCTCTCCTTTCTGTGTCGCTCCTCTGAAGTCACACTCTAGAGGAGAAAACCTGGCAGGGAAAAGTGGGTTAAAGGAAAGAATGAAAGAAAAGTTGTAAGCGCAAGATTGCATGTAACTCAATGTCTTATCAAAGAAATGCCTTGGTGTCTAAAAAGAAGCAATGAATTGTGAGAAACAAAGGCACATCAGGGCATCTGGGGCTAGCAGCTGGAAAAAGACGTAGTTCAAAGGGAATATGAGGATGTCAGAAGAAAGGGGGGAAAAATGCTACTTAAGCACTTTTGAGGCCAGGTGCGGYGGTGTCTGAATTCTCAGGTAGGACCACATCAGGAGATCTCTTTCACATCTGTGGCAATTTTAATAAACAACCCTCAAACCTCCAACTGGCAGCGCAGAAACAGACCCGTAAATTGCTCTCCACTATCCAGTAATATCACAAAGAGTGCGTTTCAACTGTCCGTATACGCTCAGCCGGTGCATAGCCAGCAGCCATTAAAGGCGAGGTGAACGCTTATATTGAAGTTTAGCCGTAATAGGAAACCTTTAAAGTCGTAATATCAGGCTGACCTTCGCCTTTAAGGGTCGATCTTCCTGCTGCTCAGCCTTTATTATTGTTAATGGATTGTTCAGGCTTTTTCCAAGCAGGGAGATTTACCACTCTCATTGAGGAAATCCTTTCTGTTGAATCGAGACTGTTTCAATTTACAAGATCTGCTCCGTCGTTACAACCGTCGTCTTTCTGTTTCCTCGTTCCAAACCTGCTACTGCAACTGTTGCAAAAGCACTCATTTTCTCATCGTATTGTTGCGATTTGTGCTRATGTGCGCCATAAACTGTTCTGTCAGATGGCTCTTAAAGTTTATTGCGAGTTGGGTTTTATTTTTATCGTTTTTTAAAAACATATTTTATTTTTTGTTTCTTGTCAGCTTTAAGAGGCGTACTCCTGCCAAAGTCATTTCTGAAGTCTGGGGTTCTGATAAAATGTTCTTGTACGRAACAGCCTGAGGGGAAAGCTGCTCGTTCAGTCAGATGATGAACCGGCTAAGAGCCTATTTAAAAGCAGTTTGTAAATAAAATTAGAATTATGGTGATCAGAAGTGTCGACGTTTCCAGAGGGTTCGCAGGCAGCTGTTGTCACAAACCTGGATTCTAGTTTTTATTGCAGCTCTTTTTAGGAGCCTTTTTGCTGTTTTTGTAGCCATAATGTTGTATTATATGTATATATATATATACATACAGTATATATTACAGTGAGTAAAATAAGTRTTGAACACGTCACCATTTTTCTCAGTAAATATATTACTAGAGGTGCTAATGACATGAAATTTTCACCAGATGTTGGTAACAACCCAAGTGATCCATACATACAAAGAAATCAAACCATAAATGTCCAGAAATGAAGTTATTTGTAATAATGTGGAATGGCACAAGGAAAAAGTATTGAACACATGAAGAAAGGGAGGTGTAAAAAGGCATGGAAAGCCAAGACACCAGCTGAACTCTCTCAGTAATTAGAAAACAAGCCTGTCCCTTGTCAGTGCAAATTAATATCAGCTGGTTCAGTCCCAAATGATGGCCAGGTATCACACAAGAACCATCTGATGATGGGTAAAAGTAAAGAGCTCTCTCAAGACCTTCACAACCTTATTGTTGCAAAGCATAATGATGGCATCGGTTACAGAAGAATGTCTAAACTTCTGAAGGTTCCAGTGAGCACTGTTGGGGCCATAATTCAGAAGTGGAAAGAACATTATTTCACCATAAACCGACCACGACCAGGTGCTCCTCACAAGATTTCTGACAGAGGAGTGAAAAGAATTATCAGAAGAGTTGTCCAAGAGCCAAGGACCACTTGTGGAGAGCTTCAGAAAGACCTGGAATTAGCAGGTACGATTGTTTCAAAGAAAACAATAAGTAATGCACTGAACCACCATGGCCTGTATGCACGCTCACCACGCAAGACTCCACTGCTGAAGAAACAGCATGTTGAAGCTCCTTTAAAGTTTGCTGCACAACATTTAAACAAGCCTGTGTAATACTGGGAGAATATAGTCTGGTCAGATGAGACCAACATTGAACTGTTTGGATGCCAGAATACACATCATGTTTGGAGGTCAAATGGCACTGCACATCAGCCCAAAAACACCATACCAACAGTGAAGTTTGGAGGTGGGAACATCATGGTGTGGGGCTGTTTTTCAGCATATGGTACTGGCAAACTTCAAATAATTGAAGGAAGGATGAGTGGAAAAATGTACAGAGACATTCTTGATAAAAATCTGCTTCCATCTACCAGGATGATGAAGATGAAACGTGGCTGGACATTTCAGCAAGACAATGAGCCCAAACACAAAGCCAAGGAAACTCTCAGTTGGTTTCAGAGAAAGAAACTAAAGCTGCTGGAATGGCCCAGCCAATCACCTGACCTGAATCCAACAGAAAATCTATGGAAAGAACTAAAGATCAGAGTTCATAGAAGAGGTCCACGAAACCTTCAAGATTTGAAGACTGTTTGTGGAAGAATGGGCCAAAATCACACCTGAGCAATGCATGCCACTAGTTTCTCCATACAGGAGGCGTCTTGAAGCTGTCATTGACAACAAAGGCTTTTGTACAAAGTATTAGATAAATTTCAGTAAGTGTGTTCAATACATTTTCCCTGTGCCATCCCACATTATTACAAATAACTTCATTTCTGGACATTTATGGTTTGATTTCTTTGTATGTATGGATCACTTGGGTTGTTACCAACTTCTGGTGAAAATTTCATGTCATTAGCACCTCTAGTAATATATTTACTGAGAAAAATGTTGACGTGTTCAATACTTATTTTACCCGCTGTATATATGAGCCTTGGTACATTATCTGGTTATAAAAGGAAAATGGGTTAAACTAATTGTACTTTTTTATTATTATTATTATTTACTGGCTGTGTTGTAAGAAAATTAAGTGTTCATTAACTGAAATCGAGATGAAACCACATAAATAGTGAATAGATTAAAATGTGAACAGAATAGGACCATACAGCCCCAGATCTGGTTAGGAGCCAAGCTTTTATAGCTCCCTGCTGGAGTCAGCAAAAGCAGAGCTGGAAACAAACCGTAAGTTCCCGCCTTTTATACATACACGGTTCTTCAGTGCCTGGTGCGCCCACTACAGGCCTACGGCTGCATCRCAGGCTGCTCAAACAAACATTRCCTTCCCTAATGAATTGATAATGGTTTTTCTATGTGTTGTTGGTGGTTTGCGCATGGATCTACACTATTTTAATCAAGACATAACAATCGTGAAACACTAGATCATAAAAGTCAATACTTAAAAGGGAAACTAAAAAATGGTGTATTGCTTTTAACATCAGTATCTAACCGATAAATACCTTCAGTGTGCTAAATGGAGATTCCTGAACATTTTTATGAGAATCAGATGTTCTGTTGAAGATTCTGGAGGTTGTTTCAGTTCACAAACACAGAAAAAAACCATCTGCATTTTGTGTGGTTTTGTGCAAGTGTGCATGTATGATTTCACTACATTTTTTTTTTTGCTTCTGCGTTCAGAATAACATGCAAATTCACAAATCTGCAGTTCAAAACGCATCTTGTCCACTGACAGTGTCTTCCAGTGTGTGTGTGTGCATGAGGAGTGGGGTCTGTGTGTGTGTCATGTTGGTGGGATTTCCCCAGAGCCCTTTGCTATGCGAGCCAGCTTCTTCATCCATCCTGCTTTGACAGCTCAGCGGCCCCCCTCGGGGTCCTCTCACCGCACACGGAGCAGCGCGACCGTCTCTGTGTGAATTTGCRCACGTGCGCGAGTTTGCTCATGTGACGCCCGTGACTTCTGCATCGCGTGAGCCTCCACACAAACACGAAGTGCACAAGGTGCAGTTTGGTCCTGCGTCACTGAGTTTGACCTGAATTAAATGGCAGCACGCACGTAACGGTGAAAAGAAAGATTTTATTTTCTTGCATCTAACATTTAAACAAGCCTAGATGCTCAGATTAGCTGCGGTCATAAAAAAATATGTTTTTAAATGCATACTGGCAGATTTCAGTGCAGTTRTACTTTGAAGAAGTGTATTTGAGTTTGTTCGATTGTGGACGGTTTTGTTGTCCTCTTCCATTCAGGTGAGTCCAGTGGCGATAGAAAAGGATATTGAGTTGTAACCCTGCTGTCTCCTACTRGGAAGTGAATATCTAGATGTCAAGCAGCAGGTCGTGTGGTTAATTCAACTGACCATGGGAATAAACCAAATGAAAAGGAAGTCGCCGTATTGTCAGGAAGTTACAGATAATGCATCAGCGCAGGGAGCAGGAACATACGGAGCAGAGCTTCGCGATAACGCTAACAGATGGCAGCTAATAGAAAACTTCCAYACATTTCCTGTTTTAATTTTAATGCAATAACATCAAACTTCCTTGTGATTACATGAGATATTGAGCTGATATACAGAGAGGGACAATGGCAGATGGTACATAATGATACTTAACAGCTTCCATTCTCTCACTGTTATGGTTTTAATAAAATTAGCTCTGTCTGTTCCGCACTTTGTTTGCCTCAACTMTGGATTTACTTTAAAGTCGTCTTCTGTTGAAAGTGGCATTTACTTCAGTTTCCACAAGGCAACTTTCCTATTATCCAGGGTCGGCCCCTGGCATAGGCAGAGTAGGCAAAGACTAAGGGTGCCGTCCATCTAGGGGGCGCCACAAATGAGGGATGAAAAAGACTATTTTATAACTTTTATTATAGTAGAGCTGATTTATTCTGTAGAATAATTACTGGTTGCTAAAATTTATATAACTTGTTCTGTGAGTTTCTTAGACCTGAGTCACACTACAAGATTTTAAAACAGTCGGCCGATTTTCAAAGACTGATAGAACCCACACGTGAGGATAAAAAAACCATGGATACCTATAACAGGTTTGGTCCTACAGTGTGTGGTGTACTGTCACACGGCAAGAGACAACACACCGCATACAAAATGATAATTCATTCACGAACATTCAGATGTCAGATATTAAATCACGCGAGACTTCCTGAAATCTCACGAGAATTC
>NW_013952500.1:715142-718212 GCF_001266775.1 Austrofundulus limnaeus | reverse complement strand
CATTGAGTACTTTGTTCTGTACAGAGTTGAATGTGCTTCACAAAAGTTTGATTTACTTGGACTTAGCGTGCGTTGTGTAAGTGTTCCCTTTATTTTTTTTGAGCAGTGTATATAAGCTGGCAGTGACATTTAGAAAACTGCACAAGGGGTGCCACCTAAAGTCTTGCTTAGGGCACCAAATTAGTAAGAGCCGCCCCTGCTATTATCCATCAGTGCAAATGTAGAGAACATGTTAAACAGCATCAACCTAAACTCAGTTTTTGTCTTTGAATACTTCCCTCCGTTTACAGAAACCTGCACCTTGGCCCTCACATTTAGATGCATGTTGTCAGCTATCCAGGTCAGGTTTGTTTGGAGAAACCTGGTTGATATGAAAGCTGCGTAGCGGTTGTCCAACAAGCCAGTCACAAAGCCCTGTTCCAGGCGCTCCGCTCTGCCCACGTCTGATTGTGATTCAGAGAGAGGGACATGATCGATAGCCCTGATGGAGCACTACAGCTGCTTAGCTATTCTGTGCAATGCGGCAGCGGCTCTCCGTGTCACTGTTGTCAGCTTCCAGCAATGCATCCACGTGTATCAAAAGAAAAACTRACTTGTGCATCACACTTTTGCATTATCTGACAAAAAAATATGTGCATGTATGTTACAAGTACACACACACACACGCATCAGTCTTTACACTTCCTGAACATTTGTCAGCAACAAATACACGGATAGATGCAACATCCTTTTAAACAGATCGGCTGCATCATTTTATTTTTTTTAAAGGAATAAAAATTGTCCTTGCATTTTTACTGGATGTGAATTTACTCGGTACACAAACTAAATGGAATTTATAAAATGTGACTACAGCAATAAAGTATACTGAGGTGAGCCCAACAGGGATGCATATGATTTACAGTGTAACCCCGCGCACAGGGCAAGTCAGAGGAAGTACAGATAAAAAGTGATTTAATCCGCTGGCTCCACTGAGCCCTGCTGATTAAAGCCCTCCATCCCACAATGCTTTAAACAGCTTAGAGATGACACCCCATGGTAAATGTAATTTGAACTGCAGATACATTAGCCTTTGTTTGGTTTTGTCAGGCGAGTAATCTTATGTACATACCTTACTTTTTATTTACAGTGACAGKAGGAAAAATGATTAAACGCATGTGCTGGATCTGTCCAACCCTGCTGCTTCTAYGGTTTAATTGAATAATTTTAGTAATTGTAATATTTGCATGACAGCTAAATAAACAGAGGGATATTTCTTGAGTGTTTTTATTTAAGTGTTGAGCCATGGAAACTATCAGGACCAAACTATAATAATTTTATCGTTCGTCTTAAAGTCTTAACTGTGAAAACAAAGATTCGGTCCAACAACTCTGCAGCTTCTTCCGCTTCACTTCTGTTGTTGTTGCTTCATCCAAATTCCCGCTGCCAARATGGCAACAGAGCTGAGCGAGGGATCCAATGTTGTCCAATAGATGTTGGATAAATAATGAAAACTACATCAGGAACGAGCCACATTGGTCCTGAGAGATGGAACGAAGCAGAAACATGCGAAATGCTCAAACGTTTTATTTTTCTGCATTGTTGTTTTTAAYTTTGCAGCTTCTGTTCTCACTCATACTTCTTTTTTTCTTTCTTCTTTTAAACTCACAATGACATTTTCAATATAAACACGACTGCATTTTTGTACAAGTTTCAAATGTCCTTGTTTGTTTACCTCAACTGTTGGAAACACACTAAAACCACTACAACTGTCTGGATAGTCTAACAGACAAAACTAAACATTAAAGGGGATATTATGCAAAATTGACTGTTGAGCTTCATATCATGTTATAATGTCATTCCCTCAACTAAAACACGCCCAGAGTGCTGCTTTGATTCATGCATGTTTGAGAAAGCCTTGAATTTCCTGTGATAGTTATTTTGAGCTGCCTAAACKCTTTCTGGTACAAAACTCCACCTATTTACACAAAGCTCCTCCCTGGAGCTCAGTTTGCAGCCTGGTTCTCGCCCCACAGAGCTCCACCACTAGCGGTAGCAACAATTAGCAAACATCTGGTGGAACTGCACGTCTAAACACTGCTTCATAATGATCTATATTTATAGGTTTTTTGCAAAATGTAGCTTAATGATATATGTACGAGAGGATGACTGATATATTACCAAGATGAAATATCTTGTGAGTGCCTCTGTACTTGTTCCTTTTCTTCAAAAATTGATTTTCCGGCTACGACGTGAGCTCATTCAAGTAAGGTTCAATTGTATCCTGAGTTATTTTCCATAATCTGTATAATTAATGTTCTTTTTTTACAACAAAACACAATGTTCCTATGAAAGATTGTATGTGCCATGAAGCATTGTTGTGAAGATGTGCTGAAGTGGGAGTGTCGGAAATGGTAGGAGGTTCTTAGAGACAGAGGCCAATTTCCTGGCGTTTAGACTATGATGCAAAGTCACATTTATTTTTTAAATAAACTGCATTTTCAGAACAACTAAAGGTAACATAGTTAATTTATTGTTGCATAAAATTGAACTATGTGCCTGTAAAATATATAATCCCCCTTTTTAATCTATTGGCCTCCAACACTTCCCATTGTTGCTTGTAGAACATTGGGCCTAAACCACAGAGGATTACCTGGAGGTGGTGTTTTAGAAAAGTGTGTGTGTGTGTGTGTGGGTGGGTGTGGGGTGGGGGGGGGTAGATTCCCTCCTTGCTACCATCCTCACCAAGTCAACACTGCCAAAACAGACACAGCCCACGGTATTAAAACACCCCGCACTGAATTAAGGCTAGTCCCAAATCACTTGGCAAGTCAAAAAAAGCTCTTCTGAAACTGTCAGTCATACTTGAATAATCTATGTTAATGTCTGCCGTTCCCTTCCTCAATCCCCTGGCCAATAACTGGACTGTCTGCAGGCTTGTTTTGTTCCCCTGTGGTGTGGAGATTCAACGTGCAGCCATGTAGGTTGATCATTTGTCTGCGAGTCGGTTTTAGACATGGCTGCCTTTGTGAGAACACACAGACCAGGGATGAGCAACTGGCAGCTCATGGACCATATACTGTATGTATATGTA
>NW_013952500.1:709305-714019 GCF_001266775.1 Austrofundulus limnaeus | reverse complement strand
TATATATACTACTTTAAGAGTGCTTATTAAGTTTTAAACCAACATAGTTTTTATCTTGGGAGGTAGATTATCAGTTCACAGGATTTCAAGACAAACCTGTGTGTTTAGTCTGCTTAAAGACGCTGTCTGCCATGAAGGATTTTAATATAAATTGCCACTACACGTTTTACAAAATCTAAATATGAGAGATTTACTGAAGTCACAAGTACATAAACAACTTTGTAGCAGAACCATGCAGGAGTCTGCGCTCAAAGCATCTTCTGTCATTGCACATCAGCTTCAAGTGTACTTTTCATTTGTTTGCTTCAAATGTTTGGATTCATGTTTATTAAACTGTTATACATGCATTTGAGCATGATATATGTAAAGTTACTCTATGTTATAAACATAAACATTTTTAAAATGGCAATTTTATTACATTTGAGTAAGTGTGTAGCGCTATGTGGCCCTCTGGTAGTGTCGACAAAACATTGTGTCCCCTTCCATCGTATAAGCTGCCCATCCCTGACAGAGTCTTCATGATGTTTAAAAGCTTTAATGTTTTTTTTTATTTTGACTGAAAAAATCAAAAGCTTTATGTATCAATAGCTCATATTACTGTGTATTTGTGCCTCTGTTTTGGGATTGCCAATGCCACTCAACTTATACCCCTCCACAGATAATATTAAAGTTGAAAACACCTTTTTCAAATGTGCTTATCAGAATTTTGCATCCTAATGAAATCTGCCCTTTTAGCATGACCCTACCACCCACCGCCCCTGACTTTCACCCACCCTCCCATTGGAGACGGGACACACAGGAAGTTATTATTGGCATCCTAAGCAAATCAGACAGCTTCCTGAAAAAGGATCAATTTCCGCCGATGCACTTTCTCATTATAATCTTATCTTGCCTACAGACAATAATCTGGATTTGTTACGCTTTGTTTGCTTCGCCACTGAGCTGGATCATTCACGAGCAAAGGCAGCGGCTTGCAGGAACGAGGAGGAGCAGTGGATGCGTCTCTGAAATTGAAAGTATTCACATACAGTCCCTCTCCACAATAGATAATATAAGCTCTTTGATTGGCTTCAAAGTTTGTTTAGGCGCCGAAGARGAGCTCCGCGGCTCCTGGAGGGGTTCAGGCAGGAACAATTGACTTCGCTCTCCACTCAGCCACGTCTAATATGAAGACAGACAAATTGAAGGACAGTTACCGTGAGAGAAAAAAAAAAGACACACAATAAAGGAGAGTAATGGAGAAAAATATAGCAACCATGCAAGACGACAGAAGAGGAGGAGCTGCGACAGGAAGACGTGAGGGGGGGTAAAGGAGAGCAGATGGAGCCGGGGCAGCGCTGGTGCAGCAGAGAGGCATAAAAGTTGGATCAACCTGAGCTTTTGGAAGGTTAAATTTTCGCACAGTTTAGGCCGCTGCGCCTCTAACAGATGAGATGAAAGGATGACTTTGACTCTGCGACTGCTTCCCGAGCTTGACCCCCTCCTGTGACACCCACCCAGCTGTTCACCACGTTCTAACTTTTTTTACCCTCCCACCTCGCTCACACCTCTCCTTGGACTTTTTGCTGTCCTTGCTTTCATGCGCTCTTCCATCCATCTCTCCCTCTTCTGTTGCTTCTGCCTTTCATCCCTCTCTTCTTTCACACACACACATTCCTGCACACGCCACCCTCATGTACATCTATGTTACCAGACTTRGATTTATAGACTTGATGTTGCTGCGGGCAAATTAAAACACCAAGGCTGCTTTTATTTATCACCCGCATCGTTCCTCTTGTCTTTCTTTGGCATCTGTTCATTGATGTGATTCTCCATCTTTTATGCTGTGAATTTGCTGACAGCTATGACACCACTTTTTTTTTCTTTTTCTTCAAGTTTTTAGTTTTTACATATCAAAGCAAAAGCAGCGACGAAGTTAGAAAACAACCGTGGCTTGTCAAAGTGTTTTTTGAGTGAAAAAACAGGTTTATTTCTCTCAAAGCTAGTTTTTAAAAATGTTTCATATTTTAAAATGGGCTGATAGGCAACACTTTGAAATGTGTCTCTAAAACTAACAAAATGGCTACAGTGACTTTTAGTGKTTTTTTTTTTGTTTWGTTTTTTTGTTTTGCAAAAGCAAAGTCCTGAAATAGCGCAGAAAATGCCAACTCGCCACACAATGTAATAACTCACTACACGATTTACAATTTAGGCTTTTTATGCCTATATAAGTAAATAGTAACTCTAATGTAAATCAAACAGTTAAAGGGGACATGTCAGGCAAAATCCACTTTTTTACCCAGTAAACACTGGTTTTAAGTTTTTCTGTTAAAGGTAGCGCAACTGTGTTTGCTGCATGACCTGTTTCACCTGTTCTCCCATGTTTGTCTTGTATGTCTTCTTGAATGGGTGTTTCTTAACTGCCCCTCCCCCTTTCCCTGAATGTACAGCACCTTGTGAATTTATTTCTGTGAAAGGCGCTATATAAATAAAACTTTACTTACTTTACTATATTTTGTTAGGTTATATTTTTCAACCCATTCAGTTTTCTCTATTTGCTATGATGTTTTATGAACATCAAATTATTTGTGACTGAACTGCCAAATGAGGTTTGGACTTACCAACTCCAATTTGGTGGTCTTTGTTCATCTCGATCAAACTAGAATGAACAGCTCTGGAAGGTGGAGGGGGGGCGGAGTTTAAGGCACCTTGTTTGGATTTAAAGAGACAGCCTCAAAAAGAGTTGAGACACACCTCAGAAAAGTGGTAAAAGAGGGGATTGTAGAGTTACAATAAGGAGGAATTCAGACCAAAGCATTGCAGTTCCACTGCAACTGAAGGATTTAAATGTGAAAAAGGATTTTAAAGCATTACGTCCCCTTCAATTGAAGAATTGGACTATAAGAAATATGTTCAAAACTATTTTGTATTTTTCTATATTTTTGTTAAAGGTGCATTTGTTTAAAATAGTTCCTTTGATTAAACCAAGCAACAAACAGTTTCCTTAAGAGCAAAGCAAGTGAAATGCACAATCATGTTCCCCAACACTTTAGATGTCTTGTCTTACTGAATGYATTCAAGCAAAACAATTTCCTTAATCCTATAAAAAAAAGGGTAAAATACAACCATAGGGAACTCGCCAAAGGTAAAAGTAGAACACGATTCAGCCTTTTAAACAGCTCATAAATCTCTCTGTTTTGGATAAGCGGGGGAAATTCAGGCTCAGGTTGTATCCGGAATTTGTGGGAGTCTTTTCCAACAGAGGATGAGGAAGTATTCAGCGGGGCCAAAGGTTGCTCTCTCCAAAAAGATAAAAGAAAATAAAAGTTCTCAGGACAATACAGAGCTCATGAACAGGAACAGGAGGATTGGGAGGTTGTATATTTTCTACATGTTGTATTTTTGCTTAGCAAAAAATTGCTGGCAATGATGATGTTCAATATGTTGGAACTTTAGTTAATTTAGKATTAATTGTCCCTGTAAGGATCTAGTTTCCTGTAAAGCAGGGGGTGTCAAACTCACTTTCACTTTGTGATTATCTTTAACGTTTCCTGTTTAACTTCAACTAAACAGGAAACGTCATAATCCTTATCTCATTGCTACGACTGAGCACAGCTAACAATAACTGAGCTCTACGTGGTATTTCCTGCATAGAATCAACGTTTTAACACATCTCCTTATTAACACTGRAAAGTACTACACACACAACTGACTAAATGTGTAATAAATAATACAGAAATGTTGTTAAACGTAAAATAAAGAGTATTACTCAGTGTTGAGTTGTGGTGAGTAGCTGCCATCTTGAATTCTGGACTCTCCCAGGGAATTCCCATCCATAATCGACATGCATTATGGGAGATGTAGTTTATGGTCAATGCAGGCTTTAAAGCAACTTTGTTTGAGATATTATTGCAGGGCTGTTCAACTAAAGTACGACTGAGAATTTGGGCCACACAATGAGTTTTTTTTTATTATTACGAGATTAAAGTCATAATTTTATGAGAATAAAGTCATAATATTACGAGATTAAAGTCGTAATATTATGAGATTAAAGTAATAATTTTATGAGAATAAAGTCATAATATTACGAGAATAAAATTATTATTCCGAGATTAAAGTCATAATTTTATGAGAATAAAGTCATAATATTACAAGATTAAAGTCGCAATATTACTAGATTAAACTTGTAATTTTATGAGAATAAAGTCCTAATATTACGAGATTAAAATTGTAATGTTACGAGAAAAAAATTGTCATCATATTACATGAAGTGTCCATTTCCCATTCCTCATTTCCTCTTATTTTCCTCACACCTGCTGTGTAGAGCCATGTGTCTGGGTTTATGAAGTAATCCATGAAGACTTGGGTCACTGTTAGATTAATATGCTTTCATCCAAATTAGCTACGTGATGACTAAATCTGTCAATGCCTCCATCAATAACAATACAGCTTCAGTTTATAGTTGTTTGCACAATTTCCAGGTCCTAATTTGATGCTAATGTGCTAAAAGATTAACTATTTATTCTAAGCAATACTAAAGAACAACTTGACAAGTTGCTCAATATTCCTCATTTTAATGCAGTGGTAAGTGCATGTTTTTTGTGTAGTAAAGGCTACAATATTACGACTTTATTCTTGTAATATTATGACTATATTCTCACAATATTACGACTTTAATCTCATAATATTATTACTTTAATCTTGTAATATTATTACTTTAATCTTGTAATATTAT
>NW_013952500.1:707892-709181 GCF_001266775.1 Austrofundulus limnaeus | reverse complement strand
GTCATAATATTATGACTTTATTCTCATAATTAAAAAAAATTTAAAAAATCTTGTGTGGCCCTAATACTCCCGTCGTACTAAAGTGCTCAGGAGGCCAGAGTTATTTAAAGCAAGCAGCTCAGGGGCAGGACAAGTATTATTTTTCAATAAAGTTCACCTTTGCAGTGTTTTACAAGATAATATTATGAACGACATCATTTTTCAACATAAAAGTTTATCTTTTAATGTTTTTTTGTGTTTTTGGACTGGGACCATGAGTGTCCTTTTTTTTATCCAACACCACTCTCCAGTCCTGTAAGAAAGAGGTCTTGAGATGTGAAGTTATCTTCTCAGATCTGCAGATTTCAGGTTTTCACTATCAGTCAACCTAATCTAATGCTGAACCTGAGGCGATGCATTTTTTTAAAATCCTAAGAATAATATTCAGCAGATACAGTAGGTCACTGAGATCATAGCCTTCTGGCCAGCCTCCTCGTCCTCCTGAATGAAGATTAAGTTCGCTGAGGAGGATAATCACGCCCCGAGGTCTCTGTGGTATGTGAGCGATTCAGCAGGCTTGCTTTCTGTGATTCACTGGTCAACTTTTCTTATCTCCCACGCCGTTCATCATGAGACATCAGACTATCAGACTAGCTTATCACCAAAAAAAAGTGTTTGATCAATTACAGCTTTCTGTTTATTTTTAGCTTGTTTTTTTTTAATTTATGAAATTGAAAAATGAACACAAACAGCAAGGAGGGAGCCGGGTCGTCTGACTGCCAAGAATTGACTTATTGCATCCTGCRTGTGCTTGCGTCAGGGAAGCAGGGAGAGCTGGGGAGGGAAACGAGCATCAGTTACAGCCCACCACGTCACTGTCACCGCTCAGGACACAGAGGGCAGTGAGATAAATGGAGCCGACGCCCCCAAAAATAGAGCTGGAGCCTCCATTAGAACAGGACGCAGGCTGTGTGAGAACAAGCAGAGGTCACTGTGGTCAACAGAGTTATTTCTGTTGTGCCACCGGACCTCCGGGAGTGCACGCCCATTCGTTCATCTGATAGCCCGGCTTCAGGTTAGGACGCACGCACACATACAGAGGCGTAAAAGTCTGCACACTGTTTGGACTCGCTGCCAGTGGGMTATCAGCCGGTATGGGAAACAAGTTGCCAGTGTGTTTGTCACTTCAGGCTATTTGTGACTTTTTTTTCATACTTAAAGGAGACCAATTATGGGTCCTAGAAATTTTTATGGTATGTCTGTGGGCTATCCAGACCATGTTCATTCAATTTAATGCACAAAATAATTCT
>NW_013952500.1:705462-706777 GCF_001266775.1 Austrofundulus limnaeus | reverse complement strand
TTTTTTTTGGTCCTAGGACTGTTTTTTAAGAAGTACATACCCAAAGTTGAGTAAAAAAAAAACTTTAAAAAGTGAATTTTGCCTAATAGGTCCCCTTTAATATTATTTATATGAGAAGCACACATGGTTTTCAGTGACTTAATGTCTCAGACACAGCGTCTCTGTCTGTCTTCCATGTGTTGGCAGCGCGGTACAGCAGATAATTGCCGTTGGATCACACTTTTCTTACATTTCTGCAGCCTTTACTACGCCCATATAGATGGTTTACAGTAGCCTGAGGCTCACTTTTTGACTCGGGGAAAGAAGGGGATATCCAAGAAAGGTTTCTTAGTCTCTTCTTCCTTTCTTTGTTCGTTCTGTCGTCCACACACACAAACACACACACACACATCAATAGTCCATTAGGAGAGTGTTGCTTTCATTACCTCCAGCCTGGCCCTGAGACAGCCTTCAGAGTGGAGCACAGCAGAGCGGAGCTGGCCACAATCGCAGTATATAKAGAGAGAAGTCTGGTAATTGCCAGCTCTCTGTTCTCTCCATCCTGCGCGTCAGGTGGAAAGTATGAATCCGTGGTGTCTGGGGACCACCCCCGCTGCGCTACACCGCGTCTCGCTACAACTGTCTGTCCTCCCCACCGGGCCCGAGTAATAGGGGGAAAACAGCGAGCTTAAAGGCCTCAGAGAGTCCAACAACTGCCACTCCAACAATACCCACGGTCATGGGGGGAAAGAAAATCCCACTCTGGCAACAGAGAAGCACCTAAAGATATACTCTTCCTACAAATCTTACTTTTTATGTCTTGTTTGTTACGCTGCAGGAGGACAGCTTCTTTCTTGTAGAAGAAACATTTAGGAGGCCCATCAAGAGTTGGAAATACTTAAAGTTCAAATTAAAYCCACCTTAAATGGCCCTGTGTAACACTAAAACACAATAAAAATACTGGATGTTGGATGCAGTCAGACTGGGACTTTTTTTTTTTTGTTTATCTTTAGCTGAAAAACTGAAACTATGAAGGATTTTATCATCYAACATAAGATGCTGCCAAATACGTGAAGAATAAATACACTCTGTATTTAATCTAAAGATCCTAAATCTGCTGGATTTTGTCTCCAGCTGATGTCACTGATGTGAGTAAAACATATTTTTCTGTCTCATGGTCTGCAGTGCAATTCACAAGTTGTGTGAGGACAACAAGCTGTTTTACTGCTCAGGMACTATAATTTTACAGCCAGTTGAGGATTATGGTAAGCTTTAAACTTTAGCTTATTGTTTAAGAAAAATATTAAGGACTTCTGACTTATAGGATGATTAAAAA
>NW_013952500.1:703556-704922 GCF_001266775.1 Austrofundulus limnaeus | reverse complement strand
AAATATATAATTTAAAAGATTAAAAATGTGGAAATTATGGAACAGAAGCACCTTGAAAATGATGCAATACTTGTCAAAAGTTGAATCTGTATCAGGGCACTGCTCATGTTGGAAAATAAAATTAAGATTCATGTCTAAGTTTTGAATATTTCTCTTATTGTGGCCCATGTTAAACATTCTTGTAAAGAAGTGACTCAYCTTGGGAAGTGATTACACATGGATGACTCATCAGAAAACAATTAACACTGGGTGACATTGAGACRCTTTTTCCCAGTCAAGTGGCACCTCAGGCCTGCAAGAAGCAAAACAAGAACAAGAAATACAAGACAGACCTTTTTTTTTTAATCAAATCTACTTTTACAACATTTCCAAGCCTGGTCTCAAACCAGAGGTTCTCAAACTTGGGTTCTGGGACCCCCAGGGGTCCGTGAGCTTGGGGCTCCGCAAAAAATTACAATAAGTTGTTGGTTTTGTTTTTATTTTTGCTTTGGATGTGGAACATTGTGCAAGTAAAACAAACAAAGTAGAGGATTATTCTCATTGCATTCAGGGATTAAAATGGCAGTAAATTGTTTTTAAATCAGTATGAGATGTATAGTGGTAATCAAGCTGAGGTAACTAGTTACATTCACTTGTGTAACCTTTTAGGGCAGGGGTCTCCAACCAGTAGCTCCTGGGCTCATTTAAAGTAGCTCTTCAGAGCTTATGAAAAATATGAAGAAGCAATATTTAATTTGTCACTGGCCAAACAAACTTTCATTTTATTCCAATCAATCTATAAATGGCCCTTCCCCTTGGTTGTCAATCAAACAGTTTAGGGTTCAGTGWGGTCGATCGGCAGATGACACACAGTCACATGGTTGTTTGGCATTCGTTCCCGCACACACCTTTCATAGCCCCTTGAGACAACACTGCTAAACTCCTGGGAAACCCCTCCCGCTGCGGTATATGTCACTCTAGGGGGTTCTTCCTGCGGAACGCAGAAAAATAATCAGAGACCCATCACCCGGCATTATTTGTGCACAAATCTGTTGCAGTTAAACCCTAAGTTATTAGTGTGAAATACAATATAATATGAATGGATAAACACAAAAAGCACATTCATGTAAATTCAGTTTCTTTATGGTGGTTTTATGTGAATTGAAGACGATGTTTTTTGTGAAAAACAAGCTTATTCCAATGGTTTAAGTGTAAAATTAAATGTTGCAAAAAGTAGCTCTCAGACAATTTCATTTTGTGAAAGTACCTCTTTAGGAAAAAAAAGGTTGGAGACCCCTGTTTTAGGGGAAAAAAGATTTACTATACTATACATTTTACTGTATACTTGAGTAATATTATGAAGTATTGCTACTCTTGAGTAAAGTTT
>NW_013952500.1:702254-703416 GCF_001266775.1 Austrofundulus limnaeus | reverse complement strand
AAATCCAATTAAAAAAATAAAAGTTAATAAAAAAAAATCTCTACAGGGAAAAGGAAATGAGGATTTAGAGAATTTCAAATAACTTCCAGTGAATAAAATGCCACAGACCTTTTAAAATTGACAAAGTATGTAAAAGAAAATGAAGAAATGCCACTCCATTCTGTTCCACTTGAGCCATTCATCAATGAATGTCTTATACCATGAAAAGCATTATTGCTTGCAGGAAAAATGAACAAAGATGATTTATTTTCTTTATGTCGTTGTAAATCACAGCTACTGTATGGAGTCTATAATAGTATTTTCCAACATGTGACCTTTACCAGCCTTTAGCATTTATAAAGGTTTTGACATAATGACTTATTTTCCACTACGTTCTTCCTAAAACACGATAATATCAGTAAGCTGTCCCACTCAGTGGCACAGATGTAGTTTGAAATACTCATCGCTGTTTTGTTTTTTTTAGCCTCAGATACTATCTTGCCACAGATGCATCCAGATCAATTTTCTAGGATGTCTTATTTAAGTTGCAAGCAGTGAGCTCTGCACACCAGGGGGTATGAGGAGGGGGGTAGAGGTGGGGAGGCAGTCAGAGTAAATTCATTTTCAGTCAGCCAAGCAGCTGGCCTTAGAGATCAAGGATATACAGCTGATTTCTGAGTAAAGCTAATATTGATTTACGGTGCCCCCGCTGAACTGCAGGTTGTACCTTTTTAAATGTTTCATTYGTAATGCTCCTCGCCTGCATGGTCCCTAATTTATAAGGCTAAARCAACTGACCCTTAAAATATGCCCTTTTGTTTTTCTTGTTTACACCATGTTTTTACAGGTTTTCTGCACACCATGGACCAATACCTTTAGTATAAATGATACAGTATGTAATAATAATAATGATAATAATGATAATGATAATGATAACAATAATAATGATAATAATGATAATAATAACAACAATAATAATAACAACAACAATAATAATAACAACGACGATGACGATGACAGCAATAACGACAGCAATAACGATAGCAATAACAACAATAGCAATAACAATGATAATAATAACAACAATAACAATAACGATAGCAATAACAACGATAACAATAACAACGATAACAATAACAACGATAACAATAACAACGATAACAATAACAACGATAACAATAAC
>NW_013952500.1:698068-699431 GCF_001266775.1 Austrofundulus limnaeus | reverse complement strand
CCGATGGAGACATGGAAACGCTGCTGCTTTGCAGCTGCGTTACCCTGCTTCCTCGGGCTTGGACCCCTAAAAACAACAGACTTAAGGTGGGTTATTATTATTAATGGATGTTTCTAATCGAAAAACAATGCATCTATAATAAAGTTTTAAGAAAATTAGCTCTTCTTAAGTTGTTGTTTCTGCAATATGTTTTTTCTATAAAAAATATAAATAAAACTCAAAACAGCTGCAGTATGATGTAGCAAAGGCATTAATCAGTGTTTTTTTTTCAATAATTGTAACAAAGTTTGATATCCTGTCTCATACTGAGAAGTACACTCAGCATCCCTCCGTCTCTTCTGTCTCCGTCTTCAAAGTTTGCTGTCCTGCCATTTCGCCATCTGTTCTGCAACTCCCTGTTTCTGTCTGCTGTTCTTGCTTTTAATCACAGTTCCTCTACCCCTTTTCTTGTTTTGTTTTCTTAGTTCACACACACTATTGTAAGCCAGTGGGTACTAAGGAGCCACTTATTTGAGGTTTTGTAAYTGCTTTTGGAAAAGCAGAGAAATAGAAACAATATTCCGGCCCCTTTGTCTCAGAATAAAACAGAGAGAGGGGGACTGGAAAAGTAAAACTGGTGTTGAGAATCTTGTAACTTGTCCAGCWGACTCATTATGAGGTTACATCAAAAGTGGGGAAGTGTTAGATTTGTGTCCAAATTTGCTCTGTTCGTACAGCCGTTATAAACAGAAGCCGATTAGGCAGCAGCCCCCTGCAGGGACAGTGAATGGATGAGAATGGGAGAGAAGAGGGGAGGCTGCTCCTCTCCAGCATTATCTAAATAACAGACCGGGGAATTCAATAAGTACTGGCCTCATCAGACCTCATCAGCTCCCCCAATTAAGCTGCACATCATGGCGGCTGGTGGGCTCATTGCTGCCGGTGACAGATGAGACCCTGCATGGCAACGTGCCCGCCTCTGCAGCAGCGTAGCGCTGCCCCACAGCATTCTTCAGATAAATGTGTTTCTGCAGAACAGGTAGAGGATTCTGGAAGGAAGAAACTCCAGCATGTTGCCAGTTTAACGTTGGAAAGTGTTTACATCAAAGTGCTCTTATTGTCCGTCTTAAGCCCCATGCCCCCCGCCGGCGGGGGCAAAATCGTATTTTTATTTTATTTTTTGCGTTCTTTATTAACCAAYGTTCTCATAGGTWAACATAGACRTRTGTGGTATSTATAGAAACGTCAGAATCTTGGCTAAAAACTCATAGAAACCATTTCCACGTCCACCAGACACATGCTGTGTCCAAAACGACAGGCCGGGTCCTCCGGAGGACCCAGACTACCCTGTCGAGGTGGGCCGGGTCCTTGGTAGACCGGGAAG
>NW_013952500.1:695334-696832 GCF_001266775.1 Austrofundulus limnaeus | reverse complement strand
CGTTTTTGCTAGTTACCTTACTTATTTATCAAGTTTTTTAAGTTTTGTACTAATAACTTTTTAAAAAATCTACTTTTGTAGGTGGTGCCAAAATGTGCCAATCTGTGCCAAAAGAAAAAACTCAAATTTTTTTTACTAAAACCTCTGTAACTTAGTTGTATTTTACTTCAGCAGCATGTGGTTTTGCACAGGTAATGTCCATAAGTGGATTCATGGTTTCCAAGAGTTTTTAGCCGTATTCATTATACTTTTGAAAAGGTTATATACTGTATAATGCAGAAAAACCTGAGGCGAGGGGAAAAAAAGCTGTTTTTTTTTTCTATGTTCCATCCCCAGTATCTCTGAAACAAAAGCAAATGATGTGATACTTACACTCCTGATGAAATCTCCCGTTAGCTTTATTTTGATATCAAGGGTATTTATATGGTGTTTTTAGGTGCTGAGATACACCCAGTTACTTTTGGGCGTGCTTTTTCGAGCACAAAATTCAAGAAAACCCCTTGGGGCTTAAGAGGTCATTAACAATACGCGTCTGTCCTCGATGCATTATTCAACCTCCRATTCAGTTAAGGACTCGCCTCCTCCACGCCGCTGTCTTTGAACCCTTGTGATGTCCACGCTGTCGATAGCCCTCCTCTCCTATAATACCTCTGTTTGTTTCCTCAAGGGTCAGGACATGAGAAGAAAAAAAAAACAGCTTCCCTCATCGATTTCAGCCCATTAACGAATGCTGGGAAAAAAAACAAAGACTTTCATCATGTCTGAGACGTTTATGCAAGGACTAACTCAAAGGTGTTCTACGTAGGTCAACCTTCTTTCTACTTATTGCTCTTGTTTGGCATCCCAAGGGAACAAAAGAGATCTGCTGAAGCATTTAAAGGGTTTTAGCTGATGTGTTACATTTGCAAATTTTCTTAAAGAAAAAAAACTATATTAAAACAATGAACGTGTTATTAACCTAAAGGATGACTGGTTCATAGTTTGTAGCTCAGACAGATGTTTCAAACGGAGCAACAATGACTGAAACTGACGTYTAACTTTAGACCTTTTGGCTTTTTMGATCGCAGCTTACTGGCTGCACATCCAGGTGATGTATTTTATCTACCTCCGTCCAAAATAACCTCAAAGTTTTCCCTGATCGCTTCRAGCAGTTTGAAATCTGTAACAACTCGAACAAAACAAAAACAGACTTAAAGGTTTTTTGTTGTTTTTGTTCTTATCARCAACATTAGCGTTTATCATCAAAAAAAGTTGGTTTTTAAAATTACAAATGAGTTGTTTGGAAAGTAGAAAAGCTCATCTGCAAAAAAATGTCCACCTAACCAAGTTTTAAAATCTTATATCAGCCAAAAAAAAATTTTGATCTTGTTTTGAGACTGATTTACTAAACCAGAACTGATTGTATAAGAATAATAATCTTGTTTTCAGAATGTGTAAGATTATTTGTCTTGTTAGTCTGAAAATTTGACTCTAATTAAGTCAAAAATTTCTGCCAGTG
>NW_013952500.1:684519-693628 GCF_001266775.1 Austrofundulus limnaeus | reverse complement strand
TTCTGAAAACAAGATGATTATTAATCAGCTCTTGTTTAGTAAATCAGTCTCAAAACAAGATCAAAAAGACTTTTTGGCTGATATAAGGTTTTAAAACTTGTTTAGATGGACAGTTTTTGCAGTGGTGATTTTCTTAAATATTCATGGATGGAGATCRCTGGCATTACAGGTGAACTTAATCTGAGGCGACATTAAAAATGTTTTGACAATTTAAAAGGATTTACCACGAAGGTCAGCCTGCGTCACAAGGTATGATATTCTAGTAAAACTAGACTCATTTGCTTTTTGGGCGAGAGACTATAAGTTTCCTTGTACTGTGAGAAAATAGAGTAACGTAGAAGATGTCGATTGCGGAAAAGTTCCGCAGCTTTGTTTTATGTTTGAGTTCGTGTAATGGATTAATGTGTTTGTGAAAGAGCACAGAGATCTGCACCTGCAGCTTCTGTCAAACGTTTGAAAGCTCCTTTCAGCACATCTTTAATTATAGTCTCTGCAGCTCGGCTGGACTCAGACGAGCTGGTCTCCTCACCGCCCAGCAGACCTCCTCACACACAGACGCCTTTCTTTGCCTCAGACTGCCCTGATCCCTAATCAGCCCCAGTGCCACTCCTCATTGATCCCCAATCAGTTACAGTAAAGGGGACGATGTGGAATCTCCCTCAGATGCCACCCACCTCCAWGCCTTCCCCCCTTATTAGTCGCGTGCCCCGCTTGCATTGATCATAAATCACCGTCGCTGGCAGGATTGATCGTCAATCACACGCAGTGACATTATCGATCTGCTCGCTCCCTCGGCTATAGGTCCACCCTCGGTCTGCAGCCTGGCTGTGGCGCATCGATCCTCCTCCAGATACAGTATTGAGAGCTCCATATTGATAATTCATTTATTGTGCTGTAATTTCATTTTCTTTCTTGTCCATTACATTGTTACTGGAAGCCCCTATAGATGAAATCTAGTTAGCAGGCACATCACCTTTTTAGAGCCTCGCTATGCTTTTTATTTTTGTTTTTTAGTCAAAACAAAGTTTTAATTTAAAAAAAAAACTATCATAAATGACCAGTTTTCAAGCCTAAAAAAATGCTTTTAGTAAGAAAATGAAAAAGTTGACTCCTTAGATCACGTGTCAAATCCAAGGTCTGTGGGCCAAATCTGGCCCTTGCAAACATTTTCTCCGGCCCCATAGGTAATATTTTAAATATAAAATAGCTTTAACTTTTTTTGTCACTGTACTTAGTTAAGTCTTTTCTCAGCAGTAGTTGACTTTAATGCTGTGTTTTATTATATTTTAAGTAATTGGTTTAATTGGATAATTGGATCTTTAGTGGTTTATATATGTTTAACTGATTTGCTGGATTTTGATCAGATGTATCCTTAGTGCATTCCTTAAAGGGGCAATATCGTGTAAAATCAATTTTTTTGAGTTTTATATCATGTTATAATGTTAAACTCTCATAAAAAACATGTCCAAAGCCTTGCTTTGACTCATTCATTCATGTTTGAGAAATCCTGCAGCGTTTTTAGGCATCCATGCTGAGGAGCAAAACAACAGGTGGGGACCAGAAATACCTCTGGGACGTGTCTTTAAGCCGAACTTCCTCATGGCAGGGCACCCCACCCCTCTCCCCACACACCCCGCCCATGACTCCTGCTAGCTCTCGGGTGAAAGTGAAAGTGAAACCTAACTGTCTGTTGAGCTCCACTACTTCTCACTCAGTGAAGCTTTTTTCAGATTAAAAATACCTTTTGAGGAAATGTATTTTCAGATGCCAAGTAAACTGCATCATGGCAGCCCCCCTACCCCCACATCAAAATGGATGAGACAGAAGCGAAGGTGGTTCTTAAAGAGACAGAGGCCAATTTCAAGGCGTTTAGAAGAGGAAGTGATGAGAAGATAAGTTTATTTTCTATTTAAACATAAAAACAGTGTTTTAACAACAACTAAAGGTGACACTTTATTATGGTATAGTATTTAAATATATGCATGAGAAACACATAATATTGGCCCTTTAAAATAGTTGTGAATAGAGCAAGGGGCCAAAATGCAAAACCCGGTCCAAGCCAAAGGCCAATTTCTGTCAATATTTACTTAAAATATGTTGGTTTTAAATGTAATTCAACCAATTATTCTGCTAGAAATACAGAATCAAATAAAGACACATTATTAGCATTTATTTCTTTGTAAATTATTAATTCTATAAAACATATATTGGAAGAAGGAATTAGTATTTATTTTTCAGTAAATATTGACATAAATTGGCCCTTGGCTTGGACCAAGTTTTGAATTTTGGCCCACTTGTGTAACTGGGCTTGAGACCCCTGCCTAAGATCCTCTGGAAGGTTCTCAAACAAGAATAATACAGTTTAGAAAACTTTTGTTTTAAGTTGCATAACGCCTAATGCCTTTAAAGCTGCTCTGTAAAACTCTGTGCTCAGCAGAACAGACCCTTGATAAATAAACCTCCTTCATGTTGCCGTCCAAAGCTGATTAGGAGAATAAAATGTGATTCAAGTTTTAGTTGGTGATTCGAATAAGATTTCACAAAAAATAAAACCATTTTTTTAGACAGTAACACATTTAAATTTTTTATTTTATGTGTTTTAACGTGACTTATTGCCACTTCGATACAGTGTCACATGCAAATAAATATTTGCTTTCGGTCTGATAGATGGGCAGTTCTGCTGAATTACAAAGCGTCGACCTGTATGATTCATCTTTATAGATGTGAGGTTTCACGGGTCACTGGAGGCGTTGGCAGCGTTGTAATGCTGTCCTAACAGGGACAGAGCGAGCTTTACTCTCTGCCCACACAGACAGCAGAAGCGCGAGTCAACCGCCCCACATTCAAAGTCCAGCCACCCTTCAGCCCCTCTAACACAGCCAAAACTATGAAAGGATAGCCCCGCAGGCAAGAACTGGTTTTACACCACAAGGTCAACAAAAATCAATGAAAGGCTTTCTTGTTTTTAATCAACTCAGAATATAATTCATGSTTGTTAAATCCACTTCAGATCCTGTTTAATCCAAGATTCACAACATCCTGGAATGCCTGATATCTAATTATGCACCCAGTTTAACAAGCTGTGTGTAGACAGACATAGTGTGTCTTTTATATAATAATGTCTTTGATGAGCTTTTTCAGCCAAGCAWATTAACATCCTCAAAGCATAACATTGATCCAGTCGGGCTGCAGTTACCTGTCACACGTTTAGCGAGTGGCACATATGGCTCGAGACGTTGTTATCATGGCGGTACATTTTAAAGTGTTGTACTCGGTTGTGTCTTTCCAACCAGGAGAGCTGTAGTGGGGGATGAGCAACAACGGCTAATTGGTGAGATAATTTGTTCTGCGTGTTACAGGTTTGCCAGCCGGTGCAGAAAACAGCTCCACACATGGCTGGAGAGTTTAGTTGTTGCTTTGCCATATGTTGTGTGTTTAGCTAGCCTTTTGTAGGAAGTGTGTTGTGCTATTGTAAGACAGTCTTGCAAAACCTGCAGTAGTTTTAAACTACCTTTAATTTCTTTATTTGATGCCATAAAGGAACCCGACTTTAACAAGCAACAAAAAGCATTCCTTTAAAAAAAATAAGGTATGTACGGAGCCAAAATACATCAAAAAGCAGCCAAAATTAAAAAGAAAAAGATTTAATAGACCTTTGGAAAGACCACTTTCAATTTTTACAGGAAAGGCTGATTTCTTTGGAGCAAAATATTCCAAAGAAAATAGGTACAACTCAATACATTTGCACAGTAAAATATTTAGTAATGAGGTTTATTCATGACCAATTTTGATGATGGATTTACAAATATTTCAGCTGATTGGGCAATAATTGGATGATGTTTGGAATAAGAATCTGTAAAAGTTATTTAAGAGTCAGTTTAGATCAGCTGCCAGTAGCTGAGTTTCCGTTATTGTTTGTATATAAAAGAAAGAAAAAAAGCTAACTATTTTGTTATAATGTAGGTTTTGTCTCATTTAAAAAAAAAACATGATTCACATTAACCATGGAAATATTATTTAAAAAATTGCATCTGGCTTGACTGATAATCCTTTACCCAGACATAAAATGTGTTCCAGATTCCTAATGGTAAAAKCAAAACCTGACACACTTCCTGTATTTTCCTTTTCAATTGTAGACRAATGTTTAGACTAATATTTGCCATGTTGGCTCTCATTGCCTGGTTCACATTGTGGTGCCACAGTTTCGTAAACTCATTCACTTCTGAACCAACCACAATGCAGCCACTTGTCCTGTAACTGCCACCCTGAACAGCTGTGTAAASCAGCCAGTGATGTTGAGATGTGCAGCAGCAACAAAGACGTTGGTCGTGTGGAGCTACATCTGTGGCGTTAGCACTAGAAACATCTGCCATCACCACTTTAACGCCGCTGATGACTACAGCAGCCAGCGACGCTCAGCTCAGCCMTTTGGAGTGAACGCTGTAAAGATTGTCAGCTTGCATAAATGTTATTTGGATATATAGATCCAGGAGTCATTTATTAGAGTTGGCAAATACACTGTACACCAAATTCCATTCATTCGCACCTTTTTGTCGGCTCTGTTGTTTTTAGTTATTTGTCTAATCCCCATGGCAATGCCGGTGTCTGGAACTGCGTGTGGAATTAGCTGATTAAGCAAAAACGAAGATCTCGTTTAACTGGCTCCTTAGAGTTTGCGTCCCAGGAGTTGGCCGGTGGTTGAGAACTCGCTGCCTGTTTGACACTGCAGTGCTCTCGCAGCTTTTTAGAATGCACGTAAGAGCAGATTAACCTAGACTCAGCAGTTTAATGTGCAATTATACCACTGCTAAAATAATTACACATTTTTTGGGTTTTTTTGTTTTTTGGCAGAGATTTTTTCATCTGTTAGTTAGATCATGTCACATTGATTCTTTTTCATATACCCCTCCAATAAAGCACAATTAACTCTTTCAATTCCCATAAGATGGTTTTTGTCGATTTTAGTTATCAGCTGTGTTGTGAACTGACTGAGAGCCAGACACATGGAGCTAATGTCAGTGGATGGATGGATGGATGGATGGATGGATGGATGGATGGATGGATGGATGGAAGGAAGGAAGGAATGAATAATGGACAACTGAATGCATCAATGGATGGATGGATGGATGGATGGATGGATGGATGGATGGATGGATGGATGGATGGATGGATGGATGGATGAGGGTTCCAATGTATACTGTAAATGGATTAATATGTCAATGGATGAAGAGATAAACATGGTAGGATGATAATGGATGAATGGATGAATAGTTGTGTAGAACCAAAAATAGACTGATAAGCAATAGATGGATGTATTAATGGATGGATGGATGGATGGATGGATGGGTGGTTCAGTGAAAGAATGGACAAATGAATGTATTGATGGATAAATTAGTGGATCGATGTATCAATGGATGAAGAGATTGAGAAACAGGTAGATGGTAGGTTGATAATGGACGGATGGGTAGATAGTTGTGCAGAAGCATATATAGATCAATTGAGTCTATAGATGGATGTATCAATGGAAGATTAGATAAATCAATGGATTGATGGGTGTACAGGATAGATAGATGAATAAACACAGAGCAAAAATGCAGACAGGGAGAAATGCAATAAAGTGAGAGTGAAAGATGGATTAGCATGTCAGAGACACTCTACATAACATTACTCTTGTTAAGTGTGCAATAGCGCATCGATCAGGCCTCTGCCGCCTGCATCCAGGGCTCTTCCTTGCATTTCCCCTCCTGTAATCCATAATATGGTCTTAGGTCTGAAACGTTCAGCCTTCTGTAGAAACCGTCCGTGAAAAAGTCTCGACTAGAGCTGATCAATAGTTATGGAGCAAGTGTAACAAATGCAAGCAAAGGGTTGTTGACATTCTTCTCCCCGTGCTCGTCACACTCATCTAGACGAGCACTATGGATTGTAAGGGGTGAGACTGGACTGCACCTGTCACATCTACCCKGTGTGATTCTCTTGGCCCCCCTTGTCGTTGCCTGTCAGTTTTCTCCTTTCTTTGTCTGGCTATGGCACTGTATCCGTCTTTCCATCTATCACCCTCTCCCTTTTTGTGTGTCGCTCTCTGCCCAGCTCCCCTCTCAGCACCCGCTCCATCTATTTGGCCGTGTCATTGAGCCATGTGTGCCGTCCCTGTCAGCAAAACGGCTGGCAGACTGTCTTCATTTCCATCCTGAAGGATGTGAGGCCAGCGTGGCAGTTGTGAGAGCTATCGACTGGGATCCGTCAAAGCCCTCCCTGTWGGAAAGCTGCTGCCTCCTGCTCTCCTAGTTGGCAGCCGTTCTGAGCTCGCTTGTTTGGYGCTGAAAGTGTTGACATATATGCAGCACTGTCCATTAGCTTTTACCTGTCACATTTTTGTTACAATCCATATTTTTCATAATCATTATCTAGTTGAAAAACACTCTGTGCTCTCTTTCTTTCGTTCTCAGCCTCCCCCTCTTTGTCCCACTCTCACTTTCTTTCTCTCCCGAAAGATGCATTTTTTTCCCCGAGTCTAGGCTAACAGGTCAAACTGGCTGATGGGAATCAGACAATTGTTGATCCAATTAGTGATCCCCTCAAGCAACAGCAGAAAGCAGCACAATTTCAACGAGATATTCTTTTTTTTTTACTTTTTCATGATCATACTAAATATGCCCTTGCAGTAAGACAGTAAGATCTCCAACGACTTTCCAGAGAAGCTCAACTCATTGAACGTCAGTCACCACTAATAACTCAAAACCCAGTGGTGGGCACCAGCCCGCTAAAACGCAAATCTGTTAATTGCAGACCTAAATATTTTGTTTGCGCTTTAGCGGTCTTACTAATTTTTATAATTCATAAGCAGATTTGYGCTTTCTAAAATTAAAATGCWATACCGCTAATAACTAATTATCTACCAGTCATCAAGGTATGGCTGTCAATGAATCACAACACACGTGATCTGTCCAACAGCACCCCTCCCAGGTAAACACGCTTATTGTGAAGGTATACATCCTCGCAGACTGTTGCTTTTGGTCACGGTTCTGATTTCCCACAATGCTTTGTGTCTGCTTACGTAGCAGGAAGGCAATAGCAAAAACAGTTAACCTTTGTAATCCGTACTAAAATTTTGTATGTATTGATTTATTTTACTTTACAATTGGAGCTCCTTTTTTAAAAAAATAAAATAAAGTTAAAACGTTGGCGCACAAAAGCAATTGGCCAACGGTGTTAGAAACTCAGAAATGATTTAAAGATGTTATGCTGGTGAAGACAGACATCTAGTGGTCAACTGGAGCAACTACAAGGAAAACTTTAAAATCCAAGCTCTTATTTTGAAGGGAAGATAGTTTCCTGTACTCCGTGCTTTCGTTTCCCATCACAAATCAAATCCATCATGTACCCAGAATGCATCGCTTCAGTTTTCCATTAAACAGTTTTAAAATTACTGTATTGATGCTTCTTTAATGAAAATTCTACAGCAAACAAAAGAAAAAGACAAAGAAGCAGCCGAACTAGCAATCCTGAACAACTTTTTAATTTTTACACCAGGAGCTAAATGTCTGTTTCAGGAAATCACATCCCCAGCAATCGGCGTTTGTATATTAAGCTGTACAAGGGCTCATACACCGCTAGTGGGCAGCATTGTGCATATATTGTACATGAATTGTAGCCAGCTAGTAAGTGTCAAATTAACCCTGCACTTTAAAATTAGCTTCTACTAATATTTCTATGGCATAAGCGCTTTTGAAGTTGCCGACCTAAACATTTTCATAAGCACTTTAGAAATTGCGGCGCTAATCTTTGATTTAGCGTTGCCCACCTCTGTCAAAACCAAAAGTCAAAAAGTGTCTTCCTTACTAGCTTTTCAGACTGATGTACGTTGGTACAAGCAGCTGAACAGCCCCCTCTCTTTGCCCTTTTTAGCTTTGGACACGCCAAGAGCAACGCAGGGCCAGCCCAGTTTGACYCCAAACCCTTGTGAGAGGCCTGTTTTGTAACCGTCATGATGGTAAAAAGCTGAGTCTTTCCCTAAGATARAACCTTTCGCCTWGCTCTTCTGCAAATCTGGGACATTCCTGCATGGATTTCATCATTCAGGCCAAACAGATGTGCAGTCCTATTCAAGAAATTAGACTGATAAAAGTGAGGTGGAATAACACATATGCTGATTTGTAGTCAGAGATCAAGATGTTTTTTTTTTTTCAGTTTTCTTTGCGAGACCGTCTTTGTTTTGGGACAGCAGAGAGAAAAAGGCTGATTTCGACCAGATGCCTCCTCACAGCAAACTACTACAACAGCAATAATTACTGTTGCACACTGTGCTAATAAGTGAAACTAGCAACAAGCTTCTATTTAAATTGCTTTTGTAACTGCACTGTCTTGTGCAGAAGTACATCTGCATGCACTTAGCGGTTCATTTTACTTTGTGGTAATGTTTCCACTGATGAGCAGAAAGCCATGACTATCTCTTTAGAGCCAACTGCACAGTGTGGWTCAAGCAGGCATTGCCCTCACTAAACTATCTTCTCCTTTTTTGTGAATGTAGATGCCATAAAATAAGCCTGTTCACAAAACACTTCAACCCAGGTGTGTGACGTCTTTTGTTCATCGTGTATGATTTCTGACATGACCGAGGTGGTATGGAGGGTTGAGGTCAACTCACTAAGTCACCAAACAGGGTGGTAACCGCCAAATAATTTGCCATATGACAGGATAAGCCTGATCATGGCTTTGGAGTGTGGTGTCATTATGAAAGATGGTCTGTGCCACCAGCCAGCTGCGGGATTTAGAGTCGGTGACGTCCGAAGCATTTTATTTGTAATGGTCTACATTGGTGCAACTGAGCTAAACTCAATGCCTGTTTTGGTTCTACAACAGGTTGTGAGCAGCCCGACTGAAGATCAGTGAATGACAGGCAACTCGAACAGAAACTCCTTTTTAAGGACAAATTGTGGAACTGTTTTGTGAAAGAGGCTTACGAGTGATGATTTGATTTGATTTATTTATTTAACAGGAAAAGATTATTTAAAGTCAAGCCTGACTCAGCATAATTGCTCTTTTACAGCAGGTTCCTGTTCTGCAGTACATAAAACACTCAGAATTACAGCATCACAATCACGTCATC
>NW_013952500.1:681155-684174 GCF_001266775.1 Austrofundulus limnaeus | reverse complement strand
ACTTATGGTCGATGCTTGTATACACGCCATAGGACGCTTGTGTGCTGTTGTTTTTCGAAAATGAAAACGTCTAGTCTTGGTGTGACTCGCCATAGACTTAAATATATAGATCACTAGACTGAGCCCCGCCCATCCCGTCCACTGGTAACGTCTGTGGCAGCATGGAGGAGCAGAAACGGAGACCAAAAATGGCAACAGCTCACAGCCTCCATAGAAACTAATAAACAGCAGCTGAACCGGATCTGTTTCACAGATTATCGATCATGTTTTTACAATAAATTAATAATTATGTTAATTTCACTTAACAATCATGTAATACAGCAGGTTTATATTTATAGTATTATTTTACACTCTGTAGGTCTAAATATTAATCAGAGGACGAAGTAATATTTAATAGTTTGTGTTAAATTGTAGCATGATTCAACAGAGCTACACTCTGTATATATGCTCCACAAGCTAACATCTGCTAACCAGTTCAATAAATAACAGTGATTACGTCGATTTTATAAGATTGTTTTAATTTTAAACTGTTACATTATGTTCTGCTCAGATCACATTGAGCTAAGATCAAATCTGCTGACTTGTGTTGTAAAATGAGACGTTTTCCTGTTTATCTTCTGTTATTAAATCCATAACAGCTTTTCTGGCATTATTTAAAACATTAGATAGATTATATAAACTGTAAAATATTAATAATAATTGGGTTAATATTATTATTAATAGTTTTTATGATTTCTACATCGTCAGTCCTTTTTTCTGCTCTGTTGTCAACATGTACAGTAATGTGAAATCCAGTCTTGACAGTTTAGCGTTAGCCGTTAGCTTCACCAGCCGATCACACGGTCACMTGGTTTCTGCGCACTCCAGTTCTATAGAGCCTCCTTGCGCATTTCCTGCTGTTACCTATAATGTATATGATGTAACATTCTAGACTGCAACTACCTCTGGATATATTGTGTTTCTATCCTAATTAGGAAAAATCAATGCACAATACAACACTTCAAACTAGACATTGCAGTGGTTGTTGTGACAGTAAAATGCTTTAATAGAGAAATACTTTGCAGCTTCTGCAATTTTTATGCCTGTTAAGAATAATTGACAATTATTTACAAGTAATACATCAAACATCATATTTGTGTCGGTAAAATGTTTTAAAGTGAAAAGCAATTACCTTTACCTCTTATACTTTTTTTTTTCCTTTTTAAAGTGCACTCCYGGAAAATCTCCATTTTCAGGAGCTACAAAGCTCTGCAGCTTTTCCTTTTGCTCGTGATCTGAACGCCCTTCCTCCCAGAGTGAAAGCACAAGATGAGGCGATAGGTTGAAAAGTAAGAGGGAAGGGGTAGATCGGCATTTGACCTTGGGATATTTAAATGAAATTAAAGTTGCTCCATTATTGTTTTTGTAATGAGCCCCCCCCCTCAACACATTTTGTGTAGCTGAGGTGAAATGTGTTGCACTTAAAGACTGCATCCTAAAGGCACGACATCAGCACGTTGGTGGCCTAGTTTATTATAAACTCTGCCAGTGATGACTGTGGTTGGCAGCAGTTTGTGTTGTGAGTGTGTGWGAGTGCGCTTCAGTTTGTGTGTTTAACGGTTGCAGCTCAAAGACTTTGTGTGTGTGTGTGTCGGGGCTACAGAGGGGTTAGTGTGTTCACAGGGTGGGTGGGGTGGTGTGACGCTGTTGATCTTGGGCTTGAGTCTTAAACAAATTGGCTCGTCCGCTGTGGGAACTGGGAATGCAGTCACAGAGGGAAGGTCAACGTGCTCTGTGTCAGATTCTCTAAATTTCTCCAACAGCTAATTATCTCCCAGAGTGCCAGCGGAGAGGTTTGGAGGAGCTTTTGTTGTTTTTCTTTTGTAGCGGCTCTCGCGCGCTCCTTTTCCTCGCTGCGTCCTCCTGAGCCGACTCTGAAAAGTGTAATCCCATAGCAGACCCTAAAGGCACATAAACACTCGCACACCTAATTTKTCATTTCTCTGAGACGTTTTCCTGCATGTTTTGGTTTTTATAGTGTTATTCGAGCAGCGTGGACATAAACAACTTTATCACCACGACCACCTTCTTTCTATTTGTTTTTTACACACAGCAGGTACAGTTCAATGCTTGAATCTTTTCTTTTAAAGCTGAAAAATGTCATCTGTCATTTCACTTCAAATTGTTGTTTTTTGTGGTGTCGCTTTCAAAGCCAACAAAACTTTGTTCTCTGCTTTTGTGCGATGCTGCTGTGTCGATTATCAAGCCTTTTGTTGCATCTGCGAGTGAAGATTAAAGCATCAACATTTCTGTTTGTGGGTGTCAGCAGTGGCGTTGCCTGAGTAAAGATCCTGATGCGTTAGCTTCCGCAGACGGTGTCCTATTTGGCCTGTTTTGTTACGGAGCTTGTAATGCGAGTGTGATGACAGGAGCGCCGCCGGGTTCCTGTTAAGCCACCAGGTGCATCTGAAGCRATGAGTCAGAGTTTGGATAAATGAAGCCTACATTAGGCAGTCATTTCTCCACAACACTATCAGTAAATAAGCTGTAGGACCAGATGAGAGGGGTAAATACTATATTCCAACCCAAACACTGAAATGTAGGGATTTTGTTTGTTCAAACTCAAACTAAATATCCACTGTAATCCATTTGGGATTAACCTGGTGATGTTATGGTTTTGCTCCTAATGAACAAAAGATGTTTACATCCAAATCCGTGGTGTTTCCTCCTGAATGAACGCTGTTTTACAGACTTTTTAAAGTTTGGAAATTAAAGAAAGTTTATTGTTTCTGGCTGGGAATTTTGCACAAGGACCATTTATTGTAAAATCTTATTGGAAATTTAATTACCGTATTTATTCAAGTATAATACGTAAAATTAAATCCATAAAATCATCCATAAAGTTGGGGGGTAGTACTAGGATAAATATTTTTACTTATGTATTTTAACTGAAATATCGTCAAAATTATTGAGTCCGGAAATGAGACCATGTTGTAAAAATCAGTTGAAACGAGCTCACCTCAACACTCCTCCGTGCTTC
>NW_013952500.1:673564-675781 GCF_001266775.1 Austrofundulus limnaeus | reverse complement strand
AGATTTGACCATGAGTATCAATACTTTTACTCAAGTACTAGAGTTGAGTACTTTGTCCACCACTGCCTAAAATAGCAGACATTTAAAAGCTATAAAGGTTTGGTTTGAACTGTGCAGGGCTCAGCTGATGGAGTACACACCCTCGCAAGCCGTGTAGGCATTTATGCTTAYGATGATGTGGTATTCTCCTTTGTAAAATATTCTAAAATGCGGTGACACTGTAAGGCCAACGCAGGGGCAAGACAACAGGATGGCGTCACTGCAGACACCCTTACGCCATGTTGATGTCAACTATAAACTCAGATTTAGGATTTAGTCTTAAAAGTAGACAGTGTGTCAGCCTCAGACAGAAACTAGAGCCTGATAACTAAAAGCTCTACCTCCAGTTTTACTTTTAGAAACTCTAGGAACCACAAGTAAACCTGCAATGAGAGTGAAGTGCTCTGTTAGGAAAATATTGGGTTACAAGTCAAAGTTTAAATTCTATTCTGAATTTGACAGGGAGCCAGTGGAGAGAAGCTAAAACTGGAGAATGTGTAGACAAGGGAAGTGAGAAGGGACCTCCAGAGGAACAACCAACAATAAGTATATTTAAAAAATGCACCTAATCTGGGATAGAGGGGAATTCATCTAACCAACAGTTGGAGTTTGTGTAGTATTTTTAAAACCTAAAATTTGAGGGGTTGTGATTTGTTACATAATTACTGTTTCCTTTCCACTGCTAGGTTTGTTCATCWACACTTTTCACAATGTTTTTTTTTCTTTTTGTCATCTTTTTTATACATTAGTTTTATACTTTTTTATTCTCTGCACTTATTCATTTCCCTCTGGTTTCCCTGCCCTTCTTTCATCTCCACACCCGCCTCCTCAGAGATTCTGATCTCGCTGACAGACTGAAAAAAGGGACAGACGTTGTCAAGATCCCTAAATCGCCAACCAAGAAAGGCACCGTTTTCTCAGGCTTTTCTTTTTCATAAAGTCTTTCTTCATTTTTTTTATCTCATCAGTGAACCTGAGTCAGTTTTTGTCTGTTGGAGCTCACCTGCTGCACCAGCGTGAGAACGTGCCCTTTGAGGAGTTATCTTTATTGCTACRTAGGTCATCGCAACACTTCCATTGACCTTTGATTGGTAATTATGCATACAAAAGGCTGTTGATACAGAGACGGCTCAGATTAGATCCCACTACAAAGATCGTTTTATATCTTAATTAATTACAGCCGTGAGTGTCACACGTCTTCTACAGCTGATAATAAACAGTTAAGCTCTCTGCAGAGAGGAGATGTGGAAAAACATTTTCCTTTCAATGTAGAAATACTTTGATTTCTTTTAGCGTTTCTAACAATAATCATGTTTAATATCTGTAACAGCCTTTACTGAAAACAGCGCGGCTCGGTGAGGCTCGCATAGCTTTTGGTCTCTGAGTGGAAAAAGTACATAAAATTTCAAACAAACCGGGAAGACGGCTGTTCTAGTAAAACATGCGGGGATTATGCGTCAGGACCAGGAACGCCTTCTAGAAATAAGCTTTGGCTGACAGAGCCGTCTTGCATTACCGTCTAAGAGGTATTTACAAGAGCGATTACTGTGATTATTATTTCAACAATACCCTGCAATGCTCTTTCATGGGCTGCCAGCCGAGGCGAGGACAGGGAAAGCCTTCCAACATCGCCGGACTGGGAATTTGTCAAGGCGGAAAAGAGGAGGGGGAGGGGGAGACCGAGACAGATCCGATGGTAGAAACAGGGGGGGGAAATGAAGCGCAGTTCTAAAGGGTATCCATGTTTCTGTTGGGTCACACAATCCGCTCCTCCTAACATGGCTGTGACCTTCATTTCTCTCTCTTTCTCTCTCTGCAGCCCCCACGGAGCCTTTGCTGTGCAAATTTGCCGACGGAGGGCAGAAGAAACGCCAAAGCCAGAGCAAGTACCCTCAGAATGGGAGGCCGTGGCACAGAGAAGGCGAGGTAATGTTCGTGGGTTGTTTTATTCTTGCCCCCCCCCCCTTAAAACTGATAACCTTTTAGTAAGTGCTGAAGCAGCAGAGTGCAAATCTGCTTAATTCTGTTGTTGCGTTAAACGCAAATCTTTTCTTCCAAAAAAAACGTCTCCAGATTTGCTYGTTGAAGTAATACACATGACATGAAATATAATTAAAGGGGCAATATCATGTAAAATCAACTTTTTTGAGTTTTATTTCATGTTATAATGTTATACTC
>NW_013952500.1:671112-672827 GCF_001266775.1 Austrofundulus limnaeus | reverse complement strand
CCCACCCCGCCCATGACTCCTGCCGGCTCTCGGCAGTAACAGAGCAAAGTGAAAGTGAAACCTAACTGTCCTCTGAGCTCCTAACACTATTTCTCACTCAGTGAAGCTCTTTTCGGATTCAAAATACCTTTGAGGAAATGTATTTTCAGATGCCAAGTAAACTGCATCATAGCACGCACGACCCCCCACCCCGCACCAAAATGGGTGAGACAGAAGCGGAAGGTGATTCTTAAAGAGACAGAGGCCAATTTCAAGGCGTTTAGAAGAGGAAGTGATGAGAAGATAAGTTTATTTTCTATTTAAACAAAAAAACAACATTTTAACAACAACTAAAGGTGACATAGATACTTATTTATGGTATGGTATTTAAATGTATGCCTGAGAAACACATAATATTGCCCCTTTAAATGTAATTCAATTCAAAGTTCTTGACAAAACAAATCAAATTACTCAACTTTTCAAAAGAAGTTAACATGGAGTGCCTATTGGTTTTTACTTTAAACTGGGAATTAGACTGATCCAATTAAAAAAATACACACAGGAAGGCCATAGTTCTGAGCTGCAGGAAGAAACAACAAATAAATCTTGTGGTAATAACATTTTTTAAACTAAACAAACTAAGATACAGGAATTTACTTGCAATTATAGTTTATATTTGGATAATTAAAGCTTTCTTATAAGAGTCTACAAACTGATGCACAAAATCCACGAATAAAAATAAAGAATTCTAAAATGAAATCTACATCAACTCATTTTTTTTAGAAAGCTCCCATTTGTTGTCTTTTATACAGTAAAGAATGAAAAACTAAACTAAACCCAAAGATCCTGCACCTCTTTCCATTTCAGTGAGAAAACACTCTGAGCTGCTTTTGGGGTTTATAGTCTTGTATAAGCACAGACCCAAACGTTAGATGCACCCAAGAGAGTTCGTCTGCAGCATCTGGTGTTTATGTAAACTATTACTGCCTGTCACTGGTGTTCACCTAAAGTATGGAGCTGGTATGAAAAGCAAAGAAATATATCCTGCAGATCAATCAAACTGATCCTGATTGTACATGAGCTGTTGTGAATCGCATCTCAAGCCACACGCCTCACCGAACGCCCGTATATCCACCCAAACATCAGAATGCCAGGAAACTAGATGCATTGTGATAACATGTGGAGACAAGGTTAAAGCTCCCAACCAGCTAAACCAGAAAGGACACGCAAAGGAGACGAGTGCAGCTTCGAACTGAGCTGTACAGATGAGAGAAACCCACAGATGCACCACCACCCACCACACACACACACACAGTTTGTGAGGCTGACAGTTGTGCTGAAACGGCAAGGAAGGAAGAGCAGGGGAGATGAAATGTTTGTCCTTCAGAAAGCACGGCCGCTCTGTGTTTCTGTGGGAGTGTGTTGGTGGTACAACATAATCTCTGCACGTCGGTGTGTTTCTGTCCATCTCACATGTATGCCCATCAAGTTATGTTTAACCCAAATCGCATTGCAGCATCCCCACAGACTGACAGGAGGCAGCTCAATTGACTAAATGTAAAATTAGATCAGTGTGAATGGATGAGTGTGAGCGCGCCTGTTTGGATGTTTTGCCTTTGAAGGGTGCAGCAAGGACGTTGTAGCCAAACAGAAACCGAAACCCCCTCCTTTAAATCGTCCTGATGCATCTCAGTAATCCAGGTAAAAAATCAAAAGGAAAAAAAATTGTATAGGTC
>NW_013952500.1:669623-670840 GCF_001266775.1 Austrofundulus limnaeus | reverse complement strand
GTTGTAGCCTAAGATTTTATAAACACAAAGAGACCAGAGGGAAACAACAGAAGAAAACAACGCAGACCCCACATTTTCTGGAGAGTTTTGAGTTCAGCCAAAGGCTGAGCTGAACAAAAACACACAGACAGCCGCTTCATTCAGCTCTCMTCAGCTTTCAGCTCAGTTCAGCTGCTAATGTACGAAACTTATGATGCATTTAAAAGCCAAACGAAGMGTCTGCGCAGGGATTTGTCTCAGTTCAAAAGATCGTGTTTTTTCCTGCTTGTCGATTTCCTTCCTTCAGTCTCCCCTCACGTTGTGAATTAATCTGTGCAAAAGATGACTTAAATGTCTTAGTTTMATGCTGAAGTGGCTCCTATATGTTTGTTTTAAATGAAATCCAACTGAGTTGTGAGGTTTTTATTGTCAGGAGAAACTTTAAAATTGTCTTTTTTTAAATCTTTTAAAAGTTGATTCATTTTTTTTTCTTTTTTAGATCTTGTTTCAAAGTGTTTCTTTGGACTTTTTACTCCTTCTCAGTGCAGAGTTCGAACATTTTGTTTAAAGAGGTGTGTTTAAACATCTTGACATTCAGGCACAAAAAGGTTAATAAACCCATGAGGTGAAACAGGCTCTTGTCAAAAAGGAATCTTTTTTTTTTTCATCCGTCTCTTCAGCTGGATTCATAAAAAATACCAAAACTAATCAACTTTGACTCACAGTGTTTTATCTCCAACATATAGAGTCACACAGAGCTACTAGCTGAAACCTTCACTAAATGATCAACTGAAATATGTTGTTTTTAAAGTCTTGTTTCAGGTCTTTGCCGACCCATAACCTATTCTAAAATACACTAAAATGTCTCGATGCATAAAACAAAATCTAAAAGAAGCACCTGACAACCTGACTTGTGATTAAACAAAATTACTTTCAATCTAAGTGATTTTTTCCCCCCTAAGTAATTATCCACTGACCTTATTTGACAGTGAGCTAATAATAACCCTGTCCGCCCAACATGGTGCAGAACTTTACCAAATGTGTTAATGAATCTCACAGGGAGGGGGCACGTCGGCTGGTTAGGTTGTCCTTCACTGTGGCCACACCTTTACCCAAAACTAAAACTGGATCACAAACAAAAAATAACTCCGATAAAAGGCTAAATTTAACTAGAGAAACTGCATTTCCTGCAAAAATGCTAGTGTGAATGCTTCATGTTGAAAACTTAAGCTGAAAGC
>NW_013952500.1:666134-668403 GCF_001266775.1 Austrofundulus limnaeus | reverse complement strand
TAGCATAAGGAGCACAAGTTTGCTAAGCTTAGCTGAAAAAAAGTTGTAATAGCTACAAAAAAATGTGTATTTAGCTTAGAAAAGCTAACCTTAGCTAATTGCAGCTAAACATTAGCTAAAATTTCAGCAAATGAATATAGCAGAAAGCATCTATAAGAAGCATAAATAGCACAAAGTAGCAGAAAAAGCACAAAAAGTGGAAAACTCAGAAGAATAGCAGAAAGAAGCAGAATTGTAGCTGAAATAGCAGAAAAAAAGCTAAAATTAGCACAAAAAAGTAGCTAAAATTTAACCAGAACAAAATGTGTAAGGTGCTGTAAAGATTTAGAAASATTTAAAATCATTTTAAGGATGTTCAAAACAGCTCCATTCATTTTCAATGGCAAAAAAGTGGCTACAAAAAGGGAAATAGCTAAAAAAGTATAAATAGCTGAAACACCAAAAGTCATAGCACCCCTCATATGAATGAGCTGAATGTTTTGATGTATGAATTGTTGAAATAGCGCAAAAATTGTGGAACGAGTTAGATGCCGAAAAACGTACGGAAGAAAAAAATGATCTCAACAGTGTGACTGCTGTGAAGCGTTCACACAATTAACTTCAGCTTTTTTTATTCAAAATGGTCATAAAGATGAGGACAGATATTTTGATTCCTTTTAATAATATTAGTCCTAGAATCRTGTTACTGAGAAAATGATTTTCATGGGTTTTGGCTGAACGCATGTTTAACAATAAAGCTAAAGTTTCTGTAATAAAGCTTGTTACTATCTGAAGAAATGTCGGAAAAAATGTCTTTACTGATTCATGCCAAGTTTGTAACGCATGAGCAAAAACTGTCTGCTTCTGAACGTAAAAAAAAAAAAGATGCTGCAACGCTCCTGGAAAAGATGGGGTAAGACGCTTTAAATGCTGTTAAGATCCTAAATGTGTTCTTACAGCTTAATAAAAATGAACACATAAAAATGTTTCTCACCCAACATTTACTCTTATAAATTATGCAGATTTGGACGGCTGTGTGAAACCTGCCACACATTTGGTCACGGTGCGAGTCAGATTAGCCTCAGATATGTTGCAGCTGATCTGATACCATTCAAATTGCTCTCCGTTCTGCATGCATTTACATGAGTCGATGCAAAAGCAAAGATAAGTGCAGTGCGTCACGCGGGTCTTTGTGGTCATTGATCAGCTGTGGGCCGGGGAGCTGAGACAGCCATCGCATGTTCGTCTGTTTATCAGAACTGAAGCCATCCCTCACCTCGTTCCCTCTGGCATGCAGATGAGGCCCACACCATCCATTAATCTCTTTGTGCACGTCTGTTTCTACAGGATATCTCACTTTGCCTGCATTTTTCCCCACCGTTCCCTTAACTCTCCTTTTCCCTCTACCTTTAAGAGCCTCTCTTCCTTCTGTTCCTCTTTTCCTCCACTTTGTCTTCTTGTTTTATTTTTTTCCCTCCGTGTGTTTGAAGTCCTCCCAGACCCCACAGCAACATATGGAGAGAGAGAGAGCAAGCGAGTCACTGAGACAGGGAAACAGAGAGGGAACACATTGCACGATCAGTCAGGAGTTGTGAGGGGTTGAGTGCTGCAGGGTGGCTGGTGGCAAGGATTGAGAAATCGGACAGATTTTCCTGTAAACTACCCGACGTGGGAGACTGAAACGTGCTGCCTCTCACTGTCTGATGCCGACAAACGTATTAGTCCCAACTTTTTTTTTCCCACCATACATGTATTCACACATACGCTATAGGTTCTGCCTCACTCCACCCCCCACTTTCACTCTTTTTTTTTTTTTTTCACTCGACACACAGGCCTTCAGGAAAAAAAACTTTTCAAAGTCACACTTCTCAAGCACCTACTCTTGGGGAATGTGTGTGGATGAAAAAAAAAAACATCCGGCTTTCCACTCTGTGTGAAAGCCTGACAGATGTCCGTGTGTGTGTGTGTGTTTGTGTGTGTGTGTGTGTGTGTGTGTTTGTGTGTGTGCGCGCGCGTGTGTGTATGTGGCCATCAGGCAAAAGAGAAAGCAAATCCGTTTAGAAAGGGGAACAATACAGGAAGGAGTGGTGCCAGTGTGTTGAGGTGCAGAGACTTCATAACACGTCAAACTAGAGATTTTTGCGTTTTCTGCAAAACTGCAGCATGAATGCTTAGATTTTTTTGCAAAACAAATGTACCAAAATGTTGTAATTTGTTGTAAAAGAGCCAAAAATAGATGAAATTAGCAGAAAGTAGCTGGAAAAACCTGAATCTTGTTTTAAGTTTATTC
>NW_013952500.1:662022-665515 GCF_001266775.1 Austrofundulus limnaeus | reverse complement strand
CTCAAACTGCTTCTAATTTTAGGTCTTACAAACATTTCTATCCCCTTCTAGCACAAAGAAGCAGAAAGAGCACATTTGCTGAATTAAAGAGTAAGAAGCTGAAATATCACAAAACAGTGAGTTTAGCTGAAAAAGCTAAAATTATCTGAAATAGTTAATGTAGCTGAAATTGCAGAAAACAGTTGAAAGAAGCATAAGGAGCTTAAATTAGCAGAAAGAAGCTAATAGAAGTTCAAAAAAATCAGCAAAGTTTATAAATATTGTGAAGACTTTTATAGATGCTAAGTGGAGCCCAGTTGATGAGAAAAATGGACAAAAAGGCTAAATATCTAAATATATATGTGTTGCTGGAATGCCAAAAGTCATAGCCTGGATATCATGAAAGATTTGAAATCTTTAATGTATAAATTAATGAAATAGCACATAAGATGCAGAACAAGATGGATGCAAAAAAAAGTATGGTAAACAAATTGATCATGTCATTAGTGTGAATGATTTATTCCATTCAAACTATTACTCTGTTTTAAGAACAGCAGCCCAGTTTCAAAACTTGTGCCTTTCTTTAAAAATTAAAATTTAATTCTTCTGGGGGAAGAAAAAACACAAAAAGCTTCTGCGCTCTGTTCTGTTTACTGCAACAAAAGAAGAAGCTACAAAATTAAAATAATGTTTCAACCTGTGGGAGTCAAAATGAGATCTGAATTTTGTTTGTCTGAACAGCAAAACTGAAATTAATTTGTGTTTTATTGTTTGTCGATGACTAATTCCTAAATTCGGAAACAAAAATGAGTTAGTATAATTTTTTGTTTTTCCCAAAAATGTTTAAAATTGGCACATGACACCATGTACTTAATATTATTACTTTTTAACCATCCTGGATCCATCTCAGGTCTATAAACACTGTATTTTTAAAAARGTGACAGAAAAGTAGACAAACTCCACCAGTGAAGGTTCTCAGGTCAGGATTGTCTCTGCTGTGAAATTTATCAGAGTCATCAGCCTCAGCAAACGGGCACGCATGTCTGCTGCTTCCATTAGCACACATGAACACACACACACACTTCCATCTGCACAGGCTTGCACTGACACACAAGCTTAAAAGAAAGTACAAATACATTCCCATAGACCTCCACACACTGCTGAAAATGATGAGATGTTGAAAGCAAAGATCCGCTGAATGACCGGGACTGTTCAGCTCTTTGTGTTCCTGAAACATTCTGCTCGATAAGTTTGTTTAAATGAACTCAAACTAAAGAGAAAAGCTYAACTCTACACACACCTGCAGCCTCACATCACATCTGTGGATTCTCTGTTTTTGCTCATTCCCAAGGGCTTCGTCCAGCCTCACTGATCCCTCTGCTTCTCTGAGCCACTGTCCCTTTAACTGCAAGCTCAGGTAGCCCTCAGGAAGAACAAGGGCAACGGTGGTGCAGGGGGGAGCAGGGGTAGATTAGAAGATGAAGAGAGTGAGGGACGAAGAGGGAGAGAGAGAGGATGAGAACACAAGATGTTGGTGGAGGAGAGGAAGGGCAAGAAAAGTGTGTGTGTGTGTTGGAGGTGGGGGGTGTTCTGATGAAATCTGCCGTCCTCAGCAGCCTCCTCTTAAAAGAAATCGGATTAGCTCTCCTCCGGGAGGGAACCTTCAGGAATGCAGATGAAGGATTGCGGCACAGGTTCCTCTCCTGGACTCTAGGAGGCCCTTGCACACACACACACACACACACACACACACACACACACACACACACACACACACACACACACACACACACACNACACACACACACACACACACACACACACACACACACACACACACACACACCATTACCACACCCAGTTCTCTGATCACTTCTTTCCTCACTGGAAGGTGTTTTATCATCCCCTCTGTTCATAAATACATGATGTGACTAAAATGGAAAAGGGTTGTCTTCTATACTAACTCACTTTGTCTCATCTGCACTTATTTTCACGTTGTCACATCAGCTGTTTCACTTTTGTTTGAGTCGATTTGAAGTTTTATTTCATTTATTTTCAACAGCAACAAAAAAAACATAGGCGGGACCATGTTGATTTCGTTATAATAAATGTACAACAAATTTTTGGGGATCCGTCCGGGATCGATCGACAGCCTCAGCCTGGTTATAACAGTCTCTATAAATAAAACTATCTATGATCTGTAAGTGAAACTAAATTTAGAGAGCAACACTTCTGAGGTAGTTATCATACAGTATGTAAAACATTTTTTTTTCATATTTGAAAAAGGGCTGAGCTGTGCTTATTTTTAAAGATGGTTGAGTGTGCCTCAAACTTTAATAATAATAGTTATAATATTAATCATCTGCTTAAAAAGCTTCATGGAGTCCTGTTACTGAATGTAATTTAGGGTGATGTGAGGGTTTCTGTTATCTTTTTGACCTAACTTTTAAGATTAAACACGCTACTGCTTAGTATCATTGTCGATTATTTTAAAAAAAAAAAAGTAAAAAAATTTGGGAAATAAAAACATGGATGAAGACTTGAACAAAAGATACAGAACTTTTCAACAACATCATAGAATCCTATCTCTAAAGATGGTTTTCGTTGTGTAAACACTGGTTAATTGGCTACATTATGCATGATTAGGAAAGCCGTAACATGCTTCTGTATTACTACTCTGCCCTATAGGAGGCATATTTGACCAAAAACTTGCAACAAAATATTAATATTAACAAAAAATAATATTAATAAAACCGAAATATAACCTTTTTTATTGTGTTAGTCATGTTTTCTTCTCTTTTATTTTACCAGTACAGCACCATTTTGACTGCACCAGCCATAGTATAGACAGCTCCATATTAGTTATACATTTTAATGTTACATGGAAAATAAAGTGCATGTCTTGTATGCTTGTCCTCTTTGCACTGATGGGGTCTGCATATAATTTTTGTTGTACTTTCTGCATGATAATTTCAATTTAAAATGAACTGGACGTATTTGTGTTTTTGTCTTTCAGACTGGCATGGCGTTAACATACGATCCTGCCGCAATGCAGAATGGGTAAGAAGAGCGAGACAGTCTGAATATCCTTGGCACCGTTTAATTCACTCGCTTCTTTTGGCTCGTAGAAACCGAGTCGATACCACTGTCATACATAAAGATTAATGTAGTGTCTGCACTTTGTTACTGTTTGATTAAGAAAATCTATATGGACTGGTTGGTATCGGTTTTCATTGGTGGGGTTGAATAAAAATATGTAGAGCAGAGAGGAGGAGCCGTTGTGTTTGTTTGGGTCTTCACGGACGCCGGTGTTCCTGTGTGTGTCTTTATGACATAACTTAATGGTGCTTTGGAAATAAATGACCCATCAGCGTGTTTTATTTCCCCCCACTTGTCTGAGACAGGAAGGAGAGTTTTAAAGCCTGCCCCCTCCTCTCTATCTCCCTCTGGCCTCGGTCGTTCACAGGAAACTCCTCAATCCCACTTCCTAAACCACTTATCCCCCCCCCCCCTG
>NW_013952500.1:658252-661259 GCF_001266775.1 Austrofundulus limnaeus | reverse complement strand
GGACGCGCTTCAATCAGCGTCGGGAAGTGCTGCGGCGCCTCAAGCGCAATTAGAGCAGCGCGATTTGAACGATTTGAATGATGGACGTGCTTCATGCGCAAATCGCTGCAGCTCGACGCACCGCGTCAACCAATCGGAGAGACTCCACTGTGTGACGTAGCGACATATTTCCCGACGGGACAGTTTACTGAATGATGTCCACTAACCTGAAACAGATGGAGAGGAGCTCTTTAGCTGAAGTTGAGTGCCTGCAGTCGGCGTCCGGACAGGAGATATCAGCACCAATGCGTGGCAGCGGCTCATCAGACTTGACTCGGGACAAAAATAGTCCTGAAAGCGAGCTGTGAGCCTCTCCCGCAGCTCCTGGGTGATGAAACTCAGAATGTCCCTGAATTATCTGGTGAATTAATTATGAATTAATTATCTGATGAACGTGACATGCTCTTGCTCTTCTGTAAATAAAGCAAAGCACTTCCTCGTCCGACATTAAACAGAGCCCGACAGAGGAGGGAGGGGCGGGGAGGCTGTGGCCATGCAGCGCTTCAAGAGCTGACCTGCGTCTGACCTCAAAGTGCACARGCGACCAAYTTGAAGCGTTGGATGCGATTTTGAMSCTGAAATCGCRTTCGGTGCRAACGYAGCATAAACCTTGAAACCAACCAAAAAAAAWAGAGAAAACTCACTGTTAAATTCCAACATTGACCTTTGCCCTTTGAGTGCTGCTGAAGTAAAAAGKAAGCAGAAAAATACAAAAAGTAGAGATTTCACTTTTTTTCTAACTGTTAAACTGGTTTGATCATTTGTGAATAAACATAAATAATACAGCATTTGAAACAAACTAAATAAGTTTATTTGTCTTGTTTTTCCATCCTTCATATTTTTACCCATGTATCATTTCTCTATTAAAAAGGTAAAATGTAATATCTACTGAAACAGCTTTGAAAACAACACGTCGTCTGTTCTCTGCTGTCCACTTCTCACAAGATTTTGACTTTTCGACTCCTTTTTTTCCTTCATTTTTCAGGTTTTACTCGTCGCCTTACAGCATCGCCACCAACCGCATGATCGCACAGACCTCCATCACGCCCTTCATCGCTGCTTCCCCCGTTTCCACATATCAGGTGAGCCATATTGGGCTGTTTTTATGAGTGGGCTGCAGTCTGAGTTATGGAGAGGTTGTCTTTGTGTAGGGGGGGGCTGTCAGATATGGGATGGGCTGCGAACGCAGCATGAGGTCCTTCTCTTTTCTCGTTGTTTCCTCACAACTCCAGCTGTTCCTGATGACATCTGTTCCGTGGGAGGTAAACACAACAGGCATTCAAAAACAAGCGACATAAAACTGAGTGTTAAGAAAAAGCTGACTGGGGAGAAAACAACTCGCCCTTCCACAATAAAAGTGTCTCGCAATTTATTTATTTTTTCTACCTTTCTGACCTTTTTACCCCCTTTTTCAGCTGCTAATGCTTTTTCCCCTTTCATTTTATTTACTCCCACCACCTTCGACACAATCTCTTCCTCCTTTAGAGTAAATTTTCCGCATTCCTCACGCCTGTGATCTGTGGAGTAACGCGACCGAACAGAACAGGAACGTAAAAAATTGGCTCTGTGATATGTCAGGAGCGTCAGCCGTTTTCCGTCACCGCACATTTCACACAACACCCCTCGCTAAATCCAAACATCAAGAGGCTCCGCCACGGTGCCCTCCAGCTCCGACACTATCGTTTAACGTCGGCCCTGTTTGGTATGCAGAGGCAGACAGACGAGGAGGGTGGGGGCGATGAAGGAGAAGTGGGGTAAATTTTACAGACARATGGAGAAAACGATAACTTTAGAGAGGGGTAAGGATCGCTCAGGTGGTGGCGCTGGTGGTAACCCAGGTGGGTGGGCAGAGGAGAGATGATGCCGAAGGTTGTTGTGCCCGTCTTTGAGGCGCGCCTGATTAAAACTCCGGTCCAGTACCTGCGGTGTCGGGGAGAGACAAGAAGAGGTAAAGTGGGCCAGAGCATGTCTCTAATCCGCTCTCGGAAGGCTTCCCAAATTGATTTATCAAAAACAATGGCCAGGCTTTTGAGGAATATTAATCCTCACAGTTTCAATATCGGGCAGCTCTGCTGCCGCTTCTTGTATTATTGCCCTTCAGCCAGTCACGGCAGGAAGGTGAGTCCTTCATCTTCTGGAGAAGAACAAAGAGGCACAGAAGGAAAWAGAAGAGGTGCACCATGTCGCTTTATACAGACAAAAAGAAATAACTTCTTTTTATGATGAAAAGCATTGGCTTTTGTAATGAAAACCTCTGGGTGCACAGATATCACGGCTATTATCCCTTTTATATTTTTGTTGAGGTGATATTTTTTTCTGAATAATCAGCAAATGACCCGCACAACATGACCAGCGGTCCTCCTGTGGGTTGAAACGACGACTGGCCTTGTCTCCTGGAAAAAACGGCTTTGATGATGCACCCGGTCCAGACCAGATCACTACCAAGAATTCAGCTGCAGCCTGGCCAGCCAGCCGCGGCCTGGTTTACATCACTGGCTCTGTGGCTGGCTGTTTGGAAGTCGAACTGGCCGGCTCACTAACTAGCTAACTGGCAGACCGTTTGGTTTTACGTGTGAACGGCTGGACGRGGTGCCAGCTGGCTAATGGTGTGGCTGAATAACCGTCAGTTGGTTATTCAGCTTATTGGCTGTTTTTAAATGTAATAGAAGCTGTGAGGTTCAGCCAGAGGCAGGCAGCTTCTTAGAAAGAGCACATTTAGCCTTTAACTTAACGTTAATGTGGCTGTCTCATTGTTCCTTTCTATTATTTTACACTTAAGCCAAAGTTGTTTCACTTCAAATCACTAGTTACCTTTCTGTAGCTTCCTTATATTTCTTATCAGTTATGTATTTGTTGTTTTTCTTGCTTCTTTTGTTTAAATTGAAAATTCAGCAAAGCTTTCAGGACCCAAACCACTGCAAAAAATGTCCACCTAACCAAGTTTTAAAATCTTATATCCAGCCAAAAA
>NW_013952500.1:654775-656900 GCF_001266775.1 Austrofundulus limnaeus | reverse complement strand
AACCGGTGTCTCTGAGAGCAGAAATTTAAATTTATTCTCTTCCTTGGCTGCTGTACGGGTCAGATTTTTTCAATCCATTCATTTTTCTCAGTTTTCTATAACATTTTCTGAACTTTACGTCACAGTTTGTGCAACATAATGGCCAAATAAGGTCTGGATTTACCAGCTAAGCAATTTAGTYGCCTTCGTTCTTCATCTCGCTCTTGGTCCAACATGTAAGGCTGGATGGACAAGTCTTCCCCTTAAAGCATCTTATAATTAGTTTGTAAATAAAGCATTTCTGCGCAGCTATATAGCCTTAAACCCCTCTATCAAACTAGAATGGACCAGTTTGGAAGCTTGAACGCAAATTTGGAGCCTTTGCCATACACGAAAACTCACCAAACTTAACCCAAAATTGTCCCCCAGCGAAAAAGGCAAGATTCCATTGGAATTTTTAATGGGCGTGGCCAAATGACTCGACAGCGCCACCTAATGTGAGATAGAGGAACTGGTAAGTCCTAGAGAGCTGAAATTTGGGGCATTGGTAGATCTGCCCAAATCAAGAAAAAAMGTCTCTTGGAGGTATGCTCTGAAACCAACAGAAAGTCAGCCATTTTGAGTCAAAGGTCAAATTTTGGCTGATTGAAGCACCTTGTTTGGATTTAAAGAGACAGTCTCAAAACGAGTTGATCTGAGRCACACCTCAGAAAAGGGGTGTGGCTTGTGGAGTTACAAAAATATAATATTCAGACCAAAGCATTACAGTTCCACATAGACTCCAACTGAATGATTTAAATAGGAAAAAAGGTTTAAAAGCATCATGTCTCCTTTAAAGTCTCATCTGCTCTCTCTCTCGCTGAATTTATAAAGCAGCTTTGAAAACACATTTCTCCCATTTTAAGATCACTGTTTTAATTAGCAGAGATTTTTTACAAAGATTTTTTTTCTCATCTTCTTTGAAATYGGGACACCAAACCCTAATGCTGAGAAGTCTTACAAGACTACAGTTCTTTTATCTGCTAAACCAGCAGAAAGTGAAGTGATTCAGATCAGCACCAAAGGTTTATGGATTTTTATTTTTATTTTTATATATATAATTCTGCCTTGTAGTTTCTGTTTTTTTTTTTAATCAAACTAACAGATAAACAAGTGGCACTGAAATCACGTCGACTCAGTTCAGTTGGCAGAAGAAAAGAGTCCACATGACGGTAATGCCGTTTCCTCTCAGAAAATGCTTAATATAAGTGATTAAAGATAAGCTTTCTATGTGTYAGTCTGCTGTCCCGTTCAGCTGCACAGAACAAATACTGCCGTGTCTAAACAAGCAGACTTGGCTGCGTGTTCTAGAATATCAGCCTTGTTTAGGTGTGGATCCAAATCACGCATTTGTGTTGGCTCAGAGGATTGATTGCTCTTATAGCAGATTATTCCGTGTTTGTCTTTGTTTAATCTAATCGTTTTACCAGGATCTGTGGCCAGTCTGTGTGTTTGTCAGCRACAAGCTGTCTAATTCCTCTCCCCAGCCTTTCAGAAAGTTCTGTTTGTTCGTCATCCATTTCCCCCTCCGTTTCTTGACACTGTTTCATCTCTCTAACGTTTTCAATCAAACTTGTAAATTACACTCTGGTAATAACTTGGCATGTCCACTTTACAGATCTATTTTATTTTAGCTGAAAATAATCTCCTGTTGCCATTTTGTAGGGGATTTTTTATTTTTTTATTTATTTATTTTTTTACCCGTAGAAAAGCTTTCTTGCAACAGCATTGGGCCATGGTGCAATAATACACTAATAGAGAAGGAAACTAGCTCATGGCTCTGTGCACAAGTCATACTTTTGGCAGTAATGAGGAAGCAGGAGGGAGATTTGCTGCCTTCAGACTTTCAAATTATTTTAGTAACTCGTTGGCATGACTTGATCTGTGTAAAGTCGAGCCATTGTGGTGCAGTTAAAACCAGAACAATCGCTTTAAAATCTCAAATCTTACTGAGCCTGTGAGGGGACATGGATTTTTTTTTAACTTTTTTGCGTTCCCACGCAAAAAGTATTGCATTACCTCGCAAAAGTCATTAAACACTGTTGTGCCTGCCGGTTTATTAAAGGGGACCTAATTATGCAAAATTCACTTTTTAAAGGTTTTTTTT